>NC_090356.1:28644743-28979118 GCF_035084215.1 Heptranchias perlo
GGATAGGCTGGGGTTGCTTTCTTTAGAACAAAAGGAGGCTGAGGGGAGATTTAATTGAGATGTACAAAATTATGAGGGGCCCAGATAGAGTGGATAGGAAGGACCTATACCCTTAGCAGAGGAGTCAATGCCAGGGGGCATAGATTTAAAGTGATTGGTAGAAGGATTATAGGGGAGTTGAGGAGAAATGTTTTCACCCAGAGGGTGGTGGGGGTCTGGAACTCACTGCCTGAAAGGGTGGTAGAGGCAGAAACCCTCAAAGCGTTTAAAAAGTACTTGGATTTGCATTTCAAGTGCCGTAACCTACAGGGCTACGGACCAAGAGCTGGGAAGTGGGATTAGGCTGGATAGCTCTTTTTCGGCCGGCACAGACATGATGGGCTGAATGGCCTCCTTCTGTGCTGTAAATGTCTACGAATCACCCACCTCTCCCGGGTAGTGGACGTTGATCTGCATGATCATGTGATCAGCTTCACACATTAGCTGGACATTTAGTGAATGGAGGCCTTTCCTATTAATAAAATTGAGGGGATTGTCATTAGTACTATGCATTCCATCAGTTGTTCCTTGCACCTGTAGGAATCCTGCCAATCTATAGAATTGGATTTGTTTCGCAGGTTCCAAGGAGAAGATAATAAACTACGAGAGCCATCTAAATAGTATCAACTGATGATATCTTCTGTGATGCCTCACTGTAAACACATCCAATCTAGCCTCTTAAGTCCTTATCCTCTTTATAGCACAGAATAGAGGGAATGGGAACTCTAGTTAACTTTCCCCTCCCAAGGTCCCAGAGCATAACTCCAGTTGAGATCAGCTAGCTCACCACAGACTGAGGATCAATCCTAAGACCTTAAAAACACTCATAAGGGACGTCAGTGTGCTATTGTGATCTTGACTGGATCCAGAGCACTGCCTGAGGTAACATTGTAGAGGGAGATGAGCAGACAAGGGCTCAAAGTAATCATCATAATTTCCAGGTCCAAGTGACTGAAATGAGTATAAATACATCAGAGAGGTTCTTAGCACAGGATCAATAAAAGCAATAACATCTTGATTTAACATTTAGACACAGTATCCTGCCTAAAAATCAATCGAGAGCTGGCAGAATAATAAGGGTGAGGGGAGGTTACACAGTGACTAGTTTGCCTTCACGTTGTCAGTACTCACTTTGTTAATGATGTCGAGAAGGGGTCGCTCTTGTAACTCCTCAATCTTCTGCTCGTTCATGCAGGCCTGATAATAATGCTGCGATTTACGTTCAGCTTCACTTGTCGTGTTCAACGTAGTGTTTTCTAGAAATAAGATGGAATTTTCTTTTAAAGATCGCAACTATGCTTTAGAGGCACTGAATAAACAACGCAAAAGCCAAAAGTTTATCGCTGTTTCCCAGTTATTTAAAATGTATCCATGTGCTTTAGCCCAGTTTTTACACAGACTAACATAGAACTAACTCACAGCACAGAAACAGGCCATTCGGCCCAACAGGTCTGCGTACGTGTTTATGCTCGACATGAACTTCAGCTAACTATCAGAATACCCTTCTATTCCTTTCTCCCCTCATGTACTTATCTAACTTCCCCTTAAATGCATCTAAGCAATTCGCCTCAACTACTCCATGTGCTGGTGAGTTCCACATTCTCACCACTCTCTGGGTAAAGAAGTTTCTCCTGAAGTCCTTATTGCATTTATTGGTGACTACCTTATATTTATGACCCTAGTTTTGGACAAGTGGAACCACCTTTCCTACGTTTACCCTATCAAACCCTTTCATACTTTTAAAGACCTCTATTAGGTCTCCCCTCAGCTTTCTCTTTTCTAGAGAAAAGTGCCCCAGCCTGTTCAGTCTTTCCTAATAGTTATAACCTCTCAATTCTATAATTCCGAAGACGGAAATGAGGAGGAATTTCTTCTCCCAGAGGGTCGTGAATCTTTGGAATTCTTTACCCCAAAAAGCTGTGGAGGCTGAGTCATTGAATACATTCAAGGCTGAGTTAGACAAATTTTTGATCAGCAAGGGAGTCAAAGGATATGGGGAAAGGGCAGGAAAGTGGAGTTGAGGTAAAAATCAGATCAGCCATGATCTCATTAAATGGCGGAGCAGGCTTGAGGGGCCGAATGGCCTACTCCTGCTCCTATCTCTTATGGCCTTATGGTCTCATCCTTGTAAATTTTTTTTGCATTTTCTCCAGTGCCTCTACATCATTTTAGTAATATGGAGACCAGAACTGTGCACAGTATTAGTTCAGATTTGTTCATACTCGTTTCATAAACATTCGTCCTCGGTCTGCCCTTTCAGGTGGAACAGGAGTAGGCCATTCAGCCCCTCGAGCCTGTTCTGCCATTCAATTAGATCATGGCTGATTATACCTAACTCCATTTACTCCTCATCCCTTGATAACTTTACCTAACAAAAATCTATCGATCTCAGTCTTGAACATTTCAGTTGATCCAGCATTCACAGCCTTTTGATATGCACTACCCATTGTGTGAAAAAGCACTTCCCGATTTCACTCGTAAATGGCATAGCTCTAATTTTGAGATTATGCTCAGACATGGATTTAAAAAATCCCGTGGTACAATTTGGAGAAAAGCAGGGGAGTTCGCCCGGTGCCCTGGCCAACATTTACGCCTCATTTATTCTCTCGTTGTTTGTGGGACCTTGTTGTGTGCAAATTGGCTGCCATGTTTCCCTATATCACAACAGTGGCTACAGTACAAAAGTACTTCATTGGCTGCGAAAGACATTGGGATGTCCTGAGGTCGTAAAAGGCTCTATATAAATGCAAATTCTTTCATTCTAATTCTTTGTATAAAAAGTTCAGTAAATCTTTTGTTTGCAAACCCAAGGTAATGAAAGAGTTGCATCGACATAAATCACAATGAAAATGATTCATGGACCCTTGATCTTGTTGAGTATTTATTTAAAGGAGGGGAGTAAATGGTCAGAAGAGGCCAAAATTACCAGTAGTTCCCCCTGAAGTAATCTAAATGATATCAATCTGGATTATTTCATTCCATTTGTACATTCCTGCCTGTTTCTCCAGGTTAATCTACGAAAACAATGCGATTACATTGGACAGAAGTGCTTCAGACACAGTTCAGTTCTATTGATCTTGACTTGCCTGCCAGTGTTCTTGAACCTGTCCAAGGGCAACACCGAATCGATCGCGCAAGCCTGCCGCCAGACAAGATGGTGGCTGGTACGGCCAATGCCCCGGGGAGCGCTCTGCCCATTCAGGTGGGGACCCTATGCTGCTGGCGGCCGTGCCTTCAGCTGCCTGGACCCTAAGCTCCGGAATTCCCGCCCTAAACCTCATCACCTCTAAGTTGCTCCTTAAAGCCTACCTCTTTGACCAAGCTTTTTGGTCACCTGTCCTAATATCTCATGTGGCTCGGTGTCAAATTTTGTTTGATAACGGCTCCTGTGAAATGCCTTGGGACGTTTTACTACGTTAAAGGCGCTACATAAAGGCAAGTTGTTGTCGATTCTGTCTCATTCACCAATCAGTGCTGTCACTGAGGCTTTGGCTGCTGCAGATGGCAATGTTGTGAACATAGCAGAAGACTTCAGCTGGTTAGGAACATAGGAGGATAGGAACAGGAGTAGGCCATTTAGCTCCTCAAGCCTGTTCTGCCATTCAATGAAAACATGGCTGATCTGTGACCTAACTCCATATACCTGCCTTAACCAAAGGTGTTAAGGGATAGGGGGCTAACAAAAATCTATCAATCTCAGATTTAAAATTAACAATTGAACTAGCATCAACTGTCGTTTGCGGAAGAGAATTCCAAACTCCTACCACCCTTTGTGTGTAGAAGTGTTTCCTACAGTCACTCCTGAAAGACCTGGCTCTAATTTTTAGGCCATGTCCCCTAGTCCTAGACTCCCCAACCAGCAGAAATAGTTTCTCTCTGTCTACCCTATCAGTTCCCCTTAATATCTTGTAACCTTCGATCAAATCACCCCTTAATCTTCTAAATTCCAGGGAATCCAACCCTAGTTTGTGTAATCTCTCCATGTAATTTAACCCTTGGAGTCCAGGTAATATTCTAGTAAATCTACGCTGCACTCCCTCCAAGGCCAATATGTCCTTCCTAAGGTGCAGTGACCAGAACTGAACACAGTACTCCAGGTGCGGTCTAACCAGGGCTTTGTATAGCTGTAGCATAACTTCTACCCCCTTGTATTCTAGTCCTCTAGATATAAAGGCCAGCGTTCCATTAGCCTTTTAGATTATTTTCTGTACCTGTCCATGACATTTTAATGATCTATGTACATGGACCCCCAAGTCTCTTTGGGCCTCCCTGTTTCGAGCTTTTCACCACTTAGAAAGTACTCTGATCTATCCTTTTTAGGTCCAAAGTGGATGACGTTACACTTGTCTACAATGAAATCCATTTGCCACAGTTTTGCCCATTCACTTAATCTATTAATATCTCCAATTTTATGCTTCCATCTACGCTGCTTACAATGCTGCCTATCTGTGTGTCATCGGCAAACTCGGATACGTGGCTCTCTATCCAGTCATTAATAAGTGGTTACAGTACACTGGGGCTGTAGCTGAAGCCCTACTAGCACCTTATTTAACACAATGCTCCTACTCATTCCTTAGTCACCCAAACTGTGAAAACGTTTTCACAAGTCAATTAGTAAGGAAGTATTTAGTTGTAAATGATGGCCACATGCTGACATTGCTCACACACATCTCCCCTGTCAGGAGGCCTGGAGGAAAATCAACAATCTCGGACTCGGCTGTACAGTGCAGGCTCACGCTGGGTTAAATAAAGGATCTAATTAATGTTCCCAGAGAGGTCAGTCAATTCATGAACAAAAGCTTAATGTTACATAGAATGATTAAGAATGTACAGCAGAGAGACAGGCCAAAAGCAAAATACTGTGGATGCTGGAAATCTGAAAGAAAAACAGAAAATGCTGGAAAAGCTCAGCAAGTGAGGCAGCATCTGTGGAGAAAGAAGCAGAGTTAGTGTTTCAGGTCGAAGACCTTTCGTCAGAACTCCCACCCCAATTACCTCTTCCCACCCTGCCCCCGTACCCCTCTATTCCCTTCTCCCTCATGGTATGCATCAAGCCTCCCCTTAAATGGCGGGTAGGTCGGTAACCAAAGGATATAGATAATTGGCAAAAGAACCAGAGGTGAGATGAGAATTTTTTTTTAAACTCAAGAGTTATGGTCTGGAAGGTTAGCAGGGTACTTACACTTGTAATTACTAGCCCTAAATATCTGCAGCGGGTTTAGTTTGTATCCACTGCGCAAATACAGCAACTTCACGACATTCAATGCATTTCAATGGTGAGGCAGGCGGCGAGATGCTCTTTTTGCAAAGCTAATGGTGGAATGGTGCAACTTTTGGATATCCATGTTTAACTGCCCATCTGCTTCTCGCCTGAAGTTGCTGTCCCATTTACTCAAATAACGGAAATGCCATTAGCTTCACAGCTATTTGGACAGGAAAATCTGGCCAATTAACTTTCAAAAGGGAATTGGAGATATATATATATACACATTTGAAAAGAAAAAAATTGCAGGGTCATGGGGAAAGAGCAAGAGAGTGGGACTAATTGGATAGCTCTTTCAAAGAGCCAGTACAGGCACGTTGGGCCTAACGGCCTCCTTCTGTGCTGTAAGATTCTAAATGCATCAATGTGGAGCGATACCAGATGTACTGACGTTGCATCACGTGCCTTTCCCTCCTTTTTAAGTTATTTACTTGGTTGAGGGGACAGGCTGCTCTTAGGCCCCTGGCGGTGTTGATCTGCATTCGGCCACTAAGAGGTGCACATGAGCCTTATCTGCCAGTTATCCCTCTCGACAGATCCCCTCCTCTCGGTTGTGCTGTGTAAGCACTCAGTGTGAGCCAGCAATGTCCGTTCAAATTGATGGGCTGTATGGATCACTATCCAGCACTGGGCGAAGTCTGTGAGCAGAAACGTAAAGTTGTCACCGCGTCTTGCAAACTGTTGCACCAATGTTGCCTGCATTGTGAACCCACACCATGGGTGTCAGCCATGACTCAGTGGTCCCACTCTCGCCTCTGGGTTCAAGTCCCACTACAGAGACTTGAGCACATAATCTTGGTTGACACTTCAGAGCAGTACAGAGGGAGTGCTGCATTGTCGGAGGTGCCGTCTTTCAGAGGAGCCGTCTTTCAGAGGAGACGTTAAACCGAGGCCCAGGCTGCCCTCTGAGGCGGACGTAAAAGTCCCACGGTACTATTTCGAAGAGATTCTCCCAGTATCCTGGCCAATATTTATCCCCCAACCAACATCATTACAGCAGATGATCTGGTCATTATCACATTGCTGCGTGTAAATTGGCTGCCACATTTCCTACATTACAACACTGACTACACTGCAAAATCACTTAATTGGCTGTAAAACACTTTGGGATGTCTTGAGGTCATGTAAGGTGCTACATAAATGCAACTTATTTCTTTCTTTCAATATAAACAGGGTAAGAGCAGGGTTAATGGAACAGCCATACAAAGGGTTCGTAGTCTAACAGATAGGACAGGTCTATCAGTTGAATGAATCTAGTGCTGTGGAAGCTTTCCTCCTGCATTAACTAAACCAGCTCACTGCACCTTACAACAAAAAGAACTTGACACTTCCAGGAGGAGATGTAACGTCTTTTCACACCAATGTCGCTGCATACACTGTTTAGAAATGGACAGTACGACTTCAGAAAATGATACAGCCCCTTTCCTACCACTGATCTGCTGTGTTCTTTATTAGTATCAGAATTGGGTGTGCGTGGATTTGAGAATACTGGGTTAGTTCTGCCTTTGATACCATCATCCTCTCCAAGTTACACACGGTCTCCCAACCCCAGTGTCACCTCCTTGTACAATTCTCATCACTGCACCAAGACCAAAGGCTACAGACTTGAGCAGACCTGGCCTAGTCATTGCTCCAGCATTATCTGTGTGGATACGTGCAACCCCATACTCCTTGTCTCAGTTAGCTACCTTCTGCAACTGCCTTCCTTTGCTTCCATCCTCCTCGTCAAAACCAAGTGCGAGGAGACTACGGACGTCTTTGCCTCAAAGATCAAGATTATCTGTGCAGCAGCCTCAGCTGTTATTTCTTCCTTCTCCTTTTCACCACCCCCCCTCCCAGCCTTTCTCAACCCAGCCTCTACCCCACATGACTAATTTCTCCCTAATCTTGTCTTGCCCTCACCAGGCTCGTCTCCTCTTTGAGACTCATCTCCCTCTCACCCAATCCCCTCCACGCCCAACTATCGGCTGCATAACTACCTCTCCTTGTTCCAGTGCTTGCAAACTTCCTTTGGACAGGTATCATTATGTTCCCCCTCCAAAGCCGCTATCGTCATCTATCTCCTCAAAAGGTCCATTCTTGAACCCTACAACTTCTATCCCATATCTAACCTTCCCCCAAGGTCCTAAAATGCATCATCACCCACCTCTCTCAAAACTCCTTTTTCAAATCCCTTTAAATCGACTTTCTGCCCTGCACATAGCACCCAGACTGCCCCTAGTCACAGTCCCCACAACTATTCTCTGTGACTGACCAGGATGTGTCATTCCCCATGACCCTCCTCGACCTTTCTGTGGTGTTTGACCCAGTTGACCACTCCGCCCTCCTACACAGTTTCTCCTGTGGTCCCCCTCCAGAGGGCAACCTTTACATGGTTCCACTCCCACCTGTCTCTATGTAGCCAGCACAACTTCAGCAATGGCTACCCCTCCCACCATCCAACAGTCATCTCCATCGCTTGATCCTTCTTTGACTCCTTGTTCCTTCCTTGACTCCTTTTCCCAGTTAAGATGCTGCCTCTCACAAACATTACTGCAGGCATAGGGGTCAGTTGTCACTTGAACAATGAGTTAACTGAAGTTGTTCGATTTAGCTCCTGCCAGAAACGCCATATCCTTGCCATCATCCCCCTCCCTGGCTGCTTGCTCAAGCTGAATCACGTGGTGTGCAACCTCAGTGCCTTGAAGCCAAGTTTCATAATCCACATCCTGTTTACCACCAAGACTGTTTACTTCCACTTCTGCCGCCATCTGACCTTCCCCATCGCCAATGAAACCCTTACTCACACTTTGTTACCTCAACCCTCTACTTCTCCAACATCCTCCTCACTCCAATTTTCTTCCCTGTGCCAAACATTGATAAACTGTGTCTGGTTGAGAATGAAGTGGGCAATTGGAGCTGGACTTTCCCTCCATTGATGAACGAGTGCAAAATATAGCTCATAAAAGTTATATGTGACTTCAACTGAGCTACTTGCCAATGCAGCTTAACAAGGTCCGGGAAAGATTAATGACCCGGAATTTCCTGAAAACCTAATCCGAAACAACTGTGTAAGTATGGCGTAATGCTGACTGCTGGTGGAAAATATTGAGGAAATTCGGGTGCAAGTGACTTGCACCTGTTTTAACGCTACATCCGATTTTCTTCGATCTTTTACACCGATTCTGCAAAATTCTGTCGCTCATTGACACGGCTCCGCTCCCCACACAAAAAAGTGTAGCTCACACAAATTTCCTGAATTTACGCCGGGCCATAAATATAAGCCGAACATTTTAGGCACAACAGGACTTGAAATCATATTTCTGGCATTTTATTCCAAAACAAAACCCGGAAACAGCAGAGGGGCTGGGGAAGGGAATGGGATCGTAATGTTGTCTGAACATTCACCACAAAGCTTTAATAAGTATCGCCTCAAAGTCATTGAGAGAGAGAGAAAAAAAGTCTTCCGCTGCCAGAGAGCTGGTTGAGAAACAGGACAGTCCAGTCCCAAACTGAAAGGGTGATAACCCTTTGATTGGGAACACAAGGTAGATTATAACCTAGTGTATGAGTGATCCAGTGCTCTGGATACAAACAGCTCTCTTCCCCCCACTAATCAAAAAAAAATTGTAAATATATTTTCATGAAGAAAGTGCCTCTTCAAACCAAAATCAAAGATCGAAAATAAGGGTTAAAAGCACAGACAAGGGAGACACCAAACTGACAAAGTGCGCTCCGCCAGGAAAACCTTTTTTGTTAAGTCTGAACGCGAGTGAAAGAGAAGGGCTCTAAGAAATACTTCCTGGTGAACCACTGTCACGTCTCCATGGTGACAAGTTCACAGAGGTAAAGCTTTTTAAATGGGAAAGAAAAGCTCATAAAAGAGAAAAGGCAGCTAAGAAAGGGGATTAACAGAATCAGAGATAAAGGGACAAAGGAACAAACATTTACTCTGAATCTCCTCCCCCATCACCCTCTCAAAAAGAGAGCTTATTGAAGCAGAAGGTAAATGTAGCAAGGGTGCCCCGACTGTAAAGATCTTGTCCAGTTGATTCTTTGATTCTTATTTTTTTGTTTTTCTTCTCTTTATTTTTGACTCCTTCCTGGGATATGGTTCCACTGACCTCAGTTATCCTCTGGTACTCTCCCCCCATGTGGGCATTCTTCATGTACAAGTCTTCACTGTGGTTGGTGACAGGCTGCGGTGGGAGAGGGGGTGGGTGATGACTGCAGCCAAACCTGGTCCTGTCCTCATCTGACAGGGCTGCTAAAAGGTGATGAGCAGCAAGGACTCTGGACAACCTTCCCCCTCACTAAGCCCGGGGCCCTGAGGGCAATTAAATCTCACCTACCGCTGCCTGGCCGAAAACAGTTACATCAGCACATACTAAAAGGAACAGACCTAACGTTTACAACAACAACATCCCAAGTGGCTTCACAGGCGTGTAATCAGAAAACAAATAGACACCGAGCCAAAGGAGGAGACATCAGGACAGGTGACTAAAAGCTTGGTTAAAGAGGCAGGTTTTAAAGGAGCGTCTTAAAAGGAGGAGAGAGGGGTGGCAAGGTGGAGGGGTTTAGGGAGGGAAATCCAGAGCTTAGAACCTAGGCAGCTGAAGGCAAGGCCGCCAATGGTGCAGTGAAGGAAGTCAAGGATGCACAAGAGGCCAGATTTGAGGAAGGCAGGGGTCTCGGAGGGGTATAGGAGGAGGCTACAGAGATAGGGAGGGGGGAAGGCCATGAGGGATTTGAAGACAAGATCTGAACACAGTTTATGACTGAACTACTCAATGAATCAGCTCCCTGAGCCACTGAGGGATCCTAGTTCTAACTTCTCAAAAAATATGTCCAAAAAGGCCTTTGTGGACAGGGTTGCCAACCCTGGTTGAACGTATTCCTGGAGGTTTCATCACAGGCCCTCCTGCCTCTAACCACCACGCCAAACAGCACTTTCTTCACATCTCCAATATTTTTATAACGAATAAATGTAAGTGTTCAAACAAAATGGAAAAAAGTCACACTTCTGTTTTTTTAAAAAAATTCGTTCATGGGATGTGGGAGTCGCTGGCGAGGCCGGCATTTATTGCCCATCCCTAATTGCCCTTGAGAAGGTGGTGGTGAGCCGCCTTTTTGAACCGCTGCAGTCCGTGTGGTGAAGGTTCTCCCACAGTGCTGTTAGGGAGTTCCAGGATTTTGACCCAGTGACAATGAAGGAACGGCAATATATTTCCAAGTCGGGATGGTGTGTGACTTGGAGGGGAACGTGCAGGGTGGTGTTTCACCCATGTGCCTGCTGCTCTCGTCCTTCTAAGTGGTACAGGTCGTGGGTTTGGGAGGTGCTGTCGAAGAAGCCTTGGCGAGTGCATCCTGTGGATGGTACACACTGCAGCCACGGTGCACCGGTGGTGAAGGGAGTGAATGATTAGGGTGGTGGATGGGGTGCCAATCAAGCGGGCTGCTTTGTCCTGGATGGTGTCGAGCTTCTTGAGTGTTGTTGGAGCTGCACTCATCCAGGCAAGTGGAGTGTATTCCATCACATCCTGACTTGTGCCTTGTAGATGGTGGAAAGGCTTTGGGGAGTCAGGAGGTGAGTCACTCGCCACAGAATACCCAGCCTCTGACCTGCTCTTGTAGCCACAGTATTTATATGGCTGGTCCAGTTAAGTTTCTGGTCAATGGTGACCCCCCCAGGATGTTGAGGGTGGGGGATTCGGCGATGGTAATGCTGTTGAATGTCAAGGGGAGGTGGTTAGACTGTCTCTTGTTGGAGATGGTCATTGCCTGGCACTTATCTAGCACGAATGTTACTTGCCACTTATCAGCCCAAGCCTGGATGTTGTCCAGGTCTTGGTGCATGCAGGCACTGACCGCTTTGTTATCTGAGGGGTTGCGAATGGAACTGAACACGGATATTAAGTCCAGTGGCAGGAGCGACAATCAAGCAGATGGCTCTGTCCTGGATGGTGTTGAGCTTCGAGTGTTGTTGCAGCTGCACCCATCCAGGCAAGTGGAGTGTATTCCAACACACTCCTGAGTTGAGCCCTGTTGGTGGAGGTTTTAAGGGGTCAGGAGGTGAGACACTCAATGGAGAGTAGCCATCCTCATCGCTACCCAAATTCCAAGAATGAATTAAAAAAAAAATCATCAATCTTTAGGGCTCCTCAATGGCACAGGAGGTCTACACAGCGAGTAGCTGAACCATACAAACCAGGAAAATCGCAGGATAGATCCCTAATCGGTACCGAGTTAGCTGATCGTGGGTAGGGCGGCACTAAAACTGCTAGTTGACCTCAATGCCCATAGCCTTGGCTCAGCAGTAGCACCGTCTTGCCTCTGAGGCAGAAGGTTGTGGGTTCAAGTCCCATTCCAGAGACTTGAGCACATGATTCACGCTGACACACCCAGTGCAGTATTGAAAGAGTGCTGCACTGTCGGAGGCCCTATCTGCTCTCAGGTGGGCATAAAAGATCCCATGGCACTATTCGAAGAGTTGGGGTGTTCTCCCGTGTCCTGGCCGATATTTATCCCTCAATCAACATCACTAAAAAGTCTCATTGCTGTTTGAGGGACCTTGCTATGCAAAAAATTATTTTTTTATAGGCTAAAGAGTGAAAAATTGCTCCAGGCCTCAGCTTTCCAGGGAACTCTGTTGGAAATGTGGACATAGAGTGAGGACAGGATCGGTTTTGGCAATTACGCCCCGTGTATACTCATCATCAAAGCTTACACATGAAGAATGGTAACCGGCCTCCCACCTTCCACCCTCCATAAACTTGAGCTCATCCAAAACTCTGCTGTCCGTGTCCTAACTCGCACCATGTCCCGTTGACCCATCACCCCTGTGCTTACTGACCCACATGAGTTCCTGGTCTCAACACCTTGAATTTAAAATTCTCATTCTTGTTTTGCTCCATGGCCTCTCCCCTCCCTATCTCTGTAACCTCCTCCAGCCCTACAACCCTCCGAGATCTCTGCGCTCCTCCAATTCTGGCCTCTTGTGCATCCCCAATTTTCATCGCTCCACCACTGGCAGCCGTGCCTTCAGCTTCTGAGGCCTTAATTTCTGGAATTCCCTCCTTAAACCTCACCAACTCTCTCATCTCCTTTAAGACACTCCTTAAAACCTACCTCTTTGACCAAGCTTTTGGTCACCTGTCCTAATATCTCTATGTGGCTCAGTGTCAAATTTTGTTTGATAATCGCTCCTGTGAAGCGCCTTGGGACGTTTTACTACGTTAAAGGTGCTATATAAATGCAAGTTGTTGTTGTGTATGAGGTACTGTGGACAACAGGCACCTGTAGAACCTTAGCCTAGTAGGAAATAATTACCTTCAGTAAGGGAGGAGAGGAGATGGAAGAGGTGAACACAGAGCAAGCAGAAAAAAAAAGGTAATCTTCTATGAGATCCTGGGTTGTGGAAGAGATAGGCCTGAGAGGGTCAGCTCAGTGCCCGCAGTTATTATTTAAGTCATCCTCAAGGGAAAAGGGCTAAGCAGAGGCTGTGTGCGTTTAGAACTTAGCTAAAGCCAAACTTCAGAGTTAGAACCAGGAAAAACAAATTGAAGAAAGGAAGTCAATTGCCCAGAGTTATCCTTGGCTGACCAAGGAGACAGCACAATAGATCCTTTTATTCTGCTTTTTAAAAAAAATTGAAGTGATTTATGTTGGTGAATGAATGATTTAAGCCTCAACATGCAGGGAGTCAGATCTGGTGAATTGTTTTCCAACTTTATCACCCAGTGTCAATATCAGGCACTCCCAGGTCAGGTGGAACTCAACCAGCTGCTCAGTGACCTTTATTCAACATTAGTCCTTAGCCCCAAACTCAGAAAAGCACTGGTCTGATTCGTTCCCATTCCCACACCATGCTTAGGCCCTTTCTGACTGAAATAGCCGATCTTGTGCCAACAAACGGCAAAATGGAGGCTTGGCTATGATGCCATTGATGGCAAAATAGCTTGTGAACACTCACTGACTTGGCTGGCACTGTTTAGCATGGCCACCTTACACAAGATACGAGAAGATAACTGGAATGCCTGTGGAGCCCAACCGCAGCAAGAGTCAGGTCCTTCAGGCAAAGAGGATAAAAGGCAGAGAAAGTTGGGAAAAATGATCAATCTCAACAAACACTTCACAGCTGACAGCCTTTATAAAGACACTCCGAAATCTTTAATGCTTTGGTCCATTTCATGTTGTATCACTCTACTTGTACCGAAATGTCAGGGAGCAGCAACAACGGCTTGTTTTGTACAGACTCGTGCAGCCTCGACCCCACTGCAGCTCACACGCAAACTCAATCTGTCCTTAAAAAGGTGAAAGGTCGTATTTTGGAATCCGAACGATATAATGACTAATGTTACAGGACTGACTTCAACACATCCATAGCATACAAGGCTACGGACCAAATGCTGGAATATGGGATTAGAGTAGACAGGGCTGACACGGATGGCCGGCGCGGACACGATGGGCCGAAGGGCCTCTATCCGTGCTGTATAACTCTATGACTCTATGACATCTCACTTCCACTTGTGAAATGGTGGCAACATAAAACTGATGGATGGATGGATTGATTTCACAAGGCAGACTAAGACATGAATGCCATCAGTCGTCACTGTGCAACGAAAGGTCCTTAACTTCCCAGAACAATTGGATTCTAGTGGTATGTCATCCAGCTCGACTAAATACAAGATAATATCCGCCTGCAGGACTCAGTGATTTTGGGCTGTTTCCTCTATTCTTTCTTTTGAACAAGTCTGGGTAAATTTCACTCATGGCCCCGTTTTAGTTCCCCGACAGCACATAATACAAGTAAAAGCTATTCGCCAGGAACTTCCCTCGGGCTGTTCCCACTCTGCCGCCGTAACTTTGATGGAAATTCGGCGGAAACCCCGTTCATGCTGGAGTTGCACCGGCGGAGCGGGAGAAGCTCTGAGGAAATTCCTGGCAACAGTTCTGATCTGTGGAGAAACCCAGATTGTAATACGCTGCTTTCCTTTCATCAAGTTGTGGGTTAGGGAGAGTGCGGTAACACCATGCGGGGGCATTGTGGGCAGGGGGTTACCACTGTGGCCAATTCACACACTAGTTACCCATCCTAACTTCAAACTCCATTTTGACTTGCAGTATCATACAGCACAGGAGGCAGCCATTCGGCCCATCATGCCGGTGCCGACTCTTTGAAAGCGCAATCCAAATAGTCCCATTCTTCCCCCGTAGCCCTGACAATTTTTCCTTTTCAAATATTTATCCAAATCCCCTTTGAAAGTTACTATTGAATCGGCTTCCACCACCCTGTCAATTGTAAACAATTTTACAACACCAAGTTATAGTCCAGCAATTTTATTTTAAATTCACAAGCTTTCGGAGATTTTCTCCTTCCTCAGGCAAATGTTTCAGGAGCTCCTTGAAGCCTACGCATTTATACATATTGAACAATACATGGTGTTTACAGACTGCCCCTGCAACTGCCCGTTGCCAAGGCAATCACCGTGTTCAGACAGAGAGGTGTCATCTGCAGAACCCCCGAATACACATTCAACAAAAAAACAAACAGGGAAAAAAAACAGAGAAAAAAAAAGAGAGGCAGAAACATCCGGAAGGCAGAGAGAGCCAGCAAATGACCCATTATATTTTAATATAATGGGTCATTTATATTAAAATATAATGGGTCATTTGCTGGCTCTCTCTGCCTTCCGGATGTTTCTGCCTCTCTCTGTGTTTTTTTTTCTCTGTTTTTTTTCCCTGTTTGTTTTTTTGTTGAATGTGTATTCGGGGGTTCTGCAGATGACACCTCTCTGTCTGAACACGGTGATTGCCTTGGCAACGGGCAGTTGCAGGGGCAGTCTGTAAACACCATGTATTGTTCAATATGTATAAATGCGTAGGCTTCAAGGAGCTCTTGAAACATTTGCCTGAGGAAGGAGAAAATCTCCGAAAGCTTGTGAATTTAAAATAAAATTGCTGGACTATAACTTGGTGTTGTAAAATTGTTTACAATTGTCAACCCCAGTCCATCACCGGCATCTCCACATCATGACCACCCTGTCAGGCAGTGAATTTCAGATCATAACTCGCTGCGTTAAGAAAATTCTCATCTCCTCTCTGGTTCTTTTGCCAATTAACTATAATCTGTGTCCTCTGGTTACCGACCCTCCTGCCAGTGGAAACAATTTCTCCCGATCTACCTTATCAAAACCCTTTATAATTTTGAACACCTAATAGATCTCACCGTAACCTTCTTTGCTCTGAGGACAATCCCAGTTTCTCCACAGAACTGAAGTCCCTCGTCCCTGATTGTATTAGAATTCTATCTCCTATGCACCTGTCTCAGCCAGGGAAAACATTTTCCTCACGCAATTCTGAAGAAAGTCTCCCCTATCCTGGCCACAATTCATTTAGGAAAGTGTAATGTTTCCCCTTTCACTCAGTAGGCTGCTGGGCTCCGTTTGGTGCCAAACCCCTTAAATGGCTCAGGCAAGATTAGAAACTCACCGCAGGAGGGATCAGTGGGACAAAGTGTCCCTATCTCTGTAGCAAATCACACTGCTTCCCCACTTTACCGCACGCAGCAGGGAAGCAGAGTCCTCGAGCAATGGGCCTGGCACAGACCTCAATGAAGTCAGTTCACATTTCTCAAGGTCTTTAATTATTTTCACTGGTGTTTATTTTGCTCTCTTTACTCGATATCCTTAAATGGAGAGCTGCCAAATACTTAACAGTGCTTGCACTCCCTCTGCGTTTACACGAAAGTGTCCCCTATCAGTCAGTAACACTTACGTTAAACATCTGAAAAACATTATCCCTCTATTTGTTTTTACAGCTTTTTCTTTTAATATCGGTTTACAATGGGGTTTGGCAGTGCCCACAGACTGTCTTATAAAAGGAATGCTTCTCAATGTCAAATATCCAGTAAAAAACAGGTGCTGAAGAGAGTTTGCCAAGAATAACCCAATGAAGCTTAGGAGTAAAACTAGGAGCCATCAAGATTTGTACCCTGCTGCCTCCGAATGTGGCATTAGTGCCTCTGGAGGTACGGTGACCCACCAAAAGGATCCTTGGAGGCAAAGTGTTGCTGGAAGCAAAGAAAATGGCTGCCTCCAGCAGCGGAAACATTGGCCCCAATATTTATGGGGAGGCTGAAAATGGCTGAAGAACCCGGCAAGGCCAGGGAAGCAGAGGTTCTGCCGAACTTAACCGCAGGACCTCGAACATTTTTTAAGCTCTGCTTCCTGCCCGGTAGCCGGCCAAATGGACAGCCTGGCTGATGGGCGGGAGGGAATGGGCAGCCGCAGAGGACCTTTGGAGACAGTTCCTGGCAATCGGGAGGTCAGAGGGGCTTGGGGAAACAAAACCAAGGAAGAGAGGCGGGCGGGCGGGCAGGGAGGGAGGGAGGGAGGGAGGGGAGGGAGGGAAGTCGAGATGGAACGCTTCCCTGAAGGCCCCGGGGCAACTCCTACACATCCTGGCCCCAAGGAGCGCTGAAAAAGGCACTTACTTTGTGGAGCTGGCAGCTCCTGTCTCCCTTTCATTGCTGAGTTTCCCAAACGCGTGCAGCAGCAAATTTTAAAATTGGGCCATTAAATGGCCGTCTTTTCCTGCTGAGACACTCTGATGCCCCGATATCCTCCGCCGTAAAAAAGGTGACAGTGCGTGCATGGAGTCGCATTCCTCGTTTTCAACACTTAAACCCCCCCCACCCCACGACAGGGGGAAGAGGGTCAGGGGTGCTTAAATATCGAGGCCATGATTTCAGTGAGCACGTGGTCAATCTATGGAACAGGCTTCACATAGAAACGTAGAAAATAGGAGCAGGAGTAGGCCATTCGGCCCTTCGAGCCTGCTCCGCCATTCAATATGATCATGGCTGATCCTCTATCTCAATACCATATTCCCGCTCTCTCCCCATACCCCTTGATGCCTTTTGTGCCTAGAAATCTATCTAGCTCCTTCTTAAATATATTCAGTGACTTGGCCTCCACTGCCTTCTGTGGTAGAGAATTCCACAGGTTCACCACCCTCCGAGTGAAGAAATTTCTCCTCATCTCAGTCCTAAATGTCCTATCCCGTATCCTGAGACCGTGACCCCTCGTTCTGGACCCCCCCCAGCCAGGGGAAACATCCTCCCTGCAACCAGTCTGTCTAGCCCTGTCAGAAGTTTATACGTTTCAATGAGATCCCCTCTCATTCTTCTAAACTCGAGTGAATACAAGCCGAGTCGACCCAATCTCCTCATACGACAGTCCTGCCAGCCAGGAATCAGTCTGGTGAACCTTCGCTGCACTCCCTCTATGGCAAGGACATCCTTTCTGAGGTAAGATGGTGGAAACAGTTCGCATTGATTCATTGACATGCAAATTAGAAATATTTTTTTTCAGAAAATAACATTTTGGGATACAATGTATGAGTAATTTAAGACAGGACATGTGGTAAGTGCAGCATGTTTGGGAGGAACAGGTGACTTTGGACCTCTGGTTCCCAAAGCTCTCCACCACTGGGGTTTTTCCCACCTCATGTCTGGGTCTGTTGTGGACTAATTGATAGAGATTGATTGCAATGATTAGTCAACAACTCCATTATCAATGTACCAGGAGATTACTAATATGGTAGGAGGCGAACTAAATGGACCTTGGTCTTTACTTGTCCAGCAATTCCTATGTTTCTATGCCCATCCGAGCTACGAGTATAATTTGCAGGTTGCAATTCCATATGGAATGTGGTTTTCAGATTGTTATTAAAAAGAAAGACTTGCATTTATATAGCGCCTATCACAATCTCAGAACATCCCAAAGCACTTTACAACCAATGAAGTACTTTTGAAGTGTAGTTACTGTTGTGGAAATGCAGCAGGCAATTTGTGCACAGCAAGATCCCACAAACAGCAATGAGATAAATGACCAGATTATCTGTTTTAATAATGTTGGTTGGTGGGATACTGGCCAGGACAACGGGGAGAACTATCATGCTTTTCTTCAAAATAATGCTGAGGGATCGTATATGTCCAGAGCCTCAGTTTAACTTCTCATCTGAAAGATGGCACCCTCTGACAGCGGAGCACTGGAGCGTCAGCCTAGATTTTGTGCTCAATTCTCTCGAGTGGGACATGAACCCACAAACTTCTGACTCCGAGGCGCGAGTGCAACCCACTGAATCCTCGGCTGACACCCGTTCTATATAGAATGACCCTCAGGGATCGGCAATGGTCAGAAGGTTAAATTTGCATGTGCTGCTTATGATCAGCTGTTCGTGCCGTTCTCTGTGGGTGCACAGGTGTCTTGGAGTTACTGCCAGTACTCTGAATTTGCTTGGCAATGCGAACTGAGCCCAATCCAGATCCAACAGCCTCACCACAATAGTAACCACTACACCTCCGTGCTCTTCTCTCGAGCTGCATTGCCTTCGCAGTCAGGTTACGCCCTCAACATTATTGTTTTGGCAACATTTCTAATTCTACTCAAGGCATTAAAGAAATAAAAGATTATTAGACCCATCTGGTTAATTTCACTGCAATTTCGACAACCAAATTGCTCATTACATATCCCCAAAATTGCATCTCGACTCCATCTCCGTTGCAGTTCCCTCCCTGATTCGCTCTATAACATCTGGCACTTTGAGTCTTCTATGTTCTCCCCTTGTAGGACAGTTCTGAATTTGAGCCACTGCATCCTATCCCACAGATGCACCGCTCTGGGAATGTGCTGAAATTGTCATCTTTCTTCAATGTGCATTATCTCAAGAGTTGCACATGGGTCTGTAGGATTCTGCCAATGATTCGACCTTCATTTATGAAGCAACCACCAGCTGCAGAAGATCACACACCACTGAAGAAAACGTTGCCTTGGCAACGCGGATCCAGCAAGAAGGTGCCAAACACGGAGTGAAATCAGCCAGTTGCCACGGGGATACATCTGACCACTTCATTTTGTCATGAATGGCACTAGTCTTTCAATAAATCCTTTACGTTCGTTTTTGCAGCTAATCACCACTTTTAAGTTGAATTTTTTTCAAGTTTAAAACATGGTTTAAACCGTGTTTGGCACATTTTCTGTTTCGATCACTGGATCCAATATTTGCTCAGCAATTGGACCAGAAGTTGTAACGACATTTCCTGTGTGTTAATCAGTGAGCTATTAGAAAAATACCAAGCTCCACAGGAGCCTGTTCTGCATCTTCTATTTAGGGGGCTGTTTATTCCACATATTTACTCCTCTCAGGGACAACTTACATTTAATATTTTAATCATTTTATAAAACATGTGCAATTATACTCCTTGGCCTAGCAGTTCATTGATGCCGCACCAGTTTTACAGGCGTAAAATGGGCGCCTAAGCTTCCAATATGGCGGGCGGAGTGCAAGCGCACATACCGTGCTGGCGCACATAGTATCGGTAAAGGCTCCAGTATAGAGGGGTCCAGGGCCCGTGCCTGAAACAGGGGTTAGACCCCTCGCATATATAATTAGGGGCCTAGAGCCTGTTTGAGGCCCTTTTCTCGAATTTGGGCTGCCCCGAATGTAGCTGGTGCCGGGCCTGCTGTGTTCAGGATGACCAAGTCTACATGCAGCTTAACCAGCACTCCTTAAAAACATACCTTTTTAAAATGGAAAGAGTTACCTGAATGTGGAGTTGAGGGAAGGAGTGCTCCCCCCCCCCGCCCCCCCCCCCCAGTTCCAGAGTAGTCCCCCCCACTTCCCCTCCCAGGACTTACCAGAGTGCTGCTGGCCCAACTTTGTCCTCATGGAATCAGCGAGCTGCCTCTGGATGCCCGATTATCGTCCGCAGCTCACCAGCAACATGAGGCCCGAAGCCAAATTTTGGGTGACCCTCGAGCCTCTGGCGCGCTGCCTATTTCAGGCCCGAAAATGGGCCGAAATGAATTTCCACCCCCTTATTCCACAATGTATAAACGTGATTTCCTCTCACCAATTGGAACATTTGTATCACGCTAACTAACACTTCCCCCAACAGAGCTGACCTTTTAATCCATCATCGTAGTTCATGTGACCAAACCCAAGAATCATCCTGACTTCTCTTTACCGCACTCAAGCTATTCTAACCTTCTGTAAACAGTGACCAAACCTGGGTATTATTCCAAGTGTGGTTGAACTAAATCACTGGAGGGTCACTTTCTTTACCTCACATTCAAACTACCTTGACCTCAACCCAAGATTGCTACATTAACCCGCCAATGTGGTTCCCAAACACTGTCGATCATCACTGCCCAAGGCTTTTAACTTGGCTACTGGATCGCATTCTGTATTTTCATCAGGCCTGCTCCAAACAGCGGAGTGCCAGTGTAGCACTCTCGCCTCGGAGTCAGGAAGCCCCACTCCAAAGACATGAGCACTTAATCTAGGTTGATGGTGAAGGGCTGACTTTCAGATGGGACGTTAAACAGAGGCCCCCTGTTCAGGTGGCCATTAAAACATCCCGTGGCACCAAGAGCAGCAGTGAGTTGTCCTGGTATTCTGGCCAATATTTACCCCTCAACCAACCTCCTTGGTTACTTATCTCATTGCTGTTTATGGGATCTAGTTGTGTTCATGTTTGCCCACATCACAGCAGTGACTATACTTAAAGTATTGGCTGTCCTGAGGATGTGAAAGGTGCTATATAAATGCAAATTCAGCAGACAGCAGTGTGTGTGTGTGTGAGAGGGAGTTCCCAGCACGCACGAGTACCACTTTCACAATGGCAATGCTCACCTGGGCCATAGGGTATGTAATGGTTCAGATTTGTACATGTAACAATCCAAGCCCCAGCATTGGGCCCCTATTCCCCAACTATCCTTTCTGTCCACTCACCTTGGGCTTCTGGAAATCACCATTAACCACTCATACACCCATACAAAAGGAAAGGACTGCTGCGTATAGGTAATATCTGGGTTAAGGCAGGTCTAATTCTCCAGAGCACCGATACCCAAGCCTCCGCACGGGTCAGACACGCCCATGAATGGTTCCATAGCGCTGTATTATCGGCACCTCCCCCTTTTCCATGAGAATCCCAAATAAACCCGCGCCTTCAAATATAGAAATAATATTCAGTCAGCCGCTGAATATAGAAAATGAGGCCCATCCAGTCCCTTTGATTTTAAAAAATATTTCACTGGCAATGATGCTTAAAATCATTACACATGTTCAAAGGGCAGATTTGTTTAACTACTGAAAATATTGGGAGCTGTTCCAGGCCTGGTGAGGTTTCAGGTTAAAGTTTTATTGCAATATTTACATTGGAGAGCCCTTAATTTGGTTCTGTTTCTGCAGTTTTGTGTTTAACTGTGTGTCTAGTGCAGTGTTACTGAAATGGTCACATCTGGCTGATACTAAAATAGGAGGCATAGCAAATAATTCCGAAGGGAACACTGATAAGTCGGTGGAATGGGCAAAAACAAGTGGCAGATAGAATCTAATGTCAATAAGTGTGAGGTGGTACAGAAAATGAAAATAATAATTTTACTTTGAATGGGGGGAAATTTGGGTAATGTGGAAGAGGGATTTGGGTTCAGGTTCACAAGATATGAAAAGCAGCACCTCAGGCATAGATGGCCATAAAAAAAAACTAATGGAATATTGGGTTTTATGGCCAGGTATAGAATATAAACATCGAGAATGGTGAATCGATATAAAATCTTAGTAAGACCACAGCGGAGGTGTGTGCGCAGTTTTGGGCCCCGCTCTAGGAGCGGATCCAATGGGATGCAGTCAGGTTAAGAGGAAGAATGAGGGCTGTTTTTGCTAGAACAGAGGAGATTACAGGGCGATTTAATAAAGGTGTTTAAAATTATGGAAGGTTGGGACAAGGTAGATAAAAACAGCCTGTTTCCAGTGATTGAGAGATACAGAATGAAGGGACATATACAAGATTAATCCAAAGAGATTTAGGAGAATTTTTTTTTTTTTAAAAAAAGGTTTGTGATGCTGTGGAATGTACGATGGAGTTAGTGCCTGAAAGAGAACATGTCAAAATTTAAGTGTAGGTTAGATTGGTGGTTGAAGGAAAGGGGAAGATAATGGGAACAGGGTGGGCACATGGGATTAGGATACTGCTCGTGTGGAGGGTAAACACCAGCATGGTCTGGTGGGACCAAACAATCCACTTCTGTCTTGTAATTGCTAAGTAATTCTGATAAACTGTTACGTGCCAAAGCTCCCAGAATTCCTGCTTGACCACCTCCACTGGAAGTAGGCGGGTCAACGCCAGGAATGGGAGATCAGAGGAAAACCTCATTTCTTATATGGTTCTTTTGGGACTCTAAAAGGCAGATTGCCTCTGAGGATCAAAGAGGTCCTATTTCAATAGTCAGACTATTAATTACTTCAACCAGTCAAGTGGATAAGGTTTGAACAGTACTCTCCATGCTATTTGGCATTTAATTGTCAAAAACAAATAAAAACCACCAGAGAAACCAGCTGAAGGACAATGGCCGGAGATTATGAATAAAATTTTCAATGTCCAAAGGTTCAAACACTCTTTCTTTGAAGAAAGCAACTGTACCTTAGTCGACTTGCATACCAAACAACTGCCTGCTCTCACGTAGCGTGGATCTCAGAAACTGCATTCTCTGCAATATTGTACATGAGCTACTTTAAACACCAAGTAACTTGATAAAAATTTACTTAAGGTATAGGCAACAGTTACTGCAGGGAACCAGTTGGCCTGCTAAAAATAGAGATATTGCTGCACCATTTTTGCACATTGTTCTCTCCCCACAAGGGCAGAAGAACTCTTCTACAAAGCCAGGCTTCAAATCACACTTCTTCCTGTTCTGACAAAGGGCCATCGACCTGAAGCATTAACTCTTCCTTTCTCCGCAGATGCTGCCTGACTTGCCGAGTATTTCCAGTATTTTCTGTTTATTTCAAATCATACTGGTCATTTATTCAAAAAAAATTCCCATACGTGTTTCCTGTTTCAGCTCTGCTTCCGTCTCATAACTCATTCCTACATTGTTATATTATTCTACTCAAAGGATCAGTTTGGGGTTGGACAGAAAGGAAATGTGGTCAGATCGGGCCATGACTGGGAGCTGGATGACGCTGTGAGCTTGGCAGTGTCTTTCCTCATTCCTTAAAGCATTAAAGTGAAAATACCAGCTGATAAGCATTGTGTAGTGGTAGCACTCTCGCCTCGGAGTCAGAAGGCTGTGGGTTCAAGTCCCACTCCAGAGACTTGGGCACAATCTAGGCTGACACTCCAGTGCAGTACTGAGGGAGTTCTGCACCGTCGGAGACGCCATCTTTCGGATAAGATGTTAAACTGAGGCCCCATCTGCCCTCTCAGGTGGACGTAAGAGATCCCATGGCACTATTGAAGAGCAGGGGAAATATCCTGTCCACTATTTAACAGTCAAATTGATGATCTGGTCATTTATCTCATTGTTGTTTGTGGGAGCTTGCTGTGTGCAAATTGGCTGCTGCATTTCCTACATTGCAACAGTGACTACACTTCAAAAGTACTTCATCGATGGTGAAACACTTTGAGACATCATGAAAGAAGCTAAATAAATGCAAGTGCATTCTTTACTTCTCTATTTGAGATGGAGCCGCACACACACAATGGGTGTTACTCTTACTGGTAATACCATAACTTGAGTGACTGGTGCACTGACCCTCAGCGTTATCACTCGACTCCACTCTGGAATACCGCAGTTTAAAAAGATAGTAAGCGACACATCTCCAGTTCTTTATTCCCAGGTGGCATCCTTCAAAGACTGGTGGAAGCTTAGTAATGAAGACAAGAAACCTGTCACAACTTGAGATCCAACAGGGTTGGGAAATGGAGTGAGGAACAGATTCAGAAATCCACAGCGCAAGTGATTTGAAGTGCTTGCGAGTTGTTGCTCCAGTTCCACTTTGTGCCACGAGCCAACTGGCAAGGTGAGGCCAACAGCACCGAATCACGCTGCTGAATCCAAAACTCTGCAGCCGGTATGCTAACTCGCACCAAGACCCGTTCACCCATCACCCCTGTGCTCGCTGACCTACATCGGCTCCCGGTCCCCCAACACCTCAGATTTAAAATTCTCATCCTCCCAATAAATCCCTCCATGGTCTCACCCCTCCCTTTCTCAAACCTCCTCCAGCCCTACAACCCTCAGAGAACGCGGAGTTTCTCCAACTCTGGCCTCTTATACATCCCCCACTCTCTTCACCCCACCATTGGCAGCTGTGCCTTCAGCCTTCTAGGCATCAAGCTCTGGAGGTCCCCCCAAACCTTTCTCTCCTCCTTTAAGACCCTTCTTAAAACCCATCTCTTTGACCAAGCTTTCAGTCACCCCCATAATACTGAGCAGCATCCATTTTTGTCTAATTATACCTCTGAAGAGCCTCGGGATGTTTTTCTATGTCATAAATGCAAGTAATTATTTTTGAATGTCAGGATCATAGAATTACATAGAATTTACAGCACAGAAATAGGCCATTCGGCCCAACTGGTCTGTGCTGGTGTTTGTACTCCACACGGGCCTCCTCCCATCCTACTTCATCTAACCCTATCAGCGTATCCTTCTAATCCTTTCGCCCTCATGTTTATCGAGCTTCCCCTTAAATACATTTATGCTATTCGCCTCAGCCATTCCATGTGGTAGCAAGTTCCACATTGTAACTGCTCTCCGGGTGAAGTTTCTCCTGAATTCCCTATTGGATTTATTAGCGACTATTTCATATTCCCTAGTTTTGGACTCCCCCAAAAAGGTGGAAACAGTTTCTCTAAGTTTACCCTATCAAATCCTTGCATAATATTGAAGACCTCGATCAGATCACCCCTCAGCCTTCTCGTTTCTAGATTAAAAAGCCCGTCTTTCCTGATAGGTATAACCTCTCAGTTCTGGTATCATTCTTGTAAATTGTTTTTGCACCTTCCCCAGTGCCTCTATATCCTTTTTGTAATATGGAGACCAGAGTTGTGCACAAGATCAATGGGACAGTTGATTCCTTACCATAGAGAAACTTAATCTTTAAGAAAAAAAATGATTGCATGGCCTGGAAGCTTTTTAACAATCAACCCAGGCCAAAGTGGTGTGAGAATTAACAAGATTTGATCTGGCTGACATCACAGAGTATGTGTGCGCCAGAGTGAATCCAGGACCACAGTATAACTGCCCTGTAAGCACAGCGCAGTACTGGAGTCAACACAGGGCATATGCACTGAGACAAGTGGCCCCGAGAAGGGCAGGAGTAAAAAAATGGGAGTATAAAAATAAAATGTAAGCCAGCGACAGGTCGCGCCTGCTGAAAGCAGGAACATTCTGGAGAAAGAAGTTAGCACCAACTAAAGAAATGGAATTCTCTCAAGTTGGAATTAATAAAGTCATAGAAGGGGCGAGCTGAGCAAGGGGAAAATTCAGGAAAGTATCTTACAGAATCAACAGCAAGCATCCAGCCTCACATTCCAAAAATAGAATCGAGCAAGAGGCAAGCATCAAAAAAAAAACAACCATGATAAAAAGGGACAAACAAATGAAAATAAATCTCACGTTTACTGCAGGCTGTTTGCAAGTTGTGCAGGTCCTTGCAGGATAATTCTGAAGAGGTTACAAAAAGGTCGGGGAGTGGCAGTGGGTTGAGGAGACTTCAAAATGCACATGGACCAAAGCTCAGTTGCAAGTCGCTAAAGTGGATCTCACTTACGCCACACCGCAATCACCTACAGCTGGGTTGGTGACTCCACCCAATAGTGATGTGGCACTGGGCTACATGGTCAGATAGGGCTCGTGTCTTGGGCTCTGATGAATTAGCTGCTCTCTGCTGCTGGGGCAGTTGTGGGCATATTTTAATTACTTTGGGGTAGGGAGGGAGGAATATATCGGCTAGGGTTCTCACTGACTGCTATCCAGTGACTCCCCCTGGAAGTGCACGCACGTGGGTGTCAGCTCACACATATATAAGAATGGAAGTGCGAGTGGGAGTGTAAGTGAGTGTGAGCACGGGAGAGCGGGTAAGCACGTGCGTCAAGTAAAGGCAATAACAGGCGTTGCTGTCATACCCTCGATGTTTGAAGCATCCACCGACACTCAGGGCAATTTTAACCTAACCCGCCTGTCAGGAAACTGCCAGGATCGGGTGCAATGCTGGTTTTACTCTCCATTGAAGTCAGTGGAGTGTAATATTGGGCGGGGTGTAAAACCAGCCTTCCACCCGATCCCGTGGGATTCCCGCCCAGCGGGTTAGGTTAAAATGAACCCCTCAGTATCTGGTCAAATTGCTGACTGAACTTTTCCCAGCACTGAGTCACGAGGCTTCAGTAAAACAGGAGAGAAAAAGGCCGAGAAATGTTTTGCCTCGTTGACTTATTCAGGTTGTTCTGCCTGGGGCATATACGAGTTCGTGATATTTGTCTGGAATACATGACTGACTGGATTTAAATGTGGCCGAGTGTTGGCTTTCTTCAGCAGTCCATGGATTTCTCGTTCCTGTCACAAATCCTTCCAAACTTTATCTCCAATTGCATCAATGCGCTGGCTTTCAGTTTTTAATTTAAAATCTCCAATGTTACATTTGCTCAATTTTCTTGTTAAATCTTTTGCTGTTACTTTAGTACATAACTTTCATATCTCTCTCCTTCTGTTATCACTTTAAGAAGCTCCCAAAACTGAAGACGCTTCACAGGTTCAGCAAGTCATGCCCGAGTCTGGGTAAATGAGTGTTTTACACTCGGTCCTTTCCACAAAGTATCCGTTCCCCTCTCTCTTATCCTTTATCTTGCTCTTTCTACGGCAGCACATTTTTCCCTAATAGCATCCAGCCTCCTGGCCAGATAGACATGGGCCACCTGCTTCTAATTAGGAATCGAGAATTCCACTAAAAAGAGGATTAGCTGCTAAATAAAATGTCCTGTTCTTTATCCAACAAGGATGGCTCAGGCCGATTGTTTATCAAAGTCGCCATTAAGTTGATGATTTTAACAGGAAGGTGATAAACGTATAAGAGAACAAAGTACCCTGTGTTATCCCAAGGTCCCTTGGCGTTTGACTGTGGTCTCCCAGGACTGCACCGTGAATAATGCAGCTAAGCAACAGTGTAGAGCATGGGTTAATATACTGTGCTTTCAGCCTTGGGACTTGGGTTCAAATACACCTCAGATTGATGGGATGAGTGTCCTCCCTCTGCTAGGGTGTAACAGTTTCAACCCAACTCTCAGTCAACACAGCACCACAACAATTCCAATCAGAGGGGCCCTCTCTCGAGGTTGAAGCTAAGATATACTGGAGGGCTCCTCGAAGACCGTACCATGGTCGTAATTGATCGAAGTGTTCACTCCAGAGAAGAACTCACTCTGAATGGACCCAGGGGAGATTTAAAAATCAGCCTCCAACAGAATCTTCATAGATCATAGAATGGTTACAGCACAGGAGGCCCACTGAGTCCGTGCCGGCTCTCAGCAAGAGCAATCCAGCTTGTCCCACTCCCCCACCCTTTCCCCGTAGCCCTGCAAATTTTTTCCTTTCAAGTATTTATCCAATTCCCTTTTTCCAGCCACAATTGAGTCTGCCTCCACCACCCACCCTGGCAGTGCATTCCAGATCATAACCGCTCACTGCGTAAAAAAAGTTTTTCCTCATGTCACCTTTGGTTCTTTTGCTAATCACCTTAAATAGATATCCTCTGGTTCTTAACCCTTCCGCCAATGGGAAGTTTCTCTCTATCCACTCTGTCTAGACCCTTCATGATTTTGAATCCCTCCATCAAATCTCCTCTCAACGGTCTCTGCTCTAAGGAGAGTAACCCCAGGTTCTCCAGTCTATCCACATAACTGAAGTCCCTCATCCCTGGAATCAGTCTAGTAAATCTCTTCTGCACCCTCTCTAGGAAAGAGGTGAAGGCCATAAAGTGCGGTGCCCAGAACTGGACACAATACTTCACTTGTGGCTGAACCAGTGTTTTATAAAGGTTTATTATAACTTCATTGCTTTTGTACTCTGTGCCATTTGCTTTTTTAAACTGCTTTCTCAACCTGCCCTGCCACCTTCAAAGATTTCATATCCATACTGCCACTGCCCCTTTTATTCCATGGGCTTCAACTTCGATGACAGGCCTATTATGCGGCACTTTATCAAATGCCTTTTGGAAGTCCATTTACACATCAACTGCAATTGCCCTCATTCACTCTCTGTTACCTCATCAAAAAACTCTATCAAGTTGGTTAAACACGATTTGCCTTTAACAAATCCATGCTGGCTTTCCTTAATTAATCCACACTTGTCCAAATGACTGTTAATTTGGTCCCAAATTATCATTTCTAAAGGTTTCCCCACCACCGAGGTTAAACTGACTGCCCTGTAATTGCTGGGTTGTCCTTGCACCCTTTTTTGAACAAGGGTGTAACATTTGCAATTCTCCAGTCCTCTGGCACCACCCCCGTATCTAAGGAGGATTGGAAGATTGTGGCCAGTACCTCCGCAATTTCCACCCTTACTTCCCTCAGGATGCATCCCATCCGGACCGGGTGACTTAACCACTTTAAGTACAGCCAGCCTTTCTAGTACCTCCTTCATCAATTTTTAGCCCATCCAGTATCTCAACTACCGCCTCTTTTACTGTGACTCTGGCAGCACCTTCTTCCTTGGTAAAGACAGATGCAAAGTACTCATTTAGTAGCTCAGCCATACCCTCTGCCTCCATGAGTAGATCTCCTTTTTGGTCCCACCCCTCCTCTTACCACCTATTTACTATTTAAATGCCTATAGAAGTCTTTTAGATTCCCTTTTATGTTAGTTGCTGGTCTATTCTCATACTCTCTCTCTTTGCCTGTCTAATTTCCTTTT
The DNA here is from genome assembly GCF_035084215.1 of Heptranchias perlo. Taxonomy (NCBI): domain Eukaryota; kingdom Metazoa; phylum Chordata; class Chondrichthyes; order Hexanchiformes; family Hexanchidae; genus Heptranchias; species Heptranchias perlo. Next base: position 28,673,781 of record NC_090356.1, read on the forward strand.
TCACTTCCCCTCTGAATTTTCTATATTCAGCCTGGTTCTCACTTGCATTATCAACCTGACACCTGTCATACACCCCCTTTTTCCACTTCATCTTACTCTCTTTCTCTTGTGTCATCCAGGGAGCTCTGGCTTTAATTGCCCTACCTTACCCCCTCCTGGGAATGTACCCGAACCATCTCCTCTTTAAAGGATGCCCATTGTTCAATTACAGTTTTGCCTGCCAATCTTTGATTCCAATTTACCCAAGCCAGATCCGTTCTCATCCCACTGAAATTGGCCCTTCTCCAATTGATCATTTTTACTCTAATGCTTCTTGTCCTTTTCTGTAGCTATTGTAAACCTTATAATACTATGATCACTGTTTCCTAAATGTTTCCCCACTGACACTTGACCCACCTCATTCCCCTGAACCAAATCCAGCAATGCCTCCTTCCTCATTGGGCTGGACTAAGCAGTAATATGAGCTAGCTCTATACTTTCCATTTGAACTGGATTGTTGAGCATGTAGAGTGGTGACTATGTGCCAGCTGAATGTCACCGGGAAAATTTTTCATCTTGCATGTTCTCAGCACAGAACTTTGTGAACTGGGAGCAAGTATCTGGAATTAAGGCTCTCCCCCCCAGGGTATCCTTTATATCAATAACCCAAATAGTACATGTGCTTAACCCTACAATGCCCCATCTGTGATGCTGCTGTGTTAAACACATGCATACAGAAGGTTGCTTGCAGTGAGCAGAAAATTTCTACTTAAAAAGCAGGTTTGTTGCAGGTACCAATCCACTTGGTATTGAACTGCTCCTCGAGCAGCCTGCTCCTCTTTGTAAACACATCGATTTCTCCAGCTGTTGGGCAATTACGCAACTCCAGATGAGTTTGCATCTTTCTGCCCCTTGTGTAACTGCCAGCTGGCTAACTTAGTACGAGCGCACACATACTGTGACATGTGTCTGAGCATTAAACTCTGGTGTTAGAGTGTCTGGGTACCAATTTGTTCGCCCACTGCCCGAATGCCCAGTCTCAGCCATGTTACTTGGGAAAACTACTGAGTGGAGTTTGATCACGATGCCAACCAGAAGATTGGGCAGGGGGGGGGGGGCGAAAAAGCCACTCCAGGCCTCTCTCGCACACCTATCAACAAAGGCTAAGACCAACATTGGCATGGTCCTGGAAGCCAACTGTTTGCCCACTCACTTTGCCATTGATGTGTGTCACCCGTGGCTCAGTTGGTAGCTCTCTCGCCTCAGTCAGAAGCTCGTGGGTTCAAGTCCCACTCCAGAGACTTGAGCCCATAATCCAGGCCGACACTCCAGTGCAATACTGAGGGAGTGCTGCACTGTCAGAGGTGCCGTCTTTTGAATGAGACGTTAAACCAAGGCCCTGTCTGCCATCTCAGGTGGATGCAAAAGATCCCATCCACTATTTCGAAGATGATCAGGAGAGTCCTCCCCAGTGTCCTGGCCAATAATTATCATGCAACCAACATCACATTGCTGTTTGTGGGACCTTGCCGTTCACAACAGGGACTACACTTCAAAAGTACTTCATTGGCTGTAAAGCACTTTGGGACGTCCTGAGGTTATGAAAGGTGCTGTATATAAATACAAGTTCTTTCTTATGAGCCTAGCAGCTGGGGAGGAAATACCAAAATAATTGATTACACAATGCGTCCATTCACCAACCCGCCCTCCCTTCACCTAAAACTACAACTCACTCAAACCATCTCCCATTGGCTCACACACTTGTTGCACATCTGTAAATTAGCAGTGTATGAAATGAAATGAATGTAACCTGCCAGGACCTGTTTGCTGAACGTATGGTACAACACAATATAATGCTTTATTAGCTTGTCCTACATGTCCTTCAATGACCGCATCAGTCAGGATCTTGACTCCCACAGGTAAAGATGTAAAGGTCAAGTTTGTCCAAGAAAAAAAAGGTTTGATTAAAATAATTACAACTTTTTCTTCTTTCCTCCATTAAACTCTGCATCTCTCTGTGAGCCACAGAGGTTTACAGTACAGAAGAAGGCCATTTAGCCCAGTGAGCCTAGTCTTTGCTAGAACAATCCAGAACTAATTCTAATTCCCTGATGAGCTGCCCATGCACCAGATCTCAGCTGAGGTCTTGCATAAACTGACCGGTGTGCTTGTATACACACACTTACCCAAGAGATGCTTCATGATGGCCTGGTTGTGGTCCCACAGGTTGTTGAAGGTTCCCCATCTGGACTTTCCATCGGGCAATGGGTTTGCCTTAATCCAGCCCCCACAGGCGTAATTATAGAAATTATGGCAGGGGTCGACAGATCGATCCAAGGATTTGAGGACGGTGCTGGCAACGATGACACAGGACTCTGTTAGACAAACCTTCGGGGTATCTGCAATGCAAAGCAAAGTACACTAAGATTCAACAGTACTATTGGCTAAATCGATGCTACATGAATTTTGCATATTTCAAAAAGAAATTCAGCCAAAAATACTTCTAATCTCTTGCCAGGACCCAGGTACAGCAGGAATGCTATGCATGTGTGACAGTATCTTTGGAACAGACAGTGTCTTGGGAGTGAGATTGCTCTTTTAATGAGTGTTTTTTTTTTCCTCTTTAGTTAATGATGGATAACAAAGTAGTGGCATTGAGCAGCTCTGAATTCATTTTGACTCAGCTGGTAATTGGTGAGAGAGAAAATCAGCCACTCTTCCATTTTTTGTTGAAAGAGGAATCTCACCTTTCCCTGACCCACATCCGGGAAGATAGGAACATGGGAATTGCGGGACGAAAAAGACCAAATTCCATCTAATTCACCTTCTACCATTCTGGTAGTCACATGACATGATAATGAAGTTATTGACTCATCCTGGCAATCAATCTCTATCAGTTAGTCTACAAACGACCCAAATATGACAGATGATATACCAGATGTGGTAAAATTGTGACTGTGTTTCTAAAGAACGCATATATGAATGCACTGCACCTGGTACAGGAATGGCCAAGCTTTTTATCCTTGTGGTTTACTTGGATATTACGGAGCTGATCCCACACTTCCAGTAGGGGGGGGCGGGGGAGGCCATGCTTCAGGGAGCACAGGTCAGAGGTTGGGCTAGAACACTGCAGCCCCGATTCTCCGGTGCACACTCTCTCTCTCTCTCTCTCTCTGTACAGCTCCTTACTGGGAGCGTGACAGCACTTGATTTACCCCGTAAAGTTTCAACCGAGGTTTCCATTAAATTGGATGCATCTCATTATCAGTATCATAGTAGATTCCAATATATGGACCCTGATGTATTGAACCATTTTTAAAAACTTATTTCCAAATTTTGAAAGCAGGGAGAGTTAACAGGAGAAGGAAAGAACAGAGAAGCATCTCTTCCACATGTAACAAGAAGAGGAGACAGTCACATTGTCCAAGGATAGACTATATGAAGCCTGGCTGTCATCTACACTTGAAGTGTTTAAATTGGTTACCATCAATACCAAGACCACTGCATGATGCCCTTTACACCCCTAACCTTCACCTGGAAGTGTTTCTCAACATGTATTCACACCATGAATCTGACCGCTGTGTGCACCCCTCATCACCTCCATTATAGACTGCACGCTGACATCCTGGGTTTTCCTGCGTGCCATATTGGCCAAAGTTAATTCTTACTTTTTGCATTCTTTTCAAGGACGAAACAGCCCAACAGATGCAACAGGTGGTGGAATCTGAAAATTGAAACTCTTCAAATTCTGGGAGGAGGCCAGATTGTATTGGAGGTGGTAAAAGTAGAGGGCACATGGCACCTGAGTTTGTGATGGCGCTCTCATCCTACAGTACCCCACACTGCCAGTCAACAAACCAGATCACGAGACCCTCAACAAACAAAAAAAAAACTTGCAATTAAGCGCCTTGGGACATTTTACTACGTTAAAGACGCTATATAAATGCAAGCAGTTGTTATTACGTAGCGCCTTTAAGGTAGAAAAATATTCCAATGTGCTTCATAGAGGCGTGATCTCATTTGCATTTGAATGAATCAATACAAACTGCTTCCACCATCTCCCAGGGAGCCTGTTCCATAGATTGACCACTCACTGAAATATTGTTTCTACAGATTAGTTTTGAATTTAACCCCCTTTCAAGCGCAGGCTGCGTCCTCTGGTTCTACTGCTTTTGGACAAGGTGAAACAGCTTCTCATGGACCATGTTATCTGGTCTCTTTAGAATCCTAAAAAGGAATCGCCTCTCAACCGTCTCTTTTCCGGAGTGAACATGCCCATTCTCAGGGCAATTTTAAATGGCTGATTCTCCAACCAGAGGAAAGAGTCTTTCCCTATTCACTCTCACCCTCCACAATTTAAAACATTTCTATGAAATCTCTTCTTAGCTTTCCCTGCACCAATGCCGCACACCTCTCCTCATAATTATAGTTTCCCATCCCTGTGATCATCCTGGTGAATCTACAGCACACACTCTGGAAGTAATGTCCTTTATTCAATCTACACATGGTACTGTAATTGTGGCCTATCCAATGTTTTGCACAAATTCGTCACTACCTCTTTAACCTTGTATTCCGTGCCTCTATTCTACTGGTTGGTTGTTTGGCATTTGGATTTTCAAGGAACTATGAATTTGAGCCCCATAGTCTCACTGTTTCTCCATTTGTACGTGCAGTACCATGTTGGAAGGCTTTGCACCACTTCACGCCATCCTGGATTGAAAGGACGCACAGACATGGTACTTGGTTTATGTTGCTTCCATCACTTGCCAGAGCATGGTATGTTCACCTGTCTGCAGATGTGGTGCGTGGGTACCAGTGGGAAGGCACCGGACACTTCTATAGGTCCTGCTCTGTTTCTCACCAACAGGTCACACAGGAGGAATTCCCATAGGAAAACCCATTGGTGCCAGTAATGTTGCTGGGGCCAAAAAAATTTTTACAATGATTGGCACAATGTTAATGTGATTTTCCCACTATGGGTAGTAAAACCACAAAAGACAAGTAACCAACATATTTTTACAAAAACCCAGGAAATCTCATTTGGCATCTTTAAATTAAATTGAGAGAGTAAGACAATGGGACACAGGTTCAAACTAGTGAAAGGCAATTTTAGGACAGATATCAGGGAGCTTTTCTTCACAGAGTGATGAACACATGAAATGGACTCCTAGACAGTGTAATGGAGGCTAAAACCCTGGAAAGATTTAAGTACCATTTGGATGCTGCAATGGTACGACTTTCGGGTCAGTTTGGATGAACTAAGATCAACTGGAGCAGCAGCAGGGACACTAGAGTAGCCGCCAGTGTTCCTGGGCAAGTGGGGAGGTAAGGGGGAAAATTAGCCCTGGTTCCTGCCCCAGATTGCCGCCTAGTGACTCCTGCTGGATGTGTGAGGACATTGGGCAAGGATAGAATCAGACTCGACTGACAACTCGTGGCCAAACTGTCTGTCCACACGCGATGTCCAGGCTGTCACCTTCGATGAGGTGCTGCAGGGCCGCTGGTGCCCATGGAATCTTTTCCCACGGGAGTAGAGTCCGCAGGAGAGGAGGGGAGAGAAGTGAACTCAAGTGAAGACAGAGGTCCATCTTCAGCTTTGCAGGACTTGTTTATCTCCAATGAAATGTTTCGGTCTGAACATGAGACACGAAGTAGACATACTTGGTGACAAGTGTCTTTGAATCATTGCAACATTTGCCAAAAGTTACACTTATTACTACCCAACAGGAACTGAGATCAGCAGGATGTCTGGAACAGAACAGTCCAGTAACTGGCTGTACAGGGGTAAGAGAGAGTCATTTGAGGAAGTTCAGCTTGACTGGATCGGAACTGCCTCTACAGACCAGCTACTTCAAGATCTATTTTAAATTTTAAAAAAGGTACCAAACAACAAATACTGAACTCAGCAGAGCTTTCAGGCTTCCTGGGCCAAAATGATGAAGAGTCTAGAGAGTAGTTAGAGAGAAACTGTTCCCATTGGCGGAAGGGTCAAGGACCAGAGGACATAGATTTAAGGTGAATGGCAAAAGAACCAAAAGGTGACATGAGGAAAAACTTTTTTTGAAACACAGCGAATGGTTAGGATCTGGAACGCACTGCCCGAGGGGGTGGTGGAGGCAGATTCAATCATGGTCTTCAAAAGGGAACTGGATAAGTACTTGAAAGGAAAAAAAATTGCAGGACTATGGGAAAAGGGCGGGGGAGTGGGACTAGCTGGGTTGCCCTTGTATCGATCCGGTGTGGACTCGATGGGCCGAATGGCCTCCTTCTGTGCTGTAACGGAGGTATAGAATACAAAAGCAGGGATGTAATGATGGAACTGTATAAAACGCTGGTAAGGCCACAGCTGGCGTATTGTGCGCAGTTCTGGCCACCACATTACAAGAAGGACGTAATTGCTCTGGAGAGAGTGCAGAGAAGATTTACAAGAATGTTGCTAGGGCTAGAAAATTGCAGCTACAAGGAGAGATTGGATAGGCTGGGGTTGCTTTCCTTGGAGCAGAGGAGGCTGAGGGGAGACTTGATTGAGGTGTACAAAATTATGAGGGGCCTAGATAGAGTAGACAGGAAGTACCTGTTTCCCCTAGCGGAGAGTTAAAGAACTAGAGGACATAGATTTAAGCTGATTGGCGGAAGGATTAGAGGGGACATGAGGAAAAACTTTTTTACCCAGAGGGTGGTGGATGTATGGAATTCGCTGCCCGAATTGGTGGTAGAGGCAGGGACCCTCAACTCTTTTTAAAAAGTACCTGGACCTGCACCTAAAGTGCTGTAAGCTGCAGGGCTACGGACCGGGTGCTGGAAGGTGGGATTAGAATGGGCACCTGGTTGTTCTTCGAGCCGGCACGGACACGATGGATTGAATGGCCCCCTTCTGTGCTGTATCTTTTCTATAGTTCTAACCTTTCTATGATTTTAAATAGTTCTCACTGTTACAACATGACAACTGGTACAGATTTGCTAACTTTCTCAGTAGAAATTGTAGACAAGAATTGAAATACCAAGAAGTATTTGATGGCCTGAATGGTTGATAAGGGAGGCCAGGTTCTCTCCAGCTATTACCAGTCAGAGCATGGCTCAATTTCTGTTTCCCTTACCACTGAAGGTCACAATGGGCCGCCATCGGAGACATTCAGTCTAATTTTGATTCGCTTTTTCCTCAACTCTGATGAGACCTCCTTTACTTTTGCTCACTGTCCCCTCCTCCATCACCACATTTTTCCTCCATTCTCCAACTTACACCCCCGTCAATGTTTTTTGTTTTTGGGGCGGGGGGTGGTATTTTTTAACCTATGCTCTTCTTGCTGGCAACGTAACTTCAAGCAAATGAAGCAAAAACAGTCATCAAGAAAATATCAGATTGATGCAGCTCCCCACATCCTAGAGCAAACATCACGGCCTGTTGTTCAGTTACAATTCAAGGGAGACTGGCCTAGTCACTCAGTTTAACTGTGCATACCACTCCCCATTCTTGTCCTTTTAATCTTAAGCTGGAATATGATGCTCTCCTTCCTCAAAACACTTGCACTCAACAAATTACCTTTGGTCTACCAATTATAACATTTGATCAGATCTGAAAAAAAATGAAAGAACTTGCATTTATATATCGTGATTCACGCCACCAGGATGTCCCAAAGCACTTTACATTCAATAAAAGTACTTTTGAAGTGTGGTCACTGTTATAATGTAGGGAAATGCGACAGCCAATCTGTACACAGCAAGCTCCCAAAAACAGCAATGGGAATAAGTGACCAGATAATCTATTTTTTAGGTGTTGGTTGAGAGATAAATATTGGCCAGAAGGCCAGGGAGAACGCCCCTGCTTTTTAATCGAATAGTGCCATGGGGTCTTTTACGCCCACCGGAGAGGGCAGACTGTGCCTCGGTTTAACATCTCCGTACTGCACTGAAGGGTCAGCCTGGATTATGTGCTCAATTCCTGGAGTGGAGGCTTGAACCCTCTAATTTAGACCTGTGGGCAAAGGGAGATTGGGCAGCAGTTTGATGTTAGTGGGCAAGGAGGGGCCAGGTAGCATTGGTCCAAAAACAGAACAACTGTGAAATGCACGGGGTGAAAGGCGCACACTCTGTGTTTGATATTGTTGTGGTAAGATCAATGTGTTCTTCTATCTGGATCTGAATCTGAATGACTTGTTGACTGGATGTTGCTTTGTTTTGAATCAAACCACCAGGGCTACCTATGTGGGAGGGGAAAGGATGAAACATTGGCTAAGGGCTGACTTCATCCAGCAACACTTCAGGGCTTTCATAACTTCATTTACAATGCAGCAGTTGTGATGAAAGTCATCTTACAAGTAGGTTCAGAACAAGAAGTCCCTGTAGTCCATTTGATTTCATTCTTTCAGAATACCAATTCTACAAGCTTCTCTCAACAGCATCCAACTATTTCTTAAAATCAGTCAAGTGTCCTGGTCTCAAAGCAGAATTAGAAACTGCTATTTATTCTGAAGTCCCAGGTTGGATAGAGCCTGCTCTGCATGGGAAGCCTGTCATACTCGGATTTTGGGGCTGTGCATGCATTACCGTTCTCCTCCTCTCACACACAGAGGCGATGTTACTTGCTAACCTTCTACCAAGGGCTGGAATCCCAAACAGCATCACCTGCACATGTGATGACCACTTGGGTACAATAGTGGAGGGCCTCAGGTGTCCCTGAACCCATATCTTAGCACAGAGGGGGATGGGGGGGAATCATCTGATAGTGACCAGGAATGGGAACTCCACCCAACTTCCCACTCCATAAGCCAGGGGCATTGCGATCAATTTTAGTCCAACTAACACCTCAGCACCCGAGATCAGCTAACTCAGCACAGATTGGGGTCAGGCCAGGGACCTTCCTGGTCCGTGAAACTTAGCTACTCACTGAGCAGACTTGCTGAGCGGAATGTAGGCCACCGATTCACAGGACAGATAGAAATCTACACACTGAAAGCAAATAGCTCAGTTAAGAGATAGTAAATGTGTAAGTTGTGTAGAAGCAGTTCTATAGCTGGTTGCTCTCAAGCCAAGGTCAGACTCTTGCCAGCACTGGCATATGACAGGAGAAGCACATTAAAGTCAGAACAGGGTACCCTGGCACATAGCTAGGAAGGCCTGGATCTGCAACATGTAGAGGTAGGTGGCCAGCAGAACTCCAAGCAGGTCCTTTGGGGAGCTCTGAGGAATGCTCCCGACCTAATCCTTTCATTAGGGAGCATTTAGGAGTACTGCACAGGAAATAACCTGACACCAGTATACAGAGTACAAGGGAACACTGAAGTGGAAATCTGTTAGACAATTAGTTTTCCACATTACAATGGGATCCCTTAACTTCCCCCACTTCATCCAACCTGCACCAGGAGAACGACTGGCCAACTTTAGTTACAAAGTTCTGCATTCTGTCCTATTGGCAGAGAGTCATGTGCAATCCTGAAGTGGGTAAAAGGTGATGAGTGCCCAGGGCCCCCTCACCCTTCAGGTACCACCTGGTTCATTCTTTCATCCTCTTCCTTAGGGCCTGCCGTTGTTGCAGCTTCTCTTTTTGAAGACGACATACGCAATGCTTCCTAAAGAAGAGTACACAACAGGCACATGGTACGATTATTTAGCCAACTTGCGCCGGATCACATGGCAAGGCACCACTAGGTCCAGAAAGGACAGCTCTCTAACTCCACCTCAAACACGAAACGTTATATGCCCTTAAACTGTGGGTCTTGGGGCCCTACAGAGATGTCATCAGCAGCTTTTCGAACGAGTGATCTACATCTCAGGTGTTAACACTGTAGTCTATTTTCTCACTTGAACAGTTGGGAAATCCAAGATTCCCAAGATACCTGCATTGTGAGCATGCCCCAAAAAGTAAACATGATCTTGCAGAATTTTTTTTTTAGCCCATAGTCATAAACCATTTGAACATGATGTGAGCAGTACCAATGACTTGCATTTATATAGTGCCTTTAAAGTGGTAAAATGTCCCAATGCGCTTCTCAGTGGCGCAATCAGACCAAAATTGACACCAAGCCACATTAGGAGATATTAGGACAGGTGACCAAAAGCTTGGTCAAAGAGGTAGGTTTCAAGGAGCATCTTAATGGAGGAGAGAGGGGCAGGAGGGTTTAGGGAGGTAATTGCAGAGCTTAGGGCCTAAACGGCTGAAATGACCCATTCTATTGATAAAAGCTAGGGCTCTACTGACAACTGCAAGTGAAATCATTAGCGCCTTTTATTGGAGTGATGCCATAGGATTGAAAAAAGGGCACGGCTCTCCAACTGCGTGTACCAATGCTGAGGTTGATGTCTGCAGATGCACGGTGAAGGACCTGTTACTCCAGCGATGCAACGGTGAACTGCATGCCTCTGGTTGGCGCCTCGAGATACATAGCAGCATAGAAACTTGATGCAATGGCCATTTGCACTGTAGGTCTGGGTGCAGGAGCTGCATAGGTCGGGATTGCCTCAGAGCGTGAGTTAAAGCCTTCAAGTCCACTGTTCCTTACTGGAGGTCCAGATAAAGAAAGAACAGACTTGTATTTCTACAGCTCTTTTCACATCCTCAGACTGCCCCAAAGCACTTCACAGTCAATCACTTTTGAAGGGCTGTCACTGTTATGTCGGCAAATGCTGCAGCCAATTTGCGCACAGCAAAGTCCCACTAACAGCAATAGATGAATGATCTGTTTTGCAGTGTTGGTTGAGGGGTGAATGTTGGCCAGGACAATAGGAGATTTTCCTACTCTCCTTCAAAAAAGAAACAAAGTTGATATCTGCCAATGGTTATCTTGAAAGCAAGGTCTCAGGATTAACACCAGTGACAAAGATTTTCTTTTTTTATTTATTCGTTCGTTCATGGGATGTGGGCATCACTGGCAAGGCCAATATTTATTGCCCACCCCTAATTGCCCTCGAGAAGGTGGTGGTGAGCCGCCTTCTTGAACCGCTGCAGTCCGTGGGGTGAAGGTTCTCCCATAGTGCTGTCAGATGGGGAGTTCTAGGATTTTGACCCAGCAACGATGAAGGAACGGTGATATATTTCCAGTCGGGATGTTGTGTTATTTGGAGGGGAACGTGCAGGTGGTGTTGTTCCCATGTGCCTGCTGCCCGTGTCCTTGTCCTTCTAGGTGGTAGAGGTCGCGGGTTTGAGAGGTGCTGTCGAAGAAGCCTTGGCGAGTTGCTGCAGTGCATCCTGTGGATGGTACATACTGCAGACACAGTGCACCGGTGGTGAAGGGAGTGAACGTTTAGGGTGGTGGATGGGGCGCCAATCAAGCGGGCTGCTTTGTCCTGGATGGTGTTGAGCTTCTTGAGTGTTGTTGGAGCTGCACTCATCCAGGCAAGTGGAGAGTATTCCATCACACTCCTGACTTATGCCTTGTAGATGGTGGAGGGGTTTTGCGAATCAGGAGGTGAGTCACTCGCCACTGAATACCCAGCCTCTGACCTGCTCTTGTAGCCACAGTATTTATGTGGCTGGTCCAGTTAAGTTTCTGATCAATGGTGACTCCCAGGATGTTGATGGTAGGGGATTCAGCGATGGTAATGCCGTTGAATGTCAAGGGGAGGTGGTTAGACTCTCTCTTGTTGGAGGTGGTCATTGCCTGGCACTTGTCTGGTGCGAATGTTACTTGCCACTTAACATCCAGGCTTGGATGTTGTCCAGGTCTTGCTGCATGCAGGCTCGGACTGCTTCATTATCTGAGGGGTTGCGAATGGAACTGAACACTGTGCAATCATCAGCGAACATCCCCATTTCTGACCATATGATGGCGGGAAGATCATTGAAGCAGCTGAAGATGGTTGGGCCTAGGACACTGCCCTGAGGAACACCTGCAGCAATGTCCTGGGGCTGAGATGATTGGCCTCCAACAACAGGGTACGGTAGCATAGTGATTATGTTACTGGACTAGTAATCCAGAGGCCTGGACTAAAATCCAGAGTCATGAGTTCAAATCACACCACGGCAGCTAGCGAATTTATATTCAATTAATTAATTAAATTCAATTAATTAAATAAAAATCTGGAATTAAAATACTAGTATCAGTAATGATGACCATCAAACCACCGGATTGTCGTAAAAACCCACCTGGTTCACTAATATCCTTTAGGGAAGGAAACCTGCCGTCCTTACCCGATCTGGCCTATGTGTGACTCCAGACCCACAGCAATGTGGTTGATTCTTAATCGCCCTCTGAAATGGCCTAGCAAGCCACTCAGTTGTAAAATCTCGCTACGAAAAGTCATAAGAAGAATAAAACCGGACGGACCACCCGGCATTGGACCACTAGGCACCGGACACGACAACGGCAAAACACCAAGCCCAGTCGACCCTGCAAGGTCCTCCTTACCAACATCTGGGGACTTGTGCCAAAATTGGAAGAGCTGTCCCACAGACTAGTCAAGCAACAGCCTGACATAGCCATACTCACAGAATCATACCTTTCAGCCAACGTCCCAGACTCTTCCATCACCATCCCTGGGTGTGTCCTGTCCCACCGGCAGGACAGACCCACCAGAGGTGGCGGTACAGTGATATACAGTCAGGAGGGAGTGGCCCTGGGAGTCCTCAACATTGACTCTGGACCCCATGAAATCTCACGGCATCAGGTCAAACATGGGCAAGGAAACCTCCTGCTGATTACCACCTACCGTCCTCCCTCAGCTGATGAATCAGTCCTCCTCCATGTTGAGCACCACTTGGAGGAAGCACTGAGGGTAGCAAGGGCACAAAATGGACTCTGGGTGGGGGACTTCAATGTCCATCACCAAGAGTGGCTCGGTAGCACCGCTACTGACCGAGCTAGCCGAGTCCTGAAGGACATAGCTGCGAGACTGGGCCTGCGGCAGGTGGTGAGCGAACCAACGAGGGAAAAACTTACTTGACCTTGTCCTCACCAATCTACCTGTCGCAAATGCATCTGTCCATGACAGTATTGGTAGGAGTGACCACCGCACAGTCCTCGTGGAGATGAAGTCCCGTCTTCGCACTGAGGACACCATCCAACGTGTTGTGTGGCACTACCACTGTGCTAAATGGGGTAGATTCAGAACAGATCTAGCAGCTCAAAACTGGGCATGCATGAGCCGCTGTGGGCCATCAGCAGCAGCAGAATTATATTCCAGCACAATCTGTAACCTCATGGCCCGGCATATTCCTCACTCTGCCATTACCAACAAGCCAGGGGATCAACCCTGGTTCAACGAGGAGTGTAGAAGAGCATGCCAGGAGCAGCACCAGGTGTACCTAAAAATGAGGTGCCAACCTGGTGAAGCGACAACTCAGGACTACATGCATGCTAAACAGCAGAAGCAACATGCTATAGACAGAGCTAAGCGATTCCACAACCAATGGATCAGATCAAAGCTCTGCAGTCCTGCCACATCCAGTCGTGAATGGTGGTGGACAATTAAACAACTAACGGGAGGAGGTGGCTCTGCAAACATCCCCATCCTCAATGATGGCAGAGTCCAGCACGTGAGTGCAAAAGACAAGGCTGAAGCGTTTGCAACAATCTTCAGCCAGAAGTGCAGAGTGGATGATTCATCTCGGCCTCCTCCAGATATCCCCACCATCACGGAAGCCCGTCTTCGGCCAATTCGATTCACTCCACGTGATATCAAGAAACGGCCGAGTGCACTGGATACAGCAAAGGCTATGGGCCCCGACAACATCCCAGCTGTAGTGCTGAAGACTTGTGCTCTAGAACTAGCTGCGCCTCGAGCCAAGCTGTTCCAGTACAGCTACAACACTGGCACCTAACGACAATGTGGAAAATTGCCCAGGTATGTCCTGTCCACAAAAAGCAGGACAAATCCAATCCGGCCAATTACCGCCCCATCAGTCTACTCTCAATCATCAGCAAAGTGATGGAAGGTGTCGTCGACAGTGCTATCAAGCGGCACTTACTCACCAACAACCTGCTCACCGATGCTCAGTTTGGGTTCCGCCAGGACCACTCGGCTCCAGACCTCATTACGGCCTTGGTCCAAACATGGACAAAAGAGCTGAATTCCAGAGGTGAGGTGAGAGTGACTGCCCTCGACATCAAGGCAGCATTTGACCGAAAGTGGCACCAAGGAGCCCTAGTAAAATTGAAGTCAATGGGAATCAGGGGGAAAACTCTCCAGTGGCTGGAGTCATACCTAGCACAGAGGAAGATGGTAGTGATTGTTGGAGGCCAATCATCTCAGCCCCAGGACATTTCTGCAGGAGTTCCTCAGGGCAAGTGTCCTAGGCCCAACCATCTTCAGCTGCTTCATCAATGACCTTCCCTCCATCATAAGGTCAGAAATGGGGACGTTCGCTGATGACTGCACAGTGTTCAGTTCCATTCGCAACCACTGAAATAATGAAGCAGTCCGAGTCCACATGCAGCAAGACCTGGACAACATCCAGGCTTGGGCTCATAAGTGGCAAGTCACATTCGCGCCAGATAAGTGCCAGGCAATGACCATCTCCAACAAGAGAGAGTCTAACCACCTCCCCTTGATATTCAATGGCATTACCATTGCCGAATCCCCCACCATCAACATCCTGGGGATCACCATTGACCAGAAACTTAACTGGACCAGCCAAATAAATACTGTGGCTACGAGAGCAGGTCAGAGGCTGGGTATTCTGTGGCGAGTGACTCACCTCCTGACTCCCCAAAGCCTTTCCACCATCCACAAGGCACAAGTCAGGAGTGTGATGGAATACTCTCCACTTGCCTGGATGAGTGCGGCTCCAACAACACTCAAGAAGCTCGACACCATCCAAGATAAAGCAGCCCGCTTGATTGGCACCCCATCCACCACCCTAAACATTCACTCCCTTCACCACCGGTGCACTGTGGCTGCAGTGTGTACCATCCACAGGATGCACTGCAGCAACTCGCCAAGGCTTCTTCGACAGCACCTCCCAAACCAGCGACCTCTACCACATAGAAGGACAAGAGCACCAGGCGCATGGGAACAACACCACCTGCACGTTCCCCCTCCAAGTCACACACCATCCCGACTTGGAAATATATCGCCGTTCCTTCATTGTCGCTGGGTTAAAATCCTGGAACTCCCTTCCTAACAGCACTGTGGGAGAACAGTCACCACACGGACTGCAGCGGTTCAAGGCGGCGGCTCACCACCACCTTCTCAAGGGCAATAAATGCTGGCCTCGCCAGCGACGCCCACATCCAGTGAACGAATAAAAAAAAACACTACCATCTTCCTTTGTGCTCGGTATGACTCCAGCCACTGGAGGAGAGTTCCCCCCCCACCGATTCCCATTGACTTCAATTTTACTCGGGCTCCTTGGAGCCCCACTCGGTAAAATGCTGCCTTGATGTCAAGGGCAGTCACTCTCACCTTCTTTGATCCAAGGTGTTAAAAAGCCTGTGTGGAGAGGGATATTTGTAGCTTGCTCACCCTGTTCCACAATTCACTTATTTCCATGACAGTGATGAGACAGAAATCAAAAGGCATGACTACATAACAATTCAAAGGGAGTAATTTTAACCCAAAGCATCCAGTGGTAAACTGACCGGATCAGATGCCCGTTTTATTCCCTGCTAAATGGAAAGTAAAATCAGGAGGGATGTAAAGCAGACGGCTGATCCCATCAATTCCCCCCAGGGAGGTTAGGTTAAAATTACCCCCAAAATCTCAGCTGAAAGATTCTTAAAAAGGATTCAACTTTGGGGCATTTTGTTATTTTCAAGTAAACAATGTATTAATGTAGCATTACATTTTGTTCCGATATACTTATTTTGTCTTTGTGAATTTCTTTACTGCAATTAATTTGACTTGCGGTTTTTGCCTGAACTATGCGGTATGACAAAGCAGATATCCCCCCCCGTGTACTCGAAGGGCACGAGTGGATCGTGGGTAACCCGTGTGACTTCCACTGCCAAGTATCTTGGTTAAAGGGTAAATGTCATCCCAGTGGCATATTATTCTGGTTTATGGCAGTCTAAAGTCGAAAGTTTCAGTTTGGAGGGAACTGCAATTCACAGTGAGTGCTAATAAAAAGTATTGAGTGGCAGCTTGAATTGTGATAAGTCGATCAGTGTGGTTTTTGTGGGCGTCGCTGGTAAGGCTGGCATTTATTGCCCTGAAAAGGTAGTGGGTGGGCCTACTCCTTGAACTCCTGCAGTGTAGCACTTCAGAAGACAGTTAAGAGTCAACCACATTGGAGGGGGACTGGAGTTACATACAGGCCAGACCAGGTAAGGATGGCAAGTTTCCTTCCCTAAAAGGACATTAGTTTTTAACAATTCGACAGCTTCATGGTCACTGGTATTATTAAAACCATTTTAAAAACTGAATTCAAATTCTCAAACTGCCATGGTAGGATTTGAACTCTCATTCTAGTGGATTATTAGTCCAGGTCTCTGGATTACTGGTCCAGTAATATAACCACTAATGTACCCCTAACAATATGTGCTAACATATATTGCAACTATTTACCCTTAGGAATGTAGACAAAAAGTTACCAATACTTCATTAACACTAGGAATGACTATACTTTAAACACAATTAATGCACACTAGCTCCGATACACTGAGCAAAGTAAATCCTGAAGAGGATTTTGTTTGGATGCTACAGAAAGTAGCTCAAAAGGTATTCCTGATATGACGGCATGAAGTCTATGGGATGCATCAGAGGCCATCTCAGGGGAACCTTATTTCCCACATTTCAATAGGGAGAATGGAGGGACAAAGGAGATTTATCAGTTGCAGAAGGAAACTAAGGGCCCAGAAATATAATAGAGCTGAAATTCCTTCAGATGTGATCCCAGCAGGTACGTCTGGATCACGCCTGCTGGAGTTTAGGGAGTCAGTGGGAGGGCAACTAATCTACATGGCGCCAGAGGGTGCAAGCTCCCCTAAAGATGCATCACTGGTGCCCACCTGCGCCATGTGCGGTTGCAGGGTGTAGCTCAGGACCCCTCTCTCCCCCCAACACTGGCCACATCCCCCTTAGCCACCGGTATGAGAGGGCTGATCAGACACTCCCTTTTATCAGAGGTCCAGATTGCCGCTCTGGCCTGGAGCAAGTCCCCAGTGGGGCCCGCCTTCACCCATCTGGAGGCCTGAATCCATCAACTCACTTGGCATACGCTGGTTTCTGGCCATCAGTGGAGCAGTCCCTATCCCTGGCTCTGCTCCACTTCACCCACCCTGGCGATATCATCTTTGTATGGGGTGGACGCAGGCTGTGCTCCTACAGGGCAAATCCAAGTCTTTTCCCCACCAGTTTCGAGTTGGAGTCTCGGTGGGACATTGGCAGGAATCCTGAGGAATATCAGCTCCATATCTGTCAATTTTCCGGGACCACAAGCACTATCTGCACTAAGATACTGAGTATTCAGTTATTGAAACAAAATGAATATCTACTGGGCTAAAGTCAATTTTGGACATTGGAACAAATGACAAACTGCAGCTCTGGAGAGGAGGAAAGCAAATTCCAATTATAATTATTGTTAAGTTAATAATTGGTCTCATGTCGTTGGCCCAATGTACAAGACTCCAATGACTGAGTTTGTCTACACTACAGAGCTTGGGTTCCCGTAACAGCATTATAAATCAGGGGCTGGTGGGGGTCTCCATGAGCGCCAACTCCTCGCTGGGAGTGACCAATCACAGGATCGGCCCTTAAGTCGTAGAACATTTCACAGAAAGATCAACCTGACACAAGCCCTCAGAGTCCATCTGTGGCCTATTCTCAGACTGGGTCTGGCTTTTGTTTTTTTAAACCCGATATTAAGTTTATTTCTACTGGCTTGAAGCTTTACGTTTTATTAAAATGAACTTTTTGTCCCATCCCAATTTCTCCACTCCATTTCCAAAACAAAGAAATCTTAAGCCTCTTTGGTAATACTATAGACTTAAATAGAGAGTGCGCGATTTATATTGGTAATGCTTCTATACGGCTACAAAAGACTGAACATAAGGAGGTGATTTTTCAACTTAACGCTCCCAAGAGGAAGCCTCATCACGGAGGCAAATTCGAGGTAGTGAGGGGCATAAATGTGCACAGTTAGGAAAATCAAGTAGCGTTAGTGATACAATTGTGTGTCATGGTTCATTTCTTGATCTCTGGTAAGCCAAGAGTTGAATGCTTTTCAACCAATGCTGTACTTTATTCAGACTATTGGTCTTGGCCCAGTTGGTAGCACTCTCCCCTTTGAGTCAAAAGATCAAATGTGCAAGTCCCACTCCAGAGACTTGAGCACATAATCTAGGTTGACGCTTCAGTGCGGTACTAAGGGAGTGCTGCACTGTCGGAGCTGCCGTCTTTCAGATAAGATGTTAAACCGAGCCCCATCTGCTCTCTCAGGTAGACATAAAAGATCTCATGGACACCTTCCTTTATCATAAAAATGGTACAGCACAGGAGGCTGCCATTTGGCCCATCATGCCTGTGCTAGCTCTTTGAAAGAGCTATCCAATTAGTCCCATTCCCCTGCTCTTTCCCCATAGTCCTGAAAATGTTTTCTTTTCAAGAATATATCCAATTACCTTTTGAAAGTTATTATTGAATCTGCTTCCACCACCCTTTCAGGCAGTTCATTCCAGACCATAATTCGCTGCGCAAAAAAACAAACATTCTCCTCTGGCTCTATTGCCAATTATTTTAAAGCTGTGTCCTCTGGTTACTGACCCCCCTGCCAGTGGAAACAGTTTCTCCTTATTTCCTCTATCAAAACCCCTTCATGATTTTGAACACCTCTATTAAATCTCCCCTTAATGTTCACTGTTCGGAGAACAACCCCAGTTTCTCCACATAACTGAAGTCCCTCATTCCTTTACTAACAACTACTTCACGATTCATCCCTCATCAACCGAAAGTAGGAAACCGTGCCTCGTCACCCCGTTGGGTGTTTTAGTCTGAGAATTTAAACATATATGTCAAGTGGTTTGGTCACTCAGGGATTGCTCACCATCAAGAACCATTGCTAGTGAATATGTTCCTCTGTTAGAAATATTCACAAAGCATTTACCTGAACAAAACAGCCAAAAAGCAATGGGAACGCAATCACGGATGAGCTGTACCATTGGCACAATACCTTTGAAAAGGCCCAAGCTACTCCCAGGGTTAGTGGTTGAGGCAGAAACTATGTCAATATTCAAGATTAGACTGGAGAGGTGGATGAAGGAAAAGGGGTTGAAAGGAGATGGGAACAGGGTGGGTAAATATTAGAATTATTTGCTCGTGTGGAGGGTAAACTGGATGGGCCGAATGACCTGTTTCAGTGTAGTAACTGGAATGCATTTCTGCAATGCACGATTGTTCCCTAATGGGCCCCTTGGAGGGGGACCAGAAAGCAGCCTCTGACAATCACTCGAGACCCACAAAGTAAATCACGTCTGCCTCCTTTATAGTTATGGTCTGCCGTCGGTGACAAAATATTGTGCAGCTGGTACATTTGGCATCCCACAGAGCCTTGGGGAGAGCGTCAAAGCCTCATCTTTTACACAAAGTAATAATTACTGAATCTAACGACTGCTATCCTCAGCACGCAAGGACCTTCCGAGTTAGTGTTTTTGAATTACTTCGAGTTTAATAGTTCTGGTTTAATAGGCTGGTGTGTGATCCACACGGACTTGGTTATCAGAGGTTACGGTGCTGGTGAGACTCCATTCAATCCCATTAGGTAAAGCAAAACACATGACATGGTCCTTAATCAAAAGGGACGCCCAGTGGCAGGTTGAAGATTGAACCACTAATACATTATTTTTGGGGGGGGGGGTTGGTGAAGGGAGGGAGAGGGATATTAGCTGGTCATTGTAGACAGCTGTGCCTGGTATTCTCACGAGGGTGTGCCTGATTGGCCGCCCTGCCGTCAGCAGAAACCCCGAGTGAACGGAATTTCCGGCGGACAACTGGGAGAAACCCCTCGGGAAAATTCCGGGCGCTGGTCTTTAATGCTTTTCTCTCCTGAACCCCTCCCATTTTGACTAACTTGGATTCCTGGAACACCTAATAACCTGGTCTTCATGGCCCCTAGCCATAGTAAATCAAGACAAGTTAACTTTGAGTCAGCACTGCTGGTACAAGTCTTGGTTCCATATAGAAGTAGGTTAGAGCTACTGTTCTTTACTTGTCCTCTTACCCTTCTTGGCCATGACATGTCTGTATTGCAATCATCTCATTCCACACTGTGAAGTACTTACTTCTGTATTTAAAGATCAGCGCAATAATGCTGGATAGCAACAGCAGCAGAAGAAAGATAATCAGAACCAGGAGACGTTTCTCAAGGTGAGTCCTGTCTGTCCAGCAGCCCCTCAGACTTTTCGATCTCCTGAAGCTTATCTGGAAAAAGAACAAAAGCCATCGGTGGAAGCAGCTGTCACCTCAAAATTTATATTAAAAAAAAAGACATGACCAGGAGTACCGACAGGACAGGCTAACAATGGCCAGGTACCTGCCGCAGGTCTCACCGAGGTTGCATTGAGGTGTATTGTGGTCAGGGTTGGGTTGATGGGATACAGCTGGGCATGAGACTCTGCCGAGTGCCACGAGCCTCACCTCACTGTGACGGCCAGTCATACCACCCTGTAATTCAGCAGGTAGAATATGCTGCACACAGTGTTTCTTTCCTCTCACGTCAACTTGCAATTATATAGCGCCTTTAATGTAGTAAAATGTCCCAAGACGCTGCACAGGAGCACAGACAAAAATTGACACCGAGCCAAAGGAAGTATTAGGACAGGTGACCAAAAGCTTGGTCAAAGAGGTTAGTTTCGAGGAGGAGGAGAGTGTGAGGTAGAGAGGTTTAGGGGGGTGATTCCAGAGACAGCTGAAGACACAGCCACGAATGGTGGGACGAAGGTAATCAGGGATGCACAAAAGGCCAGAATTGTATGAACGCAGAGATCTTGGAGAGGGTTACAGAGATAGGGAGGGGGCGAGGCCATGGAGGGATCGGAACACGAGGATGAGAATTTTAAATTCGAGGCATTTTGCCCCTTTATCTCTCCTCTCCTGAAGGCCGAGGGTTATGCTGGGCACCGCATCACAGCCGTGAGGAGCTCCCAAGTACATTGCTCAAGTGACATTCTTCAAACCTCAATCTGCACAGTGAGCGTTGCAAAGCTACTTGATGATGGAGGACACTGCAGCCGAGTATAGTCCTGTCCTCACCCAACATCCACAGAGTCACACTTGCCAGTAGGAGTCATTGGACAGTGATCAGGAGCAGGAGCATTAGGCCCCCACCCTGCAAGGCCTGGTTTGCTGAAGCCTGGCTTCCCCAGGGATCACCATTAAAATAACTGCTGGGGCAAAGGAAAGGAGACCGTCAGAAGACGCTTGATATCAAGAGGATATATGAAATTACAGGGAAACAGTGCGGTTTATCAAGAGAATAATGGGCACCCCAGGCATGACTTGAAGGCAGTTACCTCAACCAGACACTCCAGCTCATGTGAAAAAACAAGCATGAAGTTCGAGTGATTCACAATCACCACAGTCCTGGGATGAGGTTACAGGTTTCAATTCACTGAGCCTCTTATGATTTTAATTCAAAGACTGGAGGAGGGGGTGGGCCAAGGTATGGGGAGTGCTTTTCATCCAATATGAATTTTTTTTTAAAAACCCACATTGGGTGCTATGATGGGCATAGCCAGTCAGAGCAAGACATGCAAATAAAGAAATGTACTTAACGATTGATGATTACAGGTTTATTGAGCAGTAGTCAATGATTACTACAGGTTATTGGGAGCTAATGGTTAATGTACAGGGTCAAAAAAACAGAAAATAACCAACTACATAAAAAGGTGGCCTAACATTTTATACAAGAGTGTGACAGAGAAACTGTTCAAATCATGAACTTATATGCTGCTCCTTGCCTCAATACAGTATCGGATATTAGCCTAGATTTCCCACTGAATCGATTGGGGGCACAGCCAATGGGATGTGTTAAGAATCAACCAGGTTGAAGCCTAGCGAGAGAGACTTCCTGATTGCATTTCAGAGTATCTATCTCTCTCCTCACGTCAGTCTGTACTGCACAGCAAGGAGTAGTTCCCAAAGTGCTACAAAGTCCAAATAGTTGCCTAGTCTTTTGGAAGGTGAAAAGCAAACTTTTTTTCAATGAATTTGTGGTGGACACTTAACATTTCCTTTCATCAAGTCACTGTTAAATTTGCACTTTGTTTATTAAAAAAAAATTACCAACAGATTAAGTTAAGATTTGGATCATTCTACCTCAAGTATTTTAAAAGGAAAGTCATTAACTAATTTTTTAAAAAAGGAACATAGGAACAGGCCATTCAGACCCTCAAGCTAGCTCCGCTCTTCAATTAGATCATGGCTAATCTATACCTCAACTCTACATCCCCCAATACGACTAACCTAACAAAAAAAATCTAATGATCTCAGTCTTGAAAATGTCAATTGACCCCCAGCATCAACAGCCTTTTAGGGGAAGAGAGTTCCAGATTTCTACTACCCTTTGTGAAAAAGTGCTTCCTGATTTCACCAGAGGAAATAACTTCTGTATCTACCCTATCAGATCCTTTTAACATTTTAAACTCAAAAGGAATACAAGCCATGTTTACTGCAACCTGTCCTCATAATTTAATCCTTTATGGTCTGGTATCATTCCAGTGAATCTGCATGTACTCCTTTCCAGACCAATATATCTTTCCTGAGGTGCAGCACCCAAAACGGATAGGGTCCAACCAAGGCTTTGTACAAATGAAGTAAGATAAAGGAATCAATTAGGAGTAAACTTGGGGATTAACAACAAAAACCTAACAAACAACAATCAAGAGTGAGCCTCAGCTCGGAGGTAGCATTCCCCGCTTCCGTGTTGTAAGATTATGGGTTCAAGCCCCACTCCAGTCAGCCCTGATGAGCAGAGATGAGTATTCTGGTCTCTGAATACAGAGTTGACTTCCAGTGGGGTACTTGTGTCCGATGGGAACAGAGCGAGCCCCACCCCCATAGCCCTGGTGAGCAGGAGACCGGAGATCCAGCCTCTGAGCTGACATCCAGTGGGGTGATTGCATCCGATGGCAGTGGAGTGGCAAGCCTTGATCCATCCGGTTCTCCTGATAGGGAGCTGAGAGTCAGGTGAATGACCTGTCCATGTAAAACAGGGTCTTTGTTATGGAAACAACCCAGAGCACTGGATGTAAAAGCAGTGGAAGGAATAGGTTGCCTCGTGCTGTTAGGCACGGAAGAAACAACAGCAGTCAATGTGGATTCAGACCAGGGAGATCCTGCCTCTTAAATCTCGTTGGTTTATTTTTGAGAAAGTTGCCTCCGTATTCATGTGAGAAAGCTCCATGATGTGATGTACCTCAGCTTCTAAAGAGCATTTGACAAAAGTTCCACAGGAAAGTCTACTAGTCAAGCTCAAAGCTGTGGGGATTCAGGATAAATCGAGAACAGATAAGAAATTGTTCCAGGGAAAGAAACCAGCTGGAATTTGATTGAAAAATTGTGTAGGGGTGAGGAGTGGGAGTGCCGAGTGAGCTGCCCCAGGATCGGTACTGGGACCACTACGGTTTCTAATTTATATCAGCAATTTAGATCAGGAAACTCGATGCAAATAGGTCAAATTTGCAGATGATATCCAACGAGGAGCAGTTGCTTCTGAGGCAGCAGCTCAGGAAATGAACAGCGAGTTGGACAAAATACACTAGATGAAATTTAATAAGTGCCAGGGAGACATCGGAAGGTAAAACGGGCAATACACATATTCCAAGTTTAGTACTGAAATAGTTAAGGATCAAAGGCTCTTGGGGGACTTCAAAATGAACATGTCCAACCAATGCAGAGCAGCAATCAACAAAATAAATCAAATGCTGAATTATATAAACATAACAGAATCTAAGTGAGAGGACCTCATGCTTGAACTAAGTGTATTAGTCAGACCACATCTTGAGCATGGTGTCCAGTTCTAGTCATCGAGATATACAACTCTTGGAGGCAGTGCAGGGAGGAGACACAAGGCTGATCCCTAGTCTCAGGGGTCTGAGTTACGAAGACGACCTGAAAAGCTTGGGTTTCTCAGCCTTGAAAGGAGGAGACGGAGGTGACCTCAGAAGTATACAAGATAGTAAAAGGTATGGAAAAAGGTAAATTTACTTCAAAACAAAATGGTGAGAGTGGGACAAGGGAACAGAGGCTCAAACTAATAAAAGACAAACTATAAAGAAAGCATAGAAACAGGGCATTTGGCCCAACTAGTTCATGCCGGTGTTTATACTCCACCCGAGCCTCCTCCCACTCTTCTTCATCTAACCCTATCAGCATAACCTTCTCTTCCTTAACACCAGACTCGGACTGATGTCAGGAAGTTGTGTGTCAGGTACAGCATGTAGAGGCAAAAACCTCCGTATCACTTAAGAAAACAGACTAGATCCTGCAATGAAGGGAGTGTCTGGTTTTGTGGACGGATGAACTAAGATGCAGGCTTCCTTATCTGTACTCATGATATTTATCTCGTGAATTCAAAGGCGCCAGGAAAATAAGTGTAGACGTAAAATTGTTGCGACCATTGACTTTGTCGGGATTGAATGTTTCAATAATTATTCACCAGTGGCTGCCCCACTCAACCCACTGCTGTGCCCATGTGCTGGTGTGAGTAGCAACTATTAGTCAAGTGTAGGGCAAGATGCTGGGTGAGGGAGGAGATTCAGTCTGGTGTTTATGATTCACATTTTTCTTCAAAAAAAAGTTTAACTATTTTTTTTGAAAAACTGAATTCAGTAGAGATCATATGCTTTCTTGGATTATGGTACCCGACATGGTTCATACAGAGCGATGGAGAGAGGGTCTTACACGGTTCAGTACACTTCTCAGTGACATGGGACAAGTTTAAGAGATGTGGTGAAAGACAGTAAAATAACCTTGATTTGTCCCTGCAGAATTTGAGACAATCAGAAAAAAAGTGTCAGATTTTTATTGTGCTACGGCCATATTTAAAACGTGACGTGTATTGTACTCTCGTCTTTTATTACTTGTGTTAGCCGTACCAGCCTTGGCTCAGTTTGTAGCATTCTCGCCCGAGTCAGAAAGTCATAGGTTCAAGACCCACTCCAGAGACTTCAGCACATAATCCAGGCTGATACTCCAGTGCCGGTACTGAGGGAGTGCTGCACTGTCAGAGGTGCCATATTTTGGATGAAACGTTAAACCGAGGCCCTGTCGGCCTGCTCAGGTGGACATAAAAGATCCCGTGATGTTCTCCCTGGTGTCCTGGCCCAACATTTATCCCTCAACCAACATCACTAAGAACAGATTATCTGGTCATTATCACATTGCTGTTTGTGGGATCCTGCTGTGCACAAATTGGCTGCCTTGTTTCCTATGACTATACTTCAAAAAGTGTATATAAAATAGTTTGGGACATCCCGAGGTTGTGAAAGGAACTACAGAAAAGCAAGTCAGTCTGTCTTTCTTTACTAGCAGTTCTCCTGTGGCATTATCCAGTGTAGGTTGGAGGATACGCTGTGTTTTAAGGGCAGGTACATTATAGCGTGCAACATACATTAGCTGAAAAATCCCTAGGAGCTGCTCCCGGTTTGCCAGCATTAATTTGGTGGAAGGGCAGAGGAAAACCCCATTCACATGCTTAGATGGGGCTTCCCTGCACTTCTGGCCAAGCAAGGCCAGCGGAGCAGGGAGCAGCTGCGAGGAATTTCCCAGGCAATGTTTTATCCAGCTCTGCGTCAGCTGCTGGGTCCCATTCAGGCCACGAGGTATAATTAATGCACCTTGCCTAGGTCATCAAGGCGGCAATTGCCGTCAGTTCGAAGAAACCAGCGCATGACTGGCTTTCCTCTGACACAGAAATTTGCACGCGGCAAAGGGAGATACCTGAACTGTGATGGATGTTCTCATGTAGACATTAGGTTGGATC
The DNA here is from genome assembly GCF_035084215.1 of Heptranchias perlo. NCBI lineage: Eukaryota > Metazoa > Chordata > Chondrichthyes > Hexanchiformes > Hexanchidae > Heptranchias > Heptranchias perlo. Next base: position 28,699,609 of record NC_090356.1, read on the forward strand.
CGGCTCCACCATCTGCCCCGTACTGGAGAGGCCATCGTCCCAAAGCTACCTGCTCTGGGTCGTTTAAACAATTCCCTACATTCCAAGAGTGACTACATTTCCAAAGTACTTCACTGTCCCCTCACAGAGCCCCTCACTGACAGAAACTGTATGTGAGATCTAATGTACCGTAACGCAAGAAAATGCCTGAACGTTTCTCAAATCAGTAAAAAGCTTTTGAACAAAAACAAACTGTAACCACCAGCCTCAATAGCAGGACACCTGTCTACACACCCAGATCTTGGCCTCCCCCTGACCTGCAGCTTGAATTCATTCCTGCACTGCATCCAACACTCTGCTTAACATCGTTGCTGGGTGCAAGTAAGAAAATTCTGTCTCATCATTCAGAGGAAAATGTGGAACGGGCAAACTTCTAAACGCCCACTAATTCCAAGGCACTATTTGAATCCGGCCTCAAGCCCTGTTACATGGACTTGAGTGCAAAATCTCGGCTGACACTTCACTGCAGTGCTGCACTGTCGGAGGTGTCATCTTTCGGATGAAACCTGCTCAGGTGGACGTAAAAGATCCCATGTCACCATTTCGAAGATTAGGTGAGTTCTAGCTGGTGTTCAGGCCAACATTTATCCCTCAACCAACATCACTTTTTAAAAAAATCATTTATCTTATTGCAGAGCACAAATTGACTTGTGTTTTCCTACATTACAGCACTCAAAGTACTTTATTGGTTGTGAAATACTTTGGGACATCCTGAGGCCATGGAAGGTGCTATATGAACATAAGATTTTTCTTTCACAACTAAAAAGCAGGTAGCACATCACAGAGTGAGTCTAGTTCTGATATCATTCAGCAGGAATCTGGCATTACTGTGCTGTACGGCACAGTCAATAGTACAGGAACACTTGCATGCAATGATAGGAATGTTAGATACAGCAATAAAGGAAGTGACTGCATAAGGAATCCTTTTAATGTTTGACCATTGGTCTATCAAGAAATTTTAAAAAATCTGTGGGATGGATTTTCCTGACCTATGCCCTCTGGAAACACTGTCCTCCAGTGCAAAGGTCAGGAAACCTGTCATTAGGGCTCTGCCCCTTTCACATTGATGTGGGATTTCTGGGGCTCTCTGGGTGGGGGGGGGGAAAAAGGGTGAAGCTTGGCCTAGGCAGGCCAGGCGGAGCGAGAGAGGACTTTCCCAGCCTCCTGCCTCACTCTCCGATGCGAATATTGGCTGGGCACCCCATGGCAGGGGCACTCACAGACATGACGCTGTGATTTGCCCAGGGATCCCTGGGGATGAAGGACCTGTAGGGGCTTGTCAGCAGTCTGAAGGCGTTCAGGTGGGCACTAAAACTTTAACAAACACACCCAGGAATCTTAAATTCAATCAGGATCGTCCAATTGCTGATGAGGATCAGGAGGTCCAGACGTCCAAGGCACGAGAAGCACCAGCAGATCTGAGGCCTGCAAACTGCCCCTTCCATTGGTACAAGGCCCTGCCAGAGGTGTGCCTCTGGACCACCTAAACAACCCAGGACAGGAAACCACAGCGATTCTGGGACTGGATTCTAGTGCCAGGGTGAAGGGCAGCAGGAAAGCCCACCCTAATATCTACATGGGAACATCAATCATACTTCATCCATTGTACTTAGTCACACCTGCAGATATCTCTGTCTCACTTGAGAGTCATAGCGAGTTCAGTACATTTTGTTTACACCAGGATCAGGGCTTTCCTTGATATAAGGGGATTAGGGCAGGCGAGGAGAATAGGTCAGGGCACAAGGCGAGGGCAGGGTTTGATGTGTCGCCTCTTGGCATACTGACAGACTGCCAGAAGCTGGGTCGGGGGATGATAGAAGGCTGTGTGGAGGGGAGGGGAGGGGAGGGTAGGGTTGGGTCGGCCTTTCTGAAAGGGGGCTTTATACTCCTGGTGGTTGGCTAGTTCCATATGCAGTCCATGCATCACTCAGACTGGCAAATACCCTACAGTTGTTGTGTCCACATTTGTTGCCATTAAGAGAAAGCACTGGACAAATTTGCTGGCTATGGAGGACCATATTCTTGTTGGGAGGCAGTGGGGGAGGGAGGCGGAGGATGCAATACCGGTCACAGGAGTCGCCTAGATCTTTATCTAGAAGGAGGCACATGGCCAGAAAAAGAACAGACTTGCGTTTATATAGAGTCTTTCACGACCTCAGGATGTCCCAAAGTGCTTTAGAGCCGATGAAGTACTTTTGAAGCGTAGTCACTGTTAGAAATGTAGGAAACGTGGCAGCCAATTCATGCACAGCAAGATCCCACAAACAGCCATGAGAGAAGCGACCAGGTCTTTTCTTTTTGGCGTTGGTTGAGGGATAAATGTTGGCCAGGAGACCAGGGAGAACTCTCCCGAACATATGCAGCAGAGTTTGTTTGGCCGGAGTTTTGCCAACACTCCAGTCAGGATTGGTTGGGATTCTGACACTGGCCCTCTCATTCTGCTACCTCAGTTATCCTTCATTCCCTCTACTACCTCTCCTCTCCATAGTTTACATATTTCAGCCAGAAATGGGCATTCAACTTCATCCTGGCAATTTGAATTCCATTATTAATGAAACAATTGCAAACAGCAGGAAACGATAGTTTGTTTTCAACTTATTTAAGATAAAACACACGGGCCCAGAAATTCAGACGTGCCCATTTTTGGGCGTGGGGAATGTTACAATCCCTGTGCCTGAATGGTGAGGCCCGAGGCTCCCCCGTTGTTTCAATGGAGCTTGCGAGGTGATGAGAAACCGCCAGGGAAGAATAGTGCACGATCGGGCCACTGCTAACGTTGCAACAGTGCTTAGGTAAGTGGGTCCTGGGGTCAGAGGGATGGGGCCTGGGGATAGCGGTGGCAATTGAGGGGGGGACGGGGGAAAAAGAGAGAAGAAGAAGAGGGGAAGAGAGCAGCGGCAATCGGTTCCTTTAATCCCGACTCCACATGCAGATAAGTTACTTACCTTCTTGGTCAGGCCTAACAGGTGGTCCCTAGGCCTGGTTTCCAAGAGTGCAGCCGGCACTGGCTGCCTCAGGGCAAACCAATGTTGGAGTGAGGGCCTGGAGCAAGCGTTAGATCCTTTCTTTGCATTGGCAAAGGGCTGACGCCTGTTTCAGGTGTGGGTAAAGGATGCCTAATTTTTGTCTTTGCCCAAAATGGCAGTTGGCACACATCTGGCCAGAAATGTGCTTATGCTTCCTGCCTGACATATTGGGGCTGTGTGGACAAATTTCTAGGCTTTTATGTCTCCATTTGTACTTGGGGGTAAAAGCAGAATATACATTGGGTGCCCATTTGATAAGAAATTTAGCCAGTGGGCCAACCAGAAAATACTTTGACTACAGTGTCTCTGTATTATCCAATCTATGCATAACAAGTATCCAGGATAAACGGCCATAACTTCCAGAAAATATACATTAGAGTAATGGCGCATCTACGGCATATGGTTATGGTCTCTTTTGGTTTTACTTTCCCAGTAGCGCACATCATGGCGAGAGCTGTAGGCCAGTGTCATCAGCGGAGGTCAATAGGGAGAGTGAAAAGAAGCACTGACTGAAATTTTCAGGCCTGAGTAGAGAAGTAGCTTGGGGTGAGCAGTAATTATACCACAAACCAATACCATTTAGGGTCATTCCCCAGTACCACAGCTTTCAAATGTTCCAAATATTCCAAATCAGTGAACAATAGAAGAGTGTAATAGATTAAAGTCATCTGTAGGTCAAAAGTGAGTAACAGAATGCTGACTGGAATTTTACAGAACAAATAATTAAAATATGCCACAGCGAGCATAGCAATGGATCAGGAGCAGCCAGGACAATGTTTGATACACACCGAAGGTACCATGGCATGACGCAGGTTATTCAACAGGGACACGTTTAGGAGCAATGGCTCCAATCTGATAATGTGGGGGTTGGGTCACAGTCTGTACAGACAGAATGTCAAGGACAGGGTTTAATTTGATTGATAAGGTTTGTATTGAAACAGTATAAATAGGCTTTAAGGGAGCCGTACACATAGGGTAGTCTCCCGAACTGCATGCGATGCCTGGCCATATTTCATTACCAGTTGCAATTCATGCTTAGTGCACAAATCTTTGAAGGTGACAGGACAAGTTGATCAGGCTGTTAAAAAAAGCAAATCAAGAACCTTAGCTTTATAAACAGAGGCATAGAGTCCGAATGCAAAATCTACATAAATCACTAGGTAGGCCTCAGCTGGAGTATTGTGTCCCATTCTGGGCACCACACTTTAGGAAGGATGTTAAGGCCTTGGAGAGGGTGCAGAAGAGATTTACTAGAATAGTACTAGGGATGAGGGTCTTCAGTTCTGTGGAGAGACTGAAGAAGCTGGGATTATTCTCCTTAGAACAGAGAAGGTTACCAGGAGATTTAATAGAGGTGTTCAAAATGATAAGGGTTTTTGAAAAGTAAATAAAGAGAAACTGTTTCCATTGATAGGAGGGTCAGTAACCAGAGGACAAAGGCTTATTGGCAAAAAAACCAGAGGGGAGATGAGAATTTATAAAAAAACAAACATTGTAATGATCTGGAACGCACTGCCTGAAAGGGCGGAGGAAGCAAATTCAATGGTAACTTTCAAAAGGGAATTGGATAAATACTTGAAAAGCAAAAATTTGCAGGGCTATGGGGAAAGAGCAGGGGGAGTGGGACTAATTGGATAGCTCTTTCAAAGAGCCAGCACAGGCACGATGGGCCCAATAGCCTCCTTCTGTGCTGCAAGATTCCATGATTCTACCACCACCACTGCCGGAATTACATTCAATTTTGATTCCATAATTTCTAGGCTACTTCTCAAAATGTAAAATATTTTATAGAAGGGACAGCCACCAGACTCCTAGACGCCAGTAAAACAGCTCCTTCCCCTCCTCCGTGTTCCTTGGCATGTCAGTCCAACAAAGCACACATTTTGCCTAAACGTTTTAGATTACAAACCCATACCTTGATTGATGAACAATGAATAACTTGGCAAGAAGGTGGCAACACTGCTTTTAAAAAATAATAAAAATGAGAACATAACCAATTTATGGACATGTTGCTCCCTAACTGACCTGTTGTGCTGAGTGAGGGGGGGCGGTACCGAGAGTGTTTAGTGGAAAATTCACAGGGGTCAAAAGGTGAAACCTGCAATGTGTTTGTCACTTATCACATCCAAAACTCCACTTTTTAATAAGTTAAAACTACTGGCATTAAATCTTGGTTTGGCATTTACTGAAAGTAAAACAGAACAGTCCAGCAAGAGGCCAAAATCCGATTTCACAGATCTAGGCTTGGAGCAACAATTGGCTGGTCCTCCCGCCCACTCCGACTGGTTAGAATGACTGGATGCCGGGATCAGAGTCTCTCAGCACCCAGACTGCGCCTGGAGCCAATGTATAAACAATAGGAAGCAGCAGTGCCCAATCCTCAAAATGGTCATTGTTTTTTTTCTACGAGCTGCACTTCCTGTAGCGGTGAAAGATATTATTGAGTTTGTACTCACTTTACACAATGCTAGTGTCGTTTTATTAGGCCCACAGGGATGATTTAGCGTCAAGATACCATTAGCCTCCAAGCTGATGGCTGGCATCTTGAACTGAGGGACAGTGTTGGCAGTTCCTCCCTCCCCAGTATAGGTGGTCAGTTAGGGAGCAAAGACTGGGGCAGCAGTCAGGGGTAACACTGCTTAGGGGTTTTGTTTACAGATTTATTTATTTTAAGTGTTGGGTTAAATGTATTGAAAGCTGTTTCAGACCCCGCTTTCAAACCCCCCCTCCCTCCGTTCAACTACCTTCCATGGCGAAAGGAGCCTGACTGTGTCAAGGAGGATACATTAATGTTCCTTAATTTAAACGTGCAAGAATATACTTGCATTTATATAGCACCCGTCATGTCCTCAGGATGCTTCACAGCCAATGAAATAATAGTCGTTGTTTTGTAGGCACACACAGCGACCAGTGTGTGTGCAGCAAGGTCTCACAAACAGCGATGAGATGAACAATGAGTTCATCTGTTTTTGGTAGTGTTGGTCGAGGGATAAATATAGGCCGGGGCACATCCCCAGCTCCTCTTTAGATAGTGCCATGGGATCGTTTACATCCACCTGAGGCAGACTGGGCACCTGACTCTGCAGCACTCTGTCTGCAACCTTCAGTCTCACCCCTCCAACTGTGGCTGAATCGCTATCAAACTGTGGTCACATTCCTCTATTAACCCACCCTAATCCATCCATCCTTGTGCTTCCATCAAAACTGCCTCATCCCATCAAGTTGCCTACATTTTCATTTATCTATTCAATTGCCTGTGAGCCTTGAAATCTGATCCCACTAGTATGGGCCTTACTGTATTTCCAATGTTAGAATGAATTCTACGTGTGGAATCCCTGTCATTACATTCCTTGCTTTCATTACCTGTTGTGTTGGTGATATATAAAGCTTCTGATCATCTATTTGCCCTCGTTTAGTGACGTGCATCTCCCTTGTTTTGCATCTCAAACAAAAATCTTGGCTGAGACTAGAATTGGGGGTGGGGGGCAGTGAGAAGGGGAGAATTTTGGGAACGAACCCATATCTCAATGATGTGACCAATTCAAATCCAATACTTCTGTCTCCCTAATTACCTTAACACACTGAGTGGTCTCCAGATAGTTCAGTTGCTATGTTGAACCACCCCAGGAAGGCCCAGATTTAACCCGCGGCCTGTGCTACGTCTGAAGGTCACAGGGGATACAAATACCACAATTGGTCTCAGCCTATATGGACTTAGGGGAGAATCAGCCAGAGCTCCCATTCCTGAATTTCATCCAATGGCCCCTGTTGGAAAAATGCACGTGTCTGGATGTCAGGTGAGATCAGAATTCAGCTAGACGATGATGCTCCATGCAGTTGAATAGTCTGGCAACACCATGTCTAGGATCACGTGAAGAATGGCTGGTTGCTTGAGGTTCAGCGCTCATGGAACCGTGCTCCAGCCAGAGCACTCAGGAGAGAGGAAGGGGAGAAGAGAAATAAAAAAAGGGGCATGGTTGTCATGGATTCCTTGAAAGATAACAAGATCCTGATTGCATCTCGTGCAAATGCCTGCACCCATGATGGCAGACTGCTAAGATCACATGGTTTAATTAAACTCACCACCAGCGACAGTGTCACAACTTTCTTGGGTGTGGAGGGGGATAATTCCCACGTGTTCAGGGTAGAGGCCTTGTGGGTTCTGCATATCTCACTCCCAACACACCCTAACCCTAACCCTAACCCCAGAGCATGGTACATTGGCGAGACCATGCAGACGCTGCGACAACGGATGAACGGACAGGAGGGTTCCCTCCCAGTCGGGGAACACTTCAGCAGTCATGGACATTCATCCACCGACCTTCGGGTAAGCGTACTCCAAGGCGGCCTTCGAGACACACGACAACGCAAAATCGTCGAGCAGAAATTGATAGCCAAGTTCCGCACCCATGAGGACGGCCTCAACCGGGATCTTGGGTTCATGTCACGCTACACGTTACCCCACCAGCGAACAAATGTTATCTGTTTTTAATATAATGGGTCATTTGCTGGCTTTCTCTGCCTTCCGGATGTTTCTGCCTCTCTCTGTTTTTTTTCCTGTTTGTTTTTTTGTTGAATGTGTATTCGGGGGTTCTGCAGGTGACACCTCTCTGTCTGAACACGGTGATTGCCTTGGCAACGGGCAGTTGCAGGGGCATTCTGTAAACACCATGTATTGTTCTATATGTATAAATGCGTAGGCTTCGAGGAGCTCCTGAACATTTACCTGAGGAAGGAGGAAGCCTCCGAAAGCTTGTGAATTTAAAATAAAATTGCTGGACTATAACTTGGTGTTGTAAAATTGTTTACAAATGGGAAACAAAGGCAAAGCAAACCTGAAGGGATGTTGTCTTGGGAGCACGTCACCAACCCACCCTCAGACAGGGAATGGTACAGGAAGACTGGGGTGATGTGGGGAGGGGACTCACTTAAGGTCTGTGTCTTTACCAGAAATCAAATGGAATCATGGAATGGTTACAGCACAGGAGCAGGCCATTTGGCCTGTCGAGCCCATGCTGGCTCTCTGCAAAAGCAATCCAGCTAGTCCCACTCCCCCGCCCTTTCCCCGTAGCCCTCCAAATTTTATTTCCCTTCAAGTATTTATCAAATTCCATTTTGAAAGCCACAATTGAATCTGCCTCCACCAACCCCTCAGGCATTCCAGGTCATAACCAAATCGCTGCATAAAAAAGTTTTTCCTCCTGTCACCTTTGGTTCTTTTGCCAATTACCGTAAATCTATGTCCTCTGGTTCTTAACCCTTTTGCAAATGCAAACAGTTTCTATCTTGCCTGTCTATACCCCTCATGATTGTGAACATCTATCAAATCTCCTCTCAACCTTCTCTGCTCTAAAGGAGAGCAACTCCAGCTTCTCCAGTCTATCCACGTAACTGAAGTCCCTCATCCCTGGAACCATTCTAGTAAATCTCTTCTGCACTCTCTCTAAGGCCTTCACATCTTTCCTAAAGTGCGGTGCCCAGAACAAGACACAATACTCCAGTTGTGGCTGAAGCAGTATTTCATGAAGTTTCATCATAACTTCCTTGCTTTTGTACTCTATGCCTCTATTTTATAAAGCCCAGGATCCCTTATGCTTTTTTAACCACTTTCTCAACCTGTTCTGCCACCTTCAAAGATTTGTGCACATATACCCCCAGATCTCTGTTCCTGCATCTCCTTTAGAATTGCATCTTTTAGTTTATATTGCCTCTCCTCGTTCTTTCTACCAAAACTTATCACTACTCTGCATTAAATTTCATCCGCCCATTTCACCAGCCTGTCTATATCCTCTTGACGTCTACCACTAACCTCCTCACTGTTCACTACACTACCAAGTTTTGTGTCATCTACAAATTTAGAAATTGTGCCCTGTACATCCAAGTCCAAGTCATTAATATATATCAAGCAGTGGTCCTAGTACCGACCCCTGGGGAACACCACTGTTCACCACTATGCTCTGTTTCCCGACACTTAACCAATTTCGTATCCATGCTGCCACTGTTCCTTTTATTCCATGGGCTTCAACTTTGCTGACAACTCTATTATGTGGCACTTTATCAAATGTCTTTTGGAAGTCCATATACACAGCATCAACTGCATTGCCCTCATCTACTCTCTGTTACCTCATTAAAAAACTCTATCAAGTTAGTTAAACACGATTTGCCTTTAACAAATCCATGCTAGCTCTCCTTAATCAATCCACACTTGTCCTTGTGACTTAACTGTGTTCCAGATTATCGTTTCTAAAGTTTCCCCACCAAGGTGAAACTGACTGACCTGTAGTTGCTGGGTTTATCCTTACACCCTCTGGCACCACCCCTGTATCTAAGGAGGATTGGCAGATTATGGCCAGTACCTCCACAATTTCCACCCTTACTTCCCTCAGCAACCTAGGATGCATCCCATCCAGACCTGGTGACTTAACCACTTTAAGTACAGCCAGCCTTTCTAGTACCTCCATCAATTTTTAGCCCATCCAGTATCTCAACTACCTCCTCTTTTACTGTGACTCTGGCAGCACCTTCTTCCTTGGTAAAGACAGAAGTGAAGTACTCATTTAGCACGTCAGCCATGCCCTCTGCCTCCATGCTTAGGTCTCCTTTTTGGTCCCGAATTGACCTCACCCCTCCTCTTATTACCCATTTACTATTTATATCCTATAGAAGACTTTTGGATTCCCTTTTATGTTAGTTGCCAGTCTATTCTCATACTCTCTCTTTGCCCCTCTTATTTCCTTTTTCACTTCCCCTCTGAATTTTCTATATTCAGCCTGGTTCTCACTTGTATCATCAACCTGACACCTGTCATACGCCCCCTTTTTCCGCTTCATCTTACTCTCTCTCTCTCGTGTCATCCAGGGAGCTCTGGCTTTAATTGCCCTACCTTTCCCCCTCGTGGGAATGTACCCGAACCATCTCCTCTTTAAAGGATGCCCATTGTTCAATTACAGTTTTGCCTGCCAATCTTTGATCCCAATTTACCCACTGAAATTGGTCCTTCTCCAAATACATTTTTTACTCTAGAATGCTTCTTGTCCTTTTCTATAGCTATTCTAAACCTAATTATCACTGATCCCTAAATGTTCCCCCACTGACACTTGCTCCACTTGACCCACCTTATTCCCCAGAACCAAATCCAGCAATGCCTCCTTCCTTGTTGGGCTGGAAACATACTGATCACACTTTAGAAATTCCTCCCCCTCTTTGCCCTTTACACTATTACTATCACAGTCTATATTAGGAGAGTTGAAGTCCCCCATTATCACTACTTTATGGCTCTTGCATCTCTAATTTCCCTGCAAATTTGCTCCTCTATATCCTTCCCACTAGTTGGTGGCCTATAGAATATACCCAGTAGTGTAATGGCACCTCTATTGTTTCTTAACTCCGTCCAAATAGATTCTATCCTTGACCCCTCCAGGACATCCTCTCTCTCCAGCACTGCAATATTCTCCTTAATCAATACTGCCACCCCTCTCCTTCCCTATCTTTCCTGAACACTTTGTATCCCAGAATATTTAGTACCCAATCCTGCCCTTTTTGAGCCAGGTCTCAGCTATTGCCACAACGTCATATTCCCACGTGGCCATTTGTGCCTGCAGCTCACCAACCTTATTTACCATGCTTCGTGCGTTTACACACATGCAGTGTAAACCTCTTAGGTCATCTTGCAGTCTCTCAGTATGATCCCACCTAATACTGTACTATTTCTTAGTCTAGTGCTATCTGTCTCTCCCAATTCTTTGTGCACCTTGTTTCTCCTTTCCAATGCTACATCCTGGTGCCCATCCCCCTGCCAAATTAGTTTAAACCCTTCCCCACAGCACTAGTGAACTTCTCCACGAGGAGATTGGTCCCAGCTCCATTGAGATGCAACCCGTCCAACCTGTACAGGTCCCACCTCACCCAGAACCAGTCCCAATGCCCCAGAAATCTAAAGCCCTCCCTCCTGCACCATCTCTCCAGTCACGCATTCATCTGCTCTATCCTCCTACTTCTATACTCACTAGCTTGCGGCACTGGGAGTAATCCGGAGATTACTACCTTTGAGGTCCTGCTTATTAATCTCTTTCCTAGCTCCCTAAAAGCTGCTGGCAGGACCTCATCCCTCATTCTACCCTATGTCGTTGGTACCGATATGGACCATGACCTCTGGCTGTTCACCCTCCCCCTTCAGAATGTATCTCACGTGCCACTGAAATGAAATTGCAAACGGCAGGCTGTGAACAACTGTTTATTTGCAAAACGCCTATCGTCAATCGTGGCGGGGCTTGCAGAGCTGGAGGAAAAGCTAACTGGTTTCCAACAGATACCGCTGCACTGCTTTATACACCATCTGAACTCAGCATTGAATCTACTGGAGCCAATTCCTTCAGGGGCCTGGTAGCTTCAGCATTCCAACAGTCCAAGGCTAAGACTCCCAAACTAGAAGATTCGTGTTTAAATTCCAGTCTCTGTCGACCAGTGGCCGTGGGCGGGTTTGGCTGAACTTGGAGACCACCTGTAGGAGAGGGGGTGGGGGGAAATGTCTAGTTGGAGTTGCTATTCATACGTACTGTGCTATCGCCGGTGGATGTACGAATGTTCACAGACTGTACCGGCCTCCCAGTGGGGAAGGATGATGAGGATGGAGGGAAAGGGAGCGATGAACACTAACAGCATCTCCCGCAAAAGGGAAAATAAATCAAACTAAAATACAGAAGTTCCAAGAGGAAATGAAAAGATTCAGGGAAGCATGAAGTGAAATATGCTAAAGGAAAATTGAGACTTAAACATTTTCAATGTTCACTGTGTGGGGAGACACATTTTTGGTAAACAGCAGCAATTATACTCTGAATGAAAGTGGGCTCGGTGCTGTAGAAGAGCCAAATCATTGGGGGGGGGGGGGGGGGGGAAGACAGCAATTAAGAAAGACAATATTCAGTTAGCAAAGCAACATTTTCCGACAGCTGTGTTTCAGAAGTCCTACCTGTGTTCCCTCTGGGTACACTTCATCGGCAGTGGAGTCAATCAGGTCGTCCTCGTCAAAGGTGGCTCGTTTATAGGTTGACATCTGAAGGGCCAAATGGAGAACAGACTCTCTGAGTGTTTCCATATCTCTTACACAGACCCTGGAGACCCGCCATATGATGTAATATCAGATCAGGTGAGGGCCAGAACCACTCTACGAAGCCTACGCAAACTATGTCTCCTGCCGCAAAGATTAGTGTGCCTAATCACACCTGAGCAAACCAAATCCTTTGAACCGCCAACACTGAGCCACCACAGGTGGGAGAAGCTTTCAGTACCAGACTTCTGAAGCAACTAGTTCGACTGAAACACCACTTCAAACAGGAAGCTGCAGTAATTTAGATTCCTTTCATCGTGCTACACAATGTATTTTGTGGGTAAGTGCTTCTGCATTCAGAACCCTGGTTAAACACAAAGGTTAAAAAAAAAAGAACTTCCTTGTTCCTGCACTCCCACATGGGCAGCACTGGAGGTCTTCAGTAAGTAAATATCCTGTTCAAATACAAGCTACAAGCACACTGAGCTCACTTGTCTGTCAAGAGTCTTTTGTTACTTTACAAATTTGTTGCTGCTGTTACCCCAGCAGTATTTCTGTGGGAGGAGCTTGTTAAAACATTCCTAAAGAGTCCCGATTTCCTCCTTCGCTCAGTGGTTGGAGTTATCTGCTGTCAGATCTGACTCTTACCAATAGATTGAAAGCTTAACCCTTTCAGCAACCCACTGGAGCTCTCCCAACACCCTGAAAATGGACCATACAATTTCAATTGAGAGTTTGGAGAAGTGTATTGCATCATCCTTGTGTGCATTTAATTTTCACCCAGTATTTCAATTAATGCTCCCCCCCTCCCCACACTGAGTCTTAAGTTACTCGAACAGGACCTGCTGGGACAACCAGCATTCTGGGTCATCTACCCATGTCCGTCTCTCTGCCTGGGAGACTGGGACTGGTTGCAGGTAGGCAGCTTGAGTTGCTGTTCGAGATATCACAGGGGTTTTCAGATACTACTTTACACATTTTTTAAAGAAGGACACAATTGTGCTCTTAAATGCCTGAACAGCTGTGTGTCAAAATGGAATGCAACACATTACTTACTGGACAAACATTTCACTGTACAGCGCAACGCAAGAACAGGTAGCAAGCAGTTCTGATGACTCAGCGATAAAGGGGCTGATTTTAACCTTGCCCATCTGGAGGAAACCAGGCGTGCGGGCAGTTAAAATGGCCCATGGGATTTACCCGCACTGATCCAGCGGGTTCCCAGATTAACCTGCTCTTCTGCGCAGGAGAGAGGGACACCTGCTAGAAGCTGGCGGGGTCCTTTAAATTTGCAGATCAGGCGCCGATGACATCTCCACACTCACGCCATTGGTCCATCCTCCAGGCACACTGCCTTCCCACAACCAATCGGAAAGGGAACAGACTCCACTCCAATTGGATCAATCTTGATTGTGAATGAAACCACCTTCCCCCAGTATTTTTTTTATAACTAATAAATGAAAGTATTCAAAGAAAATGAAAACACAACTTTGTTTAATGCCCCTATGATTTTTCTCCTGGGTTTGCTTGCAGCAGTGTCCTGGAGATTAATCTTCAATTATTGGAAATAATTGAGGGAAAGTATTAATTGTCATTTAGAAAGGCATGGATTAATCAAGGACAGTCAGCATGAATTTGTTAAGTGAAGGTTGTGGCTGACTAACTTCATTCAATTTTTTTTTGAGGTAACAAGGAGGGTCGATGAGGGTAGCGTGTTTGATGTAGTCTACATGGATTTTTAGCAAGGCTTTTGACAAGGTCCCACACGGCAGACTGGTCAAAAAAGTAAAAATCCAGGGGATCCAAGGGAAAGTGGCAAGTTGGATCCAAAATTGGCAGTGGCAGGAAGCAGGTAATGGTCAACGGGTGTTTGTGACTAGAAGGCTGTTTCCAGCAGGGTTCCACAGGGCTCAGTATTAGGTCCCTCGCTTTTTGAGATATATATATTAATGATTTAGACTTAAATGTAGAAGACATGATTCAGAAGTTTGCAGATGACACAAAAATTGGCCGTGTGGTTGATAGTGAGGAAGAAAGCTGTGGACTGCAGGAAGATATCAATGGACTGGTCAGATGAGCAGAAAAGTGGCAAATGGAATTCAATTTGGAGAAGTGTGAGGTAATGCATTTGGGGAGGGCAAATAAGGCAAGGGAGTACACAATAAATGGTGTAGAGGAACAAAGGGACCCTGGAGTGCATGTCCACAGATCCCTGAAGGTAGCAGGACAGGTAGATAAAGTGGTTATAAAGGCATACGGGATACTTTCCTTTATTAGCCAAGGCATAGAATATAAGTGTAAACAATTTTACAACACCAAGTTATAGTCCAGCAATTTTATTTTAAATTCACAAGCTTTCGGAGGCTTCCTCCTTCGTCAGGTAAATTTACCTGAACATTTACCTGACGAAGGAGGAAGCCTCCGAAAGCTTGTGAATTTAAAATAAAATTGCTGGACTATAACTTGGTGTTGTAAAATTGTTTACAATTGTCAACCCCAGTCCATCACCGGCATCTCCACATCATAGAATATAAGAGCAGGGAGGTTATGCTAGAACTGTATAAAACATTAGTTAGGCCACAGCTCGAGTACTGTGTACAGTTCTGGTCACCACGTTACAGGAAAGATGTGATTGCACTAGAGGGTACAGAGGAGATTTACGAGGATGTTACCAGAACAGGAGAATTTTAGCTATGAGAAAAGATTGGATAGGCTGGGATTGTTTTCTTTGGAACAGACGAGGCTGAGGAATGATTTAATTGAGGTGTACAAAATTGAGGGGCCTAGATTTAGGAGAGAGGTCAATAACCAGGGGGTATAGATTTAAAGTAATTAGAAGGATTAGAGAGATGAGAAATGTTTTCACCCAGAGGGTGGTGGGGATCTGGAACTCACTGCCTGAAAGGGTGGTAGAGGCAGAAACCCTCAAAGCATCAGATATGCACTTGAAGTGCAGTAACCTATAAAGGCTACAGACCAAGAGCTGGAAAGTGGGATTAGGCGGGACAGCTCTTTTTCAGCCAGCACCGACACTATGGGCCGAATGGCTGCCTCCTGTGATGTAAATTTCTGATTCTATGATTCTTGGAGATTCCAGGACAATCCTGGAGGGTTGGCAGCCCTACTCTGCTTTGGCACTACCAAGCCTAGCGCTGAATACGGTGCCACCCACACCAATTGCCATCCCCTTGGTTGCCAAATAAGTTCCTTTTTCAAAAAGGACACCAACAGTCTAAACAAGTTACATTGGCAAATTAATCAAGTGGAAAAGATAGAACTGGGATTCTTTTCTCTAGAAGAAAGGCTGAGTGGTGATCTGATGGAGGTCTTTAAAATTATGAAAGGGCTTGATAGGATAGACGTAGAGAAGATGTCTCTGCTTGCAGGGGAGACCAGAACCAGGGGCCATATATACAAGATAGTCACTAATAAATCCAATAGGGAATTCAGGAGAAACTTCTTTACCCAGAGAGTGGTTAGAATGTGGAACTCGCTACCACAAGAAGTAGTTCAGGTGACTAGCACAGATGCATTTAAGGGGAAGCTAGATAAACACATGAGGAAGAAAGGAATAGAAGGATATGCTGATTAGGGTTAAATGAAGTAGGGAGGGAGCTCGTGTAATGGATAAACACCGGCATAGATCAGTTCGACCTGTTTCTACGTAAGTCACTTGCATTACAACCAGGAAGGGTGGAGGACACAACGCCTTCTACTGGCTGACCTCGTTCTCCTGGTTGGGTGTGGTGTAAACACCATGGACTCATTATCACGACAACAGCTAAACGTGACGCTTAAATGGAGATGAAATAGGCTAAGGGAATGTTTACTGATCAAACACTTCCAAATCATAGAATCACACAGTGCAGGAGGCCATTTAACCCATCGTGCCTGTGCCAGCTCTTTTTCAGAACTATCCAATTAGTTCCACCCACCCCTCTGCTCTTTCCCCATAATCCTGCAAATGTTTCCTTTTCAAGTATTTATCCAATTCCTTTTTGAAAGTTACTATTGAATCTGCTTCCACCATTCTTTCAGGCAGTGAATTCCAAATAAGAACACTTTGCGTAAAGAGAATTCTCCTCATCTCCCCTCTGGTTTTTTGCCACAGCTAAAAATATCAATAATCTAACAGAAAAGTCAAAAGCACAAAAGAAGATTGCTCCTTTTAGACAAGGGAGCTGTCAAACTGAATGTAATTCTTGTAATTTTCAAAAACAGTCATCATTTTCCTGTCTGAATCACATATTCTCACCAATAGAGCTGGAAGTTAGCATTGGACCAAAGTTAGTTGAACTAACATGCTTAGACAGAAAGGAGGAAGAACTTTTATTTATATAACACCTTTCACAATCTCCAGACACCCCAAAATGCTGTTCAGGCAATGAAGTACTTTGAAGTGTAGTCAACGTTATAATTTAGGAAACGCAGCAGCCAATTTGTGCACAACGTCCCACAACAGCAGAGATAAATGACCAGATCATCTGTTTTAGTTCTTGGGTGAGGGACAAATTTTGGCCAGGACACCAGGGAGGACTCTCCTACTCTTCTTCGAAACAATGCCATGGGACTGCTTACGTCCACCAGAGAGGGCAGTCGGGATCTCAGTTTAACATCTCATCTGAAAGAGAACACCTCCGATAGTCCAACACTCAACACTAATGTCAGTCCAGATTTTCTGCTCAAGTCTCGAGTGGGATTTGCACCCACAATCTTCTGATCCAGCCTTTATTCAGTACCAGTGACAGCCTTAGCTCAGTGGTAGCATTTGCCTCAGTCAGCAGCGCACAGGTTCAAACTTCACACCAGGGGCTTGAGCACATAATCTAAGCTGACTCTTCAGTGCTGCACTGTCGGAGGTGCAGTCTTTTGGATGAAGCGTTAACCAGAGATCCCATCTGCCTGTTCGGGTGGACATAAAAAGATTCCATAGCACCACTTGTGGAAGAGCAGAGGGTGTCGTCCTGGCCAACATTTCTCTCTCATCTCGAGCAGAGCACCTGTCTGTGGGACCTTGCTTTGTGCAAATTGGCTGCAGCATTTGCTTACATAAGAGTGACTGCACTTTAGAAGTAATTCCAAAAGATGTCCTAAAGATGTGAAAAGGTGCTATATGAATGCAAGTTTGTTCTTTCCCTCAGACACCAGGGACTCAATTATGCAAGAGAATGAGGCCACAAAATTATATCCCACCACTTTGTTCTATCACACATTACTGCCAACATACCTTTGGTGGCCTAGTCTAAATCAATGTTGCTATGGTGGCACCATTTTAGCTACATCCAATAATTTAAGTAGAAAAGGATTTACAATAATCACCCAGAACACCAAAGGGTGTGAGCTGGAGGAGACGTAGGGAGGAGCGGAGAGACTGTGGAAGGACTTAGACAACAGCACAGATTCCGAGATCATTATCAAGCACTCTCTGGGTCAGGTATAACATGGGCTAGATACAATAAACTGCACTTTGATTCCGCTCCTATGAAGCATCATTATATATCAAAAAGTGACACCGAGCCGAAGGAGGAGACATTAGGATAGGTGACTGAAAGCTTGGACAAAGAGGTAGGTTTTAAGCAGAAAGAAGAAAAAGGCAGATAGAAGTAATAGGCTCTGGTCCAGAGCGGAGGCAAAATGCACACAATTTGGGCACAGGGACACTCAAGTCACATAGGCATGGCAAAGATTAGACTCGAGTAAGGAGCTTTAGTAAAACTTGTTCTAATCTGCTACATCAATTTACCCCAGCATCAGGAAAGAACCTTTGCTACAATCACCGTTATATTTTCCCTTTCCCACACCAGCCATCCACTGATGTGTCTCAGTAAAATTCCCCATCAGTTAGAGGACAGTTTTCCACCTTGCATACATGGTCAATGGGACCTGGGCCGAGGCTGTCCGAAGTCATCTCATGCAAAACCCTGACAGCTCGGGTTCCCAACTCTGGTTGGACGTATTCCTGGAGGTTTCATATGATCTCACTTCCAACCAACCTGCCCCCACACTCCCGCCACTGGTCACCCAACATGTCCATCCTTGCAACACCCCCCATCCCATACCAAGTATAAACAGATTCTGTTGATTGGATGTTTCAAACAGCCAATTTTCCCATCTCCAATATTTTTACAAACTAATAAATGAAAGTGCTCAAAGAAAATTAACATATAATTTGTTATACAAAAAAAAACAATTTTGTTGTTGCCCCCATGATATTTCTCCTCAGTTGCTTCCAGGCCAATCCTGGAGACCTGGTGACTCTACTGAGCCACAAGAGAGAGAGACGACCAGTTTTGCAAAGCTTTTCACACTAGAATGCTGCAATTAAAAACCAAGCAGCAAAAGGAGCTTGGACCTGGGTACTGCTGGAGCCTGGCCTCCTAAACATAAATTCAGGTTAACGGGTATTGAGCAGGGAAAGATATTCTGGCCCTGGTAACTCTTGGGAGCCTTGTTAAGTGGATAATCAATCTCCCAGATCAAAAAATAAACATCATGAATGTGTTACAGTTGAACTTTTAACACATTGTGCCGACTTTATAGCTGACTACTTCAGGGAGATTTAAAATCCTTACAAGATTTACAACTTACTGTGGAAGAGGCTGCTTTTGATACTCTGAAAAATAAGTTCCAATTTTTTTTAAAAAAAGAAAAAAAAGACAGAAGAATCATACAGGCGAATAACTATCAAAACGGTCAACAACCAATGCGAAATTCTGCTTTGCAATCATTCTGGCTTTATTAAGCAAACTTTTGGCAAGAGAAATCCCCTCTGCCCCACTCCTGGGCTGTTTGTGCAATGAATTTGCCTGTAGTTTGTTAACTCTCTGATTTGAACATGCATACAACGACATGTCCTCATTGGGTTGGTGCATCAATCCCCTTTTTCTTCATTAATCACGGAGTTTTACCCTGTATGTGGCAATTGGGGAGAGATATCTTTCTAAGCAATCACGGCCTGATTTGAACCATCTCCCCTGCACTCCTGGAGGCACAGGCTATTACTGGAGACTGTTCTCTTGGTGCCAACTGCTCCTTAGTGCCTCGTCCCAGCGGCCAGGCTTCATGTGCGAGTTAAACAGAGCCTGTTGGCAGGTCAATCCACAGTGGTCTGATATCATTGATGGACGACTATGCCAATTGTCTCCATTTCCCTCAAGCACTTGTTGGCTTTTCTCTCTCTCACACACACATACACGCCATCCCATTTACAGCCTCAGTTTTCAGCCCTCGTCTAGATAGAGATCAGCAAGGACAGGGAAGAATTATTAGATAATAAGCATGAGTAATGGGTAGCTGGAAGTAAATACAAGGCAGAAACCTAATCATGGAATTTAATGAGGTCATAAACCAAACGATCCAAGTTTGTGAAATTTAGTTTTATTCTGATTTTAAGCGACTTTTTGCCTGGAGTGACAATTGATGGAAATGGAAGCCTCCACCAAACTTCATCGCTCTCTACTCACAAAAGGAACATAGGAATGCTGGATGAAAAAATACTCAGGTCCACCTAAATGGCCTTCTACCATCCTGGAAGCTGCATGATATGACAATAGAGTTGTTGACTAAATGATAGCAATCAATCGTTATCAATTAGTCTACAACAGGCCCAGACATGACACGAGGAAAACCCCAATGGTGGAGAGCTTCGGGAACCATAGGTCCAAAAAGTCATCTTTTCCTTTACTAAGAGGACTAACTACCTTTATCCAGAATTAATCAGTAGGTCTTCTTTCAAAAAAGAAAATTTTCTTCACTGTTCTCCCAACCACACCCCACCCCCACCACTCAAGTTGTCCCCTCCCCCCCAAGCCCAAAGCTGGTGACGAATGGAGCTGAGCAAACAGCAGTACTTTGTCCAACTGTCCAATTTTCACATGGGAATCTGGACAATGTGAGGTATCTTAACCGGCAAAACTGAACCCAATTCTACCTTTGCACAACTTCAAAACATTCAAGTTGAGAGGGAACTCTTCCTAATCCTTTACACCTCACTAGCTCAGGGGCAAGAGGTTAATTAGACTGCCCCTACCTTTGACTGACCTCAGGACCCTGCTGCTCTGTTGGGCTCAGTATCACATCACATGGTGCATTTATCTCAAGCCACTGGAGATGTCTCAAACTATAAACAGGGAATTTTACATCTGGCATACATTTTCTAACATGGAGTTGTTGGACATGCAATCAGGCATAGCTGGGGCAAGTTTTGCCCCCAACTCATAATTTGGCCCAACACATTTCCCCTACTGCTTAACCTGAGCCCACCTGAAAAAATAATCAGCACCACTCCTGTCCTTCAATATGCAACCATTTAAAAACTATTTAAACTATTGTGCATCTGCAGCATTTCACGCACTGAGAATTCACTAGCGTAAATATTATTAACATGCTTGCAATTAAGACAGGAGACAGTTCCTCAAATCACAGGTCTCGTGAGTGAACTGCAGGTGTCGTAAGTGTTGTGGTAATTAGGTGTGGATTGTGGTAAGCCCTCTAATGTGGAACACCTCAACTTCCAGAAGGCATGAGATACAGTTCCACACGAGGCCATTAAACTCAAAGCAGTTTAAAAAAGGAATGGATCTGAAAGTGGCTGAAAGATAGAAAACAATCAGTACTCATTAGAGGGGAGAGGTAGGGGAGTTCAGAGTGAGGTGCCTCAGGGCTCGGTGCAAGGGACACTATTCTTTCTAATTTACATACATGACCGGGACTCAAACTTAATGCAAAGTGGTCAAATTTGAAGCAGTTACCAAACCATGAAGGACAACGGAATCAGAAGAGGCAGCTCAGAAATTGCAAAATACGTAGGTGGGCAAGGCAATAGTGGATGAAAGTTACAATAGACATGTGTAAAGTGCTACAAATAAAGAAAAATAATCAACACATTGATTCTGTGAATGGTGCTGAGATAGACAATGGTGAAGCTGAAAGACATCTGGGAGTCTTCGTTGACTCAACATGTCCAACCAACGCAGAGCAGCAATCAACAAAACCAATAGGATGTTGAGCTACATAATTAAAATAGTACTACTTAGGCCAGAGGAAGTAATGATCAAACTGTACAGTGCTCTGGTCAGACCACAGCTTGAACACCCTATGTCCTGTGTTGATCATCAAGAAACAAGAGACATGGAAGCACTAGAGGTAGTTCAGAGAAGAGCCACAAGGCTACCACCTCATGTCAGGAGTGAATTATGAGGAAAGGCTGGTGACACTTGGGCTATTCATCCTAGAAAGGGGCACCCAAGAGGTGATCTTATACAGGGTTAAAAGATTGTTGAGGATGTAGAAAAAGTTAACTCTTGGAATATCACTTTAAAAATCAAACTACGGGAGTAGAACCAGGAGACAGGTTCAAACTAGTAAACGGTAATTTTAGGACTGATATCAGGAAATTCTTCACACAGGAGGCAAAAAAACACAAATCATTTAACAATTGGGATCTCTCTGAATGGATGAATTAAGGTAGGCTGAATGGCCACCCTTTGTGACACTGTACAGCTCAGTACTGAATGGTCTTATATCTACCATGACTCATCTTAGTTTTTAAAGCTATGAAAAAAGGTGTGGGTTGTTATAAAAGTCTAAAAGGAATAAAACCAGTCAGGCCCTGATGAACAAGAGATAAGAATAGACATATCTCTGGATGAGCATCAAAATTAAGCTAAAGGAGATCGTAACAGACATGTTAATGAGGCCGAGAAACCAGCCCGTCGCTGGGGAATTGGTACCCAATTTACCATGCTCACTTAATTGCCTATGGGACTACAAAATGCAATATGTCTTCCCACCTTTGACAGCACGACAGCTGGAGAAAGGCAGAGCTAACGGCATTATGCAAGTGACGTACAAGTGATTTGTTCAGATAAAAAGTAGAGGACAAGTGTACAAGACACGTGTCAGGCTAGTCAACACAGCTTTTAAGAACTAGCATTGAGGAATACTCCTTGAGCAGCTGAGAGAAATGTTAAGATGGGAGAGAGAGTGACCCTGCACCAAGCCCCACTCACCCATGCATTGCCCCCTCCCTTCACTCCACCATTGGCAGCCATGTCTTTAGGCATCACATGCTCAAATGCCCCCACTCCTCCTCAAAACCTACCTCTGACTAGGCTTTTTGATTACCCTTCCTAATAGCTCCTTCCTTTAATTCAGCATCTATTTTTTGATTATGCCTCGTAAAGCACTTTGGGACGTTCTTCCATGTTAAACAGCCAGAAAAGAACAACCCACCATCTAACAATTTCTGGACTGCGCCAGTTCTGGACCAATTGTTCCCCACAGTAAATTAAGCTTTAACCATGGTGCGGTGCTGTCACTTGCTAAATTTCTCCTTGGCCTGAATTCCCAGATCAGCCAAGAATCACCACACCAAACGCCCAAAGTGTAAATAGTCAGGAAATGTCACAGCTGGTAAGCCAGATGTGTTGGGATAGATAAAGCCTTTACCCTAACAATAACGGCAGGATTCGGGTAGGGTTTAAAAAAAGGGGATACACACTGCTGTTCGCAATACTCAACAGTCAAGAGAATCTCACTGAGTCTATAAACAGCAGAGAGCATCAAGAGTCAAAACTCCTACTTTGGGAAAGTCGGCCCCTACGAATGTCACTTTAGCTCCAATGCTCTTTAGCTAGGCTTCTGGCACATTGACTGTTTGAAGTCATTTTGCACCATTACTTTACAGCTCTGCTCCCAACTCTCATGTCACACACAGGGTGGAATGGCTCCCTCTGAAAGAGCACGGGATTCTTTGGGAACCTTGTGGAGAAAGAGCCTCGATAATGCTATGGGACCATTCACAGGAGCACTCGAGAAATCTCCAGATCATAACTCGCTGCGTAAAAACATTTCTCCTCATCTCCCCTCTGGCTTTTTTGCCAATTATCTTAAAATTACCAATCTCTACCAAAAAATAAAATCACAAAATTCTTTGCAGCAGAGATGTGAGCATTTATTAAGATGTTACATCTTAAAACAAGGGTGAATACAGTGTATGAAATTTAGGCAAATAAAACTCATTGTGCACCAGACCAGCCTAGATTTTTGTTGCTTCCCGTTTTATAGAAATTCCTGTTTTATTGCAACTTGTGTGGTTGTCCCGAGCAGTTGCAATTAAACGGCTTCCATCGTACATTGTTTAGTTTCCAAAGCAATTTCAGTCAACAACCAAAATTTGGGAACAGGCTAGGCTGAAACTAAATGTTGTCTGACGTCTATAAATAGGATTAAAAATCTCAAAATCCAAGGATGTGACTAAAACTGAAATTATTTCTAGGATTGTAGTTAAAATGTGCACCTTGGATTGACCCCTGACCTGTGTAGGCTGGGGACTCCACCCCCAGGCCTGAGATACAGGGGCAAATTTTAACCTAACCCACCCAATGGGGAAATGACGGGATCGGGTGCAATGCTGGTTTTACACTCCGCCCGATTTTACCCCCTATTGAAGTCAGTGGAGAGAGTGATATTGGGTGTGTGGGGTATAAAATGGACATTCCACCTGATCCCGTTGGTTTCCTGCCGGTGGGTTAGGTTAAAATTACCCCCTACAGGGTCAGCGGGGCACATGAGTGGGCAGAAATTCCACCCTGCTGGAGATGCAACCCAAAGGGGGGGGGGGCGGGGAGTAAAAAGCCTAGGTCCGTGTGTCTTAGCTTCGTAACACCTACTCAGATGTCTTCTGAAAATCTTAATGTACAACCACATTCCTTCTACCTACGCTGCAGTAATTTCCTCAAGAAATTCAATTAGTCAAACATAACCTGTCTTTTACAAATCCATGTTGATGTGTCCCTGATTAGCCCTAAATAGTAAGTCAAAGTGTTCATTAATTTCATCCCCTATTATGGGCTCTACAAGTTTACCCCCAACTGAGGGAAGACTATTTGCCTCATTATTTCCTGGCTTATCCTTTCCTTCTCAGTGACACCTCGCAGTCCTTTGACAGAATGCCCAATTCCAAAGATTTTTGGAAAATTATGATGTAGCGCCTAAAGGTTTAAAATTATCACATTACAAGTGCTGCTCGTTACTGGCACAAAAGAACTTGCATTTATATAACACCTTTCACGATCTCAGGACGTCCCAAAACGGTTTACTGCTAACGAAGTACTTTTAAAGTGCAGCCACTGTTGTAATGTAGGAAACTATTAACTTTTTTTTCTAAATACAAGTGAACAAATATTTGAAAAAAGGGCAAAAACGCTGGAGAACAAGGGGAGAGCTCTTTCAGAGAGTCAGCACAGGCACGATGGGCTGAATGGCCTCTTTCTGTGCTGTAAAATTCTAGTATCCTACAATGTCCTCTTGAATCCCCATTATTGGCTCTTACACATTCTCTTCAGGTATTCCTGCCATCTCACTTCCTCTCTGTTCAAACTCCTTATTAAGTAGCTCCTCTACTTCATTCACACGCACCAAGTTATTATTGAGTTCTTTTATTAGTGTAAGGGGCCTGACAGTGATCCAGGAAAGAGGAATAACAGCATTAACAAGAGGGCCCTCAGCATTGGAAATAACCTTTGACGTGATCTTACTGAAATACCAATCAATTAAACCAAACATCAACTGATTCAGTTGGTGGTACTCTTCCCTCTGATTCAGAAGGATGTGGGTTTCAGCTCCAGCCCAGAATTTGAACATATAATCTACATTCTCCAGTACTGAGGGAGTGTTGCATTGTTTGAGATGCTGTTCTTTTGAATGAGACGTTAAACCAAGGCTCCGATTGCCTGTTCAGGTGGACATGAAAGATACTATTTTGAGAGAAGGGAATTTTTCCAGTATCTAAAGCAACATTCCTCTCAGCCAACACCACAAGAAAACTGATTTAAGTAGCCACTTATCTCATTTGGTGTTTGCGGGATCTTACTGTGTGCAAATTGGCTGCAGAGTTTGCCTGCATAACAGTGACCGCACTTCAAAAGTAATCCATTGGTTGCGAAGTGCTTTCAGGCAACCCGAAGAAATGAGGCTCTATATAAATAGAAAAGGTAAGAAATTTCCCTTGAAATGCTGTCCAAGGTCGTGCTCAAAGTGGAATCGGCTGGAATCTCCTCCAATCCCTAGTTACTTTGCCAGCCAGAGTAACGCTTGAGGAGACTACTAGAGGGAGTGGCCGCTCGCCTCATTAACGCCACACGTTCCGTATTCTGTTAGCAATTTTATCTGTTGGCACACAATGCTGTAGTGCCCAAAGGGTTAAAATGATCACATTACAAGTGCTACTGGCTCAAGACAGACAGATTTGCATTTATATAGTGCCTTTCACGACCTCAGGTCATCCCTTAACGCTTTACAGCCAATGAAGTACTTCTGAAGTATATAGTCACTATGGTAAATGTAGGAAATAGTCAGCACTTTAGACAGCAAGAAGCCCACCCACATAGTTTACATTTAGTTGACCACACGGATTGTACACATCAGTATTAAATAGCTGGCTCTTCAGGTCCAAGAGTTTTTTGAGGATGTAACTAATAGAGTAGATAAAGGGGAACCAGTGGATACAGTATATTTGGATTTTCAAAAGGCATTCGATAAGGTGCCACATAAAAAAGGTTGTTACACAAGGTAAGGGCTCATGGGATTGGAGGTAATATATTAGCATGGATAGAGGATTAAAGGACAGAAAACAGAGTAGGAATAAACGGGTCATTCTCAGGTTGGCAGGCTGTAACTAGTGGGGTGCTTCAAGGATCAGTGCTTGGGCCTCAGCTATTTACAATCTATATTCATGACTTGGATACATTACACTCAGTCCCTTCATCTAAGCTTGCTGACAATACAAAGCTGGTTGGGAAAGTAAGCTGCGAGGAGGACACAGAATCTGCAAAGGGATATAGACAGGTTAAGTGAATGGGCAAGAAGGTGGCAGATGGAGTATAATGTGGGGAAATGTGAGGTTATTCACTTTGGTAGGAAGAATAGAAAAACAATACTGCTTAAATGGTGAGAAACTGTTAAATGTTGGTGTTGAGAGAGACTTGGGTGTCCTCGTACAAGAAACACAAAAGTTAGTATGTAGGTACAGCAGGCAATTAGGAAAGCAAATGGCTTATTGCAAGGGGGTTGGAGTACAAGAGTAAGGAAGTCTTACTACAATTGTACAGGGCTTTAGTGAGACCTCACCTGAAGTACTGCGTAGAGTTTTGGTCTCCTTATCTAAGAAAGGATATACTTGCCTTGGAGGCGGTACAACGAAGGTTCATTAGATTAATTCCTGGGATGACAGGGCTGTCCTTTAAAGAGAGGTTGAGTAGAATGGGCCCATACTCTCTCGAGTTTAGAAGAATGAGAGGTGATCTTATTGAAACACAAGATTATATGAGGGGGCTTGACAGAGTAGATGCTGAGAGATTGTTTTCCCTGGCTAGAGAGTCAAGAACTCGGGGGCATAGTCTCAGGATAAGGGGGTCGGCCATTCAAGACTAAGATGAGGGCGAATTTTTTCCACTCAGAGGGTTGTGAATCTTTGGAGTTCTCTACCCCGGAGGGCTATGGATGCTGAGTCATTGAATATATTCAAGGTTGAGATAGATATAGATTTTTGGACTCTAGGGAAATCAAGGGATACAGGGATCGGGCAGGAAAATGGAGTGGAGGTCGAAGATCAGCCATGATCTGATTTAATGGCGGAGCAGGCACGAGGGGCCGAATAACCTTCTCCTGCTCCTATTTCTTATGTTCTTATGCTAACCATGTGTATTTCCAGCTTTTAAAAAAAAATTGTAGTGTGGAGTGAAATTGTTGCCAATAATACCACAAAGCTGGAAAGGTGTGGGATGAAATCATGCTGTGAGATCTTAGTAATAGACACATTAAGCATAAAATTTCACTAGGCATTAAAAATGGGTTATGGCCTTAGAAACACCATTGTCGTGTGCCTCCAATGCAAGGTGGTTGGGTTCAGTTCACACTGTGTGGTGTGCCTCCAATGCAAATTTGCCTGAATTGAACTTGGATCAGTGAACGGTGGGAGGCGGCCTCCCAGGGATAAAAAAGGGAACGGCTTCTACTTCAACTCAGCTGGGGTAGAGCTGTAGCCAATGCAGTGCAAATCCACCAACACTCCATTAATCTTTAGAAATCACAGTAGAGTGTCCCGTCTGTTAACGCTACGAAATAAACCAGCATTTGGAAGACAGATCGCAGGCAGACTGTCAAACTAGTAACTGCAGCAATACGGAGCCTGAAGTTTCAGCTTTGCCCCTTAGAGTCAGTAACAGGGTTACTATCTGGTTAGGTTTGAGCAGGACTTCAGACAATTCTCAGCCCCAATCTATTGCACACAACACAAGCTCACTTAAATATCCTTTCAAGCAATGATACTTAAGTGAATTTCATTTTCAGGGGGAAAGGACAGAACCATTAGTGGCTCCCACCAGGCAGGCGGGCAGCATTTGATCAATGTGCTGTAATTTAATTCAGGCACACGGTGTACCCATCTGACAGGTGATGTGTGCACATATGCGCATACATTATCCACTTTCAAACTCCAGTGTGGAGGATCAGGAAAAGATTAGGAACCATGGAAGAAAGAACTTTCACTTCAGCAAACCTATTTTCTGCAGTAGCGTTTTACATCGTTTGGTGGGAGCCAATTATTTCTGCTGCTTCTTCCACACACAGCAGTTTCTGAGCCTCCCGTGATGGACGTAATCCAACAGCTACAGGAATTATTGTGGGAGGCCTTTAGGAGCGAAACGTGAGCGTGCGCCGTGAGCCGGCCGACGCGAAAAAAAATGACACAGCTAGACAGAGAACGAGAAAAAGAGCGCAAGTGAGAACAAAAGACATTGCAAGGCAAGAGAGCGCGCAAGGTACACATAACGAGAGAGCATAAGAGAGCAAGACCGAGGCGCAAACAGAGAGGGCTGTAGAGAGACAGAGCGAAAGAGGGGGAAAGAAAAGGGCAAACTCCTGGCATTTGATTGAAAAGTTGTACATTAAGAAACAGGATCAAAAATAGGCAACATAGGAATGGAGGAATACTGACGCTATTTGCCAAAGATCCACGTTGCTAAAGATCACCTGTAGAGCTGGTAGTGATTTAAGTCCTAGACAAGCTGAAAAGGGCTTTAAACAAATAAATCCCCAGGGCTGGATGGGATTTATTACAGAATGTTGAGAAAAAGTAGTGAAGAGATTTGTGAGGCAGTCAGTCAATGAACACTGGGGAGGTGGCATTAAATTGGAAACAGGCTAATGTGGTGCCATGTGCCAAGAAGGATGACAAAACTGACACACGCAACCAGAGACTCATCAATCTTACTTCAATTCCATGGGTAAAAAAATAGAATCTCTCAGGAGCAAACACGAGGGTTATCTGTACAATAATCACCTGCTAAACAGGTATGAGCACGGCATTAGGTGAGCAAGATCCTGCCTCACCAAACTCCAATTTCTTGGAGGAAGTGACAACTCCAGTGGATGTGGTTTAGCCCTAGGAAGTTGCATATTTGGACCCGCAAAAGGCTATTTGAGAAAGTTCCACATGAAAGATTACTAATTAGCTCAAAGCTGAGGATTCTGGGCAAAACCTAGGTATAGGCTGAAGGGTAGAACACAGCAGGTAGGATGGTTGGGAAAGTACTGAGTGGGATGTCCCCAATGTGTTGGGACCACTGCTGTTCCTAATTTACATCAATGGCTTGGATTCTAAAACTCAATACAAGTTCGTTAAATTTGCAGATGAGACCCAACTAGGAGGGGCCGTGCAATCGGAGGCAGCTCAGAAACTACAGAATGAGCTAAACAAAGTGTGAGTGGGCCAAACAATGGCAGATGAACTATAATCCAGACACGAGTAAAGAACGACACAATGAAAGAAAAATGGGCTACGCACACACTCCATGAATAGTGCTGAAAACTCAACGAGACTAACCAATGCAGACTACACCATGAGCACTGTGTCCAGCTCCGGTCACCGAGATACAAAGGAGACATCCACGTGGAGGGGGTGCGGAGGAGAGCCACGAGCCTGATCCCTAGCATCAGGGGTCTGAGTTATGAGGAAAGACTGGAGACATGGCCTTTTCAGCCTGAAAAGGAGGCACCTGTGTGGTGATCTTAGAGGTCGGCCTCAAGTCAGAAGATTGAGGGTTCAGGCCCACTCCAGGGACTAGAGTACATAATTTAGGCTGACACTCCTGTGCTAAGGGAGTGCAAAATTGGAGGTGCTGTTTCTTGGATGAGACGTTAAACGGAGGCCCCCCATTTGCCTAAGGATGGACAAGATCCCATTTGAAGAACAGGATGTTCTCCTGGTGTCCTGGCCAATATTCCTTTCGCAACCAACAAATTAGATTAACTGGCTGTTCACCTCATTTGCCGTTTGTGGGGAGCTTGCCGTGTGCAAATTGGCTGTGTTTGCCTAAATAACAATAGTGTCTTGAGAATGTGGTAAAGTACTGTATAAATACAAGTTCATAGAATCATACACCACAGAAGGAGGCCATTCAGCCCATTGTGCCTGTGTTGGCTCATTGAACGAGCTATCCAATTAGTCGCACTCCCCATGCTGTTTCCCCACAGCCTGCAAATTTTTCTTTTTCAAATAGGTTCTTTCTTCACTGGCCCTTTAAGATCATTGTCCAGATTTTATTTGAACATTTGTGAATGCAATTTGATTTGACAGCCCTGTTCCAATCTCGAGCAATCAGTTGCCGTAAACTTCTCACTTTGGAGCGAGCCCCAGATTGACTCTGCTGTTGGCCTCAGTATGGTCGGGAGGGGCGGGGGGGGGGGGGGTGGGGGGAAGAGGAGCAATCAGCCTTTCCCTTCTGACCTCTGCTGGAAAAGTACTGGTTTGGACGTTGGGTGAGAACGAGCTGCTCAGCTGTGTTTCCCCCTGCCGTTGAGCAGCCCATAAGCGTGTCATCTAGGCCCACACAGGAAAAACGGGTGGCACTGACACTGAGGGGAGCAGAGGGAAAACTCTGGAGGGTATCGAGCTTTCTAAAGCGTGGGGTTAAACAAACACGCTTTATAATTCATTCTCGCAAAAGAATATTTTTGATGCATCGTGACTTCTGATAGAATAATATTGCTTTTATTTTAAAAAACCTTCCTTTGAATCCAGAAGTACACAGGATTAAAAATCATAACAAGGCCCCTTGCTAGAAAGTGTTTTTCTCGAGCTCCCAAAAGCAATCTTATATAGAGCAGGGTAACTTTTATACATCAAAAATTGCGCATTAAAAAAGGAACCAAGTGGCTGAAAAGTTCATAAATAATACATGGTCGATTTAAATTTGAAGCTACCAGCTCAGGCTGGCTGAAGTGCAAAATATCCAACACTGACTGGCAAAGTCAAAATGGATGTTCAATCTTAAAACATGAAAAATAAAGTTGGTGTCTCAAGTATTATGCGTATTGAGGGATATGGAACCAAGGCTGGTAAATGGAGCTAAGATACAGATCAGCTATAATCTAATTGAATGGCAGAACAGGCTCGAGGGGCTGAATGGCCTACTCCTCCTCTTATGCTGCGTTAGATTGTACACTTAACCCAGTCTTAGTGCACCACCTTTTACTAGGAACCTTGTAGCTAAATTTCCCCAGTGCTTCTGCTGCTGAAACAGTACTGACTATTGCATTTGCCCAGCATTACTGGTTTACCTCGAACAGGCAGACTCCTGCTTCACTCATGAGTTACCCCTACTTGTACATAAGGAATTATCTATTGATACATTTAAATAATGAACAGGGGCACTTGGTCTCCAACCCAACTTTTTAAATTCAGCCATGGCTCAGTGGGTTGCACTGTTTCCTGAGTCAGAAGGTCGTGGGTTCACTTGAGACTTGAGCACAAAATCAAAGTTGACATTCCAGTGCAGTTTTGAGGGAGTGCTGCACTGTCAGAGGTGCCATCTTTCAGATGAGATGTTAAACAGAGGCTCAGTCTGCCCCCTCAGGTGGGCATAAAAGATGCCATGGGACTATTTTGAAGAACAGGGGAGTTCGCCCTGGTGTCCTGGCCAATATTTATCTCATACGAACATGGAACATAAGAAATAGGAGCAGGCGTAGGCCATACGACCCCTTGAGCCTGCTCCGCCATTCAATCAGATCATGGCTGATCTTCAACCTCAACTCCACTTTCCTGCCTGATCCCCATATCCCTCGATTCCCCTAGAGTCCAAATATCTATCCATCTCAGCCTTGAATATAATCAACGACTCAGCATCCACAGCCCTCTGGGGTAAAGAATTCCAAAGATTCACAAACCTCAGAGTGAAGAAATTCCTCCTCATGGCCATCTTAAATGGCCGACCCCTTATCCTGTGACTAGGCGCCCTAGTTCTAGAATCTCCAGCCAGGGGAAAAAACCTCAGCGTCTCCCCTGTCAAGCCCCCTCATAATCTTAAAATGTTTCAATGAAATCACCCCTCATTCTTCTAAACTCCAGAGAATATAGGCCCATTCTACTCAATCTCTCCTCATAGGGCAACCTTCTCATCCAAGGAATTAATCTAGTGAATCTTTGCTGCACTGCCCAAGGTGAGTATATCCTTCCTTAGATAAGGAGACCAAAACTGTACGCAGTACTCCAGGTGAGGTCTCACCAAAGCCCTGGACAATTGTAGCAAGACTTACTTACTCTTCTACTTCAACCCCCTTGCAATAAAGACCAACATGCTATTTGATTTCTTAATTGCCTGCTGTACCTACATACTTTGTGTTTCTTGCACTAGGACACCAAAGTCTCTCTGGACACAAACATTTAATAGTTTCCCACCATTTAAAAAATATTCTGTTTTTCTATTCTTCCCACCCAAGTGAATAACCTCACATTTCCACACATTATACTCCATCTGCCACCTTCTTGCCCATTCACTTAACCTGTCTATATCCCTTTGGAGACTCTCTTTCCTCCTCCACTGCTTACTTTCCCACCTAGCTTTGTATCATCAGCAAACTTAGATGAAGGGACCGAGTGTAATGAACCAAGTCATTAATATAGATTGTAAATAGCCGAGGCCCACGCACGGATTTATTTATTTTTATATTCGTTCATGGGATGTGGGCATCGCTGGCGAGGCCAGCATTTATTGCCCATCTCTAATTGCCCTCGAGAAGGTGGTGGTGAGCCGCCTTCTTGAACCACTGCAGTCCGCGTGGTGAAGGTTCTCCCACAGTGCTGTTAGGAAGGGAGTTCCAGGATTTTGACCCAGCGATGAAGGAACGGCGATATGTTTCCAAGTCGGTGATCCTTGCAGTACTCCACTAGCTACAGCCTGCCAACCTGAAAATGACCAGTTTATCCCTATTCTGTTTTCTATCTGTTAACCAATCCTCTCTCCATGCTAATAGATTACCCCCAATCCCATGAGCCCTCATCATATGGCACAATATCGAAGCCTTTAAAAAAATCCAAATATACTACATCCACTGGTTCCCCTTTATCTACCCAGCTAGTTACATCCTTAAAAAAAACTGCAATAGATTTATCAAACACGATTTCCCTTTCATAAAACCACGTTAACTCTGCCTAATCATATGATTTTAAGTGCCCTGATACCACTTCCTTAATAATGGATTCCAGCAATTTTCCGACAACTGACATCAGGATAACTGGCCTGTAGTTCCCTGTTTTCTCTCTCCCTCACTTCAAAAGTACTTCATTGGCCGTAAAGCTCTTTGGGAGGTCCTGAGTTTGTGAACGGCACGATAGAAATTAAGTTCTTCCTTCATTAGGTTTTTTTGGGGTGGGGGGGGCGCGTCTATAGAGAGCTTTCAGGCCCCCCATCACATACAGGAGTTGGCACAGAGATGTACACAAGATATCCAGTACCAGATAAAAACAACTGCTCAGCATAGTCGAGCTTTGCCACAGTGCTGTGCTGTTGTCTGCCTTTAAAAAGAGCTTACTAGTTAGAAGTCTTTCACCAGTTGGAAGAAGCCAACACGGATTTGCAGAATACGGATCCTCGGCCTCTACACCAGGTCAGGCAGCCTAAACGCCCGTGCGAGGGGTGCGGTCCCACAGACATCAGTTTGCTCACCAACCTACACAAAGCAGGCAACAGCACTTCCCACCCCATGTATGTTGAAAGAGCTTGTTTTTCTGTGCAAGTATTGCCTGTCATCTTATGATCAGCTTCGAAAAATAGGTCAATTCAGGACGCAGGACAATTTGAAGAAATTTCAGGAGCGGTTAGGACCTCTCGCATGTATACCCGAGTAACAGAATTCTGTGTCTACACGTTTACAGATGTCAGCCTTGGCTCAGTTGGGAGCTCACTTGTCTTCGAGTCAGGAGGTCATGGGTAAAGCCACTCTGGATACTTGAGCACATAATCCAGGCCAACACTCTGGTGCGATACAGAGGGAATGCTGCACCGTCGGAGGCTCCGTCCTTTGGATGAGATGTTAAACATAGGTCCGAGGTCCCTTTTATGCCCTCTCAGATGGGCATAAGAGATGCCATGGCATTATAGAGCAGGGACGTTCTCCCTGGTGTCCTGGCTAATATTTAACCCTCAACCAACATCACAACAGATTGACTGGTCATTATCACATTGTTGCTTGTGGGGCTTTGCTGCGAGCAAGTTACAGATTACACTTCAAAAGTACCTCACTAGCTGTAAAGCACTTTGACACATCCTGAGGTCGTGAAAGACTTTGTATTAATGCAATTCTTTACTTTCCGTCTGAAGCAGTCATCCTCTTGCATTCCTCCCCCCACCAAAAAGGAGATTTTTTTAAATTCAAAGTACAATGAAGCATTCAATAAATCCCATTCCTGTGAGCCAGTCATACATCAACATAATGGCCCAGATTTTTCTGGAGTGGGATATCTTGTGGCGTGCCCTGTTAGACTTGTTTGTGCAGGTTTAGGTTTTAAAGTTTTTTTGCCTACAAAGTTGGTGGAAGTGCGAGCTGCTAACGGTGCAGTGAGGGAAACAGGGCAACTAAGGACCTTGGTGAACGACGGGACAAACAGTGTATCTCCTTAATCAATGAGATTAAAGCATTGAGAAATAAACAGAGGGAGGACCAAGGAGGAGGGTGAATTAGAGTGGGTGAGTACAGAGAGGGAAAAGAAAGATTGGATTGAGAGAGAAAAAGGACAAAAAGGAAATGTGAGGAAATACATTTAAAAATTTTAAATTTGACATTTTTAAAATCTGAAACAATTCACAACCTGAAGGAATGAGACTCCATACTTGTAATTGTTCACTTTCTGGGCGAGAGGTGGATTGGCAGTCATTAATATCACATCGTTAAAAGGGTTCTTACACTGTTAATTACTAGACTTAGCTTTGTGGCGAGTTTAATGGGCAATTAATGTACAAATGCAGCAAGTGAAAATCTCAGTGATGTGCTGTTTTCGCGAAGCTAACGACAGAGCGGCACAAATCGGTTAGCAACTTGTGGGAATTCGTAATTCACGAAGTACCTCTTGCTCGTCGATTTGAACATTTATAATGGCGGGCGTCATTCAGACATTTTTTCAGCAAAATCTGGGCCTGCATTTATCAGTACATCATACACTGCTTCCTTCAGACAGGGCAATCTCCCTTCAATTACTGGCTCAGCATGGCTTCCACATTTGCCTACATAACAGTCACTGCACGCCATTAAAGGAATTCACAACCTCAGGACATCCCATCACTCAGTCGTTTCAATATGATAAATGCAATCATTACATTTGCTGCAATTTTTTTTTTTAAGAAAACAAAAATAAACTCAGTTTTCCTGTCTGGGAGCACAGTGTATGATATACTAATGATTCAGGGGCAGCTGCCATGGGGATTGCTGAATGTTCTGTTTGTTTTTACTTTCATAAACATCTTTAAATCTCTTCCTTTCAATTCCCTGGCCTGCTTGACATCAAATTATTTCACCAAGAATCAGTCCTAGGTCCTGTAATGAATTGGCACTAGTTTTGTATTTGGGAGGGGGTTTAAAGCCAACAGTGTCTCCTCAGCCGTGTAGCATCGGTGTTAGTGAGATTTTAGTATAGAGCAGGATGGTGGCATTGCTGTGAGCTAATGCAAAATAGCCACGATTCTAGAGGGCAAGTTCCCAACCTTAACTGAGCCTTTGGGAGCAGGCTAATTAGCAAACTACCCAGTATGCCCATCAATCAGGTTAGGAATGGCAGGTACAAGTAAGGGCCCAAGGAGCAGAGGATAGTCAGCTGCGGCTCAGCGGCAGCACTCGCGCCTCGAAGTCAGAAGGTCGTGGGTTCAAGCCCCACTCGAGATTTGAGCACATAATCTCGGCTGACACTTCAGTGCAGTACAGAGGGAGCGCTGCAGTCGGAGATGCCATATTTCAGATGCGACATTAAACCTAGGCCCGGTCTTCCCTCAGGTGGGCTGAAAACATTGCACGGTACTATTTAAAGAGGAGCAAGGAGTTCTCCTGGCCAACATTTGTCCCTCAACCAGGATCACCAAAACAGATTATCTGGTTGTCATCACATTGCTGTTTGTGGGACCTTGCTGTGCACAAATTGGCTGCTGCATTTCCTACATTACAATAGTGACTGCACTTCAAAAGTACTTCACTGGTTGTAAACTGCTTTGGGACGTCCTAGGGTTGTGAAAGGCACTATATAAATGCAAGTTCTTTCTTTGTGTTGCCGAGAAAAGGAAATAGATATTTTACACAGGCAATTAAATCCTACCATTAAAAAATGTTCAAGTCTATCTCGAGTACGACAGGCACATTTGTAGTCAAAACCAGACCAGAAATTGGGGCTTCCCTCCAATTCCTGCTGCTCCGCCTCATTTACCGCAAGTGATTGAATTGTTTTTGTAAGAAAGGAAAATTGCTGATTAAATTAGAATTCATTTTGGATTGAGCAACTAGCTGCAGGGATGATTAGAATATTTCCAATATTCGGTCCTTGAAGCAAATTCCCCACAGAACGGAGACGGGCCCGTGTATGCCCTTTGCAAATGGAGGACAGACCATGCTTGACTTCAGGTCAAAAGGTGAAGGTCAGTCAATCTTCAACTTGAATGTCTTTTGATGATATTCAATTATAGTTTACAGTTACATGGTGACATGTATATTAATTGGGGGAGGGAGAGAGGAAAGAGATTCCAAACTGTCCAATTTAATGAGTCTCAGCTTTAAATTGAATTTGAGGTCTCCAAGTTTTTTTCAGAGCTTTGCTATTTGAAGTCATGCACACAGCTTAAGTGTGTACAGATTTGAATCATACAAGTTTACTCAAATGTGCAGCATTGCAGCCAACTCCTCCACCGATGTTTTAAATATTTAAATGGACAAGGCTCGAGAGCACAGGACTGGGACTCGGGGGCCTTAATGTCCTCCTCTGAACTATCTTGAAGGTTACGCACTTGTTTATCAGACTCTGTTTTGCCTGTTCTGCTCTGCCTCTGTGAGCCTTTCCTTTAATATTTCACTTGCTGTACAGGCATAAAATTCAACATTGTGCAAGTCAATCTACTTTGTTAAATTTATCATTTTTAAAATCAATGGTGGAAGTTACTTTCTGTCCCTCGTCTGTCACGTGTCCCTGTTCTCTCTCATCTTTGCTCAATGTTTACTTCCTCCTCCTCCACATCCCTTCGCTGATCTCCCTGCTCCTTCACCATCTCATACCTTCACTGCTCCTTGCCAGCTTTTCATTCATCTTACAGTGGGAGTCTTTTTGCTAACCTCTGCCATTTTTGGCTGTTGAACCTGGCTTCTTGCAGTTCCGACCGGAGTCCTCACCCTCTCCCCGATCCTATATGTCTCCCTCAACCAAATTTGTAAGAGGTAAGAAATTCCAATATTTTTACATTTTCAACATTGGCGTCACTGGGTGTATATCACGAACCATATTGGAAAAGTTAAGAGCACTTGTATTTACAACTGGAGATATTCACAGGGTGGAGCACAGAGCTGCCCAAGATCAAAGACCAAAAGCACAGCAGGAGTTCACATCTAACTATATAAAGGTTCAAGATATCTTCTCTTCCCAGCCAATTTAGCCTTGCCCACATAGCCAGATGCTCCTTTCTATGCTCAGCCTCTTAAGTCAGTTATGAGCACGCTTCCCCTTAATTCTATGTTGCGAATGCTTACCTATCCCAGCACGCATATGGACATTTTGCAAAAAAAAACTTGATAATTGAGGCAATGTTACAACTGATCAGCACAGTCACTGGGTGAAGCTTCAACACCAACCAGGACAAAGCAGTCCACTTGATCGGCAGCCCATCACCTTAAGCATCCACTCCCTTCACCACCGGCGCACCGTGGCTGCAGTGTGTACCATCCACAGGATACACTGCAGCAACTCGCCAAGGCTTAGACAGCACCTCCAAAACCCACGACCGCCACCACCTAGAAGGACAAGGGCAGCAGGTGCATGGAAATAGCATCACCACCAACTTCCCCTCCAAGTCACACACCATCCCGACTTGGACATAGACTGTCATTCCTTCCATGTCGCTGGGTTAAAATCCTGGAACTAACAGCACTGTGGAGAACCTTCACCACACAGACTGCAGCGGTTCAAGAAGGCAGCTCACCACCATCTTAAGGACGGGCAATAAATTCCAGCCTTCACAGCGACACCCACATCCAGAGAATAAATTTTTTAAAATTTACTGAACAGACAGTTACAACTTTAGATGCTTAGGGGACCTTCGCTCCGAGTGCAGGACGTGTATAGTCTCTTATCCCTGCTTCAGTGACGTGTTAGTTCGTGACAGAAAACAAAACTGCTCATGGCAGAAAAAACAAGTTTCTCTTGAGCTTTTGGAGTTGGGCACCAATTATACCTTCTGATTATCACAGGTTTCTTAAGAATCATTTTCATGATGTTTTAGGGGATGAAGAGACTACCAAATCCCTTTATCATTTTATGCACCTAGATTAGATCAACCCCCAATCTTCTATACTCGCGAATACGAGCCTAGTCTATGCAACCTGTCCTCATAATTTAAGCCCTGGTATCATTCTGGTGAATCTGTGTTGTACCCCTTCCAGACCAATATATCCTTCCTGAGGTTTGAGGCCCAAAACTGAACACAGCGCTCCATTTTGTTCTAGAAGCCTCCGTGTTTAAGTGTGAACAACAAGCTCAGAGTCAAGCACTGCTTTGGACACTGGGCTGTTTTGAGTAAAAAGACCTAAAGTCTGGCAGATCATATGAAAGTCACTTTGAACATAATCAAGGAAGATTTCCTACATTTAGCAAAGTTTGAGAAGAGGCTGCAGCTGAAAGTCACTAATAAAACAATTTTTCAGACTGCAGTTTCAATGACAGTCCTCGAACTTTTTCCCAATTGCAGTTGAGAATGTTCTACAAAAGAACAGTCACTGTCGTCCAATCTGGAGTTGCCACTTGTTTGCCAAGAAATGCTCTGGTTGGAGTAGGGAGCTAATGACTGTATATAAAAATTGCCAGTGAACTCGAGCTGCAGCTGAAACCAAATTAAATCACATCATTACACCAGGAATCGTTGCTCATTTTGAACATCAGAAATGAAGACAAGGTCGACAGAATTTTTTTTTTGCTAGATGAATTTTCAGCTCTATCAGTTAGAAATGACTTTTCTTCCCCCTACATTTCTGCTGAAGGCAATGATGCAAACTGCTATACGGCTCCACTGGGGAGCGAGAATTCTCTGGTAACACATTCCAGTGGCCTTAGTGTGTTAATCCCCACCCAGACAGTGAGGACAGATTCTCCTCCCATTGGCGGGCCGGGATTTCCGCCTGCTCATTTGACCATTAACCCGCTCAAGTTGCCTTAGAAGACCCTAATTACTTATGCGGGGTGGGATGGCTATGGTAAAACCGCTGATCTTTGGTTTTCTGCTGCTGGGAATGAAAGAAAGGGAGTTCTGCTGCAGCATTTAAAATGCTGCAGCTGATTAAAGGGCCGCACATTCTTCGTTGCGTTGTTCAGCTAAAATAGGCTACAATGACTGAGGGAGGCACTGCATCTGGGTAGTGGGGCAGTTCAGGAAGGTCTCCCAGGTTTCCTGATTCCTCCATTAAGCGAGTGGGCACAACTGTGGCAGATGGAGCCCAAGGTGAGGAAGTGCGAGGTCATCTACTTTAAATCCAAGACAGACAAATTGGAATATTTTCTTAATGGCAAAAGATTAGAAAATATGGAAGATCAAAGGGGTTTGGGTGTACACACACATCACTAAATGCTAGTGCACAGGTAGAAAAAGCAATCAAAAAAGGATAGTGGAATGTCCGCCTTTATCTCAAGGGGGCTGGAGTTCAAATGGGAGGAAGTTATGATTGTAGAGAGTCTTGGTCAGTCCCCATCTGAAGTATGGCGTTCAGTTTTGGGCACCAAATCTCAAGAGATATATTGGCCTCGGAAGGGGGTACAGTGCAGACTTACCAGAACCTTGCTTGTATTCCCAAACTTAGAAGGTAGAGGGGTGATCCAAATCGAAGTCTTTAAAATAAGGGGCTCGATAGTTTTTCTGCATCTACCCTATTTCTGCTGGTGGGGGAATCCAGAAGGAGGTGGGGTGAGGGGACACCATCTTAAAATTAGAGCTAGGCCGTTCAGGAGTGAAATCAGGCAGCACTTTTTTTTCCCCCACACACAGGGCAGTGGAATTCTGGAACTCGCTCCCCCACGAGACTGTGGATGCTGCCCACATTTATATGCGCCTGTGGTGGATATCAATCCCAACTGGGAATCTTGGGTGGTTGGAAATTTTGGTGGCTATTATTGGGGTAGGAGTGTGACGGTAATCTACACCGTCCCATTTTACTTCCGTTTACAAAAATGGGCAGTTTTTCTCCCCACAGGAAAGATCACACCCGACTGTCAGCGGATCATTCATCACGGAGATGGAAGTAGGCGGTCTTGGCGATGGAGAGGACACTAGAGGGGGAACAACAAATTTTGGTTGGTATGAAGATAGTGGTGATTGAATCACCTGTAACAACCAAAGGGCTCTTGCAAATAAATAATCAGCGTTTCTAAAGGCAAACACACCAATCCAGTCTTCAATCCACATCTTCCAGACAGAAGCAGGATTTTGTACCCATCCCAGACACTGCCCATTCTTGTGGCTCACCAATCTGCAAATGCACCCTGAAACAGTCATGGGCAGAGCTCCATGATTTCCTTTCGCCTCATGGGGGTTACTGACCGTGAGGCTCCTTTGTTAACATTCAAAACTGCCAATAAAAATTGGAGAGAAGTGTGTGATCAAACGCAAGGTGTCTGGACTGAGGTAACTCTGCACTGACAGACTGTTGGGAAGAATCTCAAGTCACATTACCTGCGCAGGATCCAGCAAACCTCCGTCGGGGAACCATTCAGCCGTCCTGTTATCAGGCCTGCTGGCTGCACAGTGCCACTCAATATTACTTACGGTATTCAGGCATTTGTTCCAGCTCAGCACGAGAGATCTCTGCTCAGAGGGAAACAGCTTAAAAAAAAAATCCATGACAGATGTCACCAAAGGAATGGCTGTCGTGTTGGAGTGTGGAGATTTAGAGAGTCATTATACATGTCAGAATTAGTCAGCTACTGCACAGAGACAGCTGATGCATTTTGACATTGGATACAGAACCTAGCTTTTAAAAAAGGTAGATGGCAAATCCCCCCAGCATTGCTCAGTGAATTGGAGGTTATGCTATTTTAATGACAGAAAGATTATACCACGTAGCATGTGTATTTTAGAATATAGTGGACCTCTTGTGGCACTGCAGTCCTAGCAACTGCCCACCACAACCCTGTGGAGATGGGAGATGTTAACTTTACCCTGGATATATTTGGACTACAGTGGAGGTTTAGAGCAAAGCCTCACCTTCAGACTAAGTGAACGCATGGGACTATCCAGGGGAGAGAAAACCAAAGACAAATTTGGCAAACCAGTCAACCCCATGATGCAAATACAAGTAGAGTTTGGATAAAGTACTGGTAGAACTGCATTAGGGTTAAACTGATGTTAATATATGGAATGAACATTACTTCATCTGACT
Source organism: Heptranchias perlo (assembly GCF_035084215.1). NCBI lineage: Eukaryota > Metazoa > Chordata > Chondrichthyes > Hexanchiformes > Hexanchidae > Heptranchias > Heptranchias perlo. The sequence continues at coordinate 28,740,667 of NC_090356.1, forward strand.
GGTCAGAACTGTTTTTTTCCTCCCATTTCTCCTTGGGATGTGGGTGACATTGGCAAGTATTTATTACCAACCCCTACTTGCCCTGACGGCATTAATAGTCCACCACAGAGTGGGTCTGGAGTCACTTGTAAGCCAGACAGGCTCCCTTACCTGAGGGACATTAGTGAACCAGTTGGGTTTTTCTGTTGGCAGCTTCATGGTCAATTTCTGGTGCCAGCCACCAATTACCAGATTCACTGAATTCAATTTCACAACTTGCCATGATGGGATTTGAACTCACGACCTCTGGAATGCTCATCCTATATCATAACCACTAGGCTACCATAATGAGGTTTCAAATCAAAAATCAGATCTTTGCTAATTCCCAAGTTCCCATAGTTTATGCTGTAAAATTGTTTCTTGGGAGTAATTCAGTGAACAGATATTGTTAATGTAAATTCCTTAATTGAAAATATCTGCTCACAGGGGAGCTGGAATGGAGAAAAAGGGATAAATGACCCCCCAGAAGTGTTGCTTTTGAAGGCGGGGAAGGGGTTATTGCCATCTAGTGGCTAGACAGAAACAGTTTGCAATCGAGGGAAGGGCAGGAGGGGAATAATGGTAGTTTGACCTGGCAGCGTCTGGGGAATGTGGAATAGCATGTGCAACAATAAAATGCTGGCAGCTTGCTGCCTCATCTGTCTGCGATGAAGTAGTCCACAGAGTTATCAAAGATACTACAGCTGCCTTTGAGAGTCCGATGCCTCCAGAGGCACTTTAGGAGATATTTTAAGAGCCATCACCTAAAGTCCACGTTGCTTTCCATCTCTGAGCACTTGATGCAGCAGCTGATCATTGCTCCTGGCTTCAAGTGGGTTGAACTCGGAGGCCATCTATACAGCTCAAAAATGCAGCTTTTGTATTGCTAACCTACATGGACCTTCCTAGATGTTAGCATTGGGTCTGTGACAAAGCCACTTCCGCAATGTAATCTGCATCGTCAGAGAATATTTCCAACTGTTTAAGGTTATGAATTAATTGGCCATTAGATGGAATAGTTGGAAGTACTTCATCAAAGTGAGTTTTGGAAATTGGCTGTGACGACATTTCTGAAGGCTGACCTCTCTCTCCACCGTGACCGCACATTCAGCTTTCTTAATGTAATGAAAACCAGGCGACTTGAGGCACTGACTGCAGGACCTCAAAATCACATCTCAATCAAGGAACATTAAAAAGTTATGACACTTCAAAGCGATCTGAGAGACACCCGCTGTTTCACTGGGGCAGCAGCATGGGGAAAAAAAATACATGTGGCATAGAACCAAAATAAGCTTGGGAAGAGGCTGTGCAGGAGAGAGCAATAAGGAACAGATGCACAGCTGGTCACTTCTAAAAACCACCTTAGAAGCTTTCAAAGGCAGCAAACCCAGAAGGAACCAGGAGTTAACAAAGTTCTCCCCACTACTCCTTCCTTGCTGGCGATTATCCTTCACACAAGCAGTATCCTAAATACCTGTTGCCCACCCTGTTCCCATTTCCCTTTATCCCCCTTTCCTTCAATCATCCATCTAACCTATTCTTCACTATTGACATAGCCTCTCCTTTAACCACTAACTGGTAGTGTGTTCCACAGCCTCACAAACCTTTGTGCAAAAGAATTCTCCTGCTCACTGTCGTAAGTCTCTTGCATTTAATCTTTCATCTATGTGCCCCATGTCCTTGTTCGACATCCTTCAACAGCTCGAAAGTCTGTTTCTATTTATTCTGTCCCATCCCATAATTTTAAACACCCATCAAATCACCCCATAAACTCCTCTGGTTCTAATGAAAACAGTCCCAATATGTATCATATCATATACTTATTGGCATTGAATTTCATTTGCCAGTTTTTTGCCTATTCCATCCAAATCAATATCCCCTTTGGTCTTGAGGCATAGCAAATAATTCTATTTTAGTGTCATCTGCAAATTTGGACACCATTTCCTCCAGTCCTATATCCAAGTCATTGATGTACACAGTAAACAGAAGTGGTCCCAGAACAGAATCCATCCAAATCTGAGAAACTGCCCTCAACTCCCACCGTTTCCTCCCATCTAATCAGTTTTTAATCCAATTTGATCCCCTACCCCTTAATCTTCTCCAATATATTCCAGTGCGATACCTTGTCAAAGGCTTTCCGAAAGTCCATGTACATCACACCCATTTCATTCCCCCATCCACCACCACCTAAAAGGAAAGTCATGTTTGTCAAGCATAATAATTTTACTTTCTGAAATCTGCATTGGTTACTTTTAATTACTTTTGTTTCATCTAATGTAATAATTTCACGTTCAATTAGAGATTCCAAAAGTTTCCCCACCAGATGTTAAACTAAATGTGCTGTAATTATTCAGGTCTCCCATTTTGAAATTGGGAATCACATGCCAGTCCCCTGACACACATCCACTCAATAAAACCTTGAAATATAATTTCTAGGGCCTCTGCTATTTCTTCCTCCATTTCCCTCAGGATGCTTGGGTGTAACCCATCAGGTTCCAACACTTGGTTCTCCTTTAGCTTAACTAACTGCTCTAATACTTTCCTTTTATAATAGCTCTCATCTACTTTTAAACTAATTCAGGATGTACCTTCTTCTCAATATCCTTTTTTATAAGCTCTGATGCACGGTGCTTGGGGTTAGCTGATCTTAAAATCGGGTGTAACAAATGGCTTCAGTCCCAAAGGCTAAGGAAAGACAAATGCGGCTGGCTTCCCACTCCTGATTATGTAATAACCCCTGCTGGGAGATGAGTGTAAGTGATAAGAAATAGGAGCAGGAGTAGGCCACATGGCCCCTCGAGCCTGCTCCGCCATTCAATCAGATCATGGCTGATCTTCAACCTCAACTCCACTTTCCTGCCTGGTTCCCATAATCCCTGGATTCCCCAGGAGTCCAGAAATCTGAATATATTCAAGGCTGAGATAGACAATGACTCAGCATCCATAGCCCTTCGAAGTAGAGAATGCCAAAGATTCACAACCCTCAGTGAAAAATTCCTCCTTATCTCAGCCTTCATTGGCCGACCCCTTATCCTGCGACTATGTCCCCTAGTTTTAGACTCTTCAGCCATGGGCAACAACCTCTCAGCATCCACCCTGTCAAGCCTCCTCATAATCTTTCAATGAGATCACTTCTCATTCTTCTAAATGAAGAGTGTATGGGCCCATTCTACTCAACCTCTTAATAGGACAGCCCTGTCATCCCAGGAATTAATCTAGTGACCATTAATTAAGGGCAGAATTGGGCTTGGCTGTGATGGTCTTCACACTCAAATAGCCCACCTACACTCACTGTTCAGGTTGAACCTGAAGAATGGCCATTGGGTTACTACAAGGCTGTCGGTGCCCAGGGAAATCACAGACCACTGTCCTCAGTGGAGAGGGGAGAATATTAAATGATGTAGGCCTGCTCTTCATTTAAAAAAGTGTACAAGAAAGTTATTCATTTCACGATGAATCAGAACAGCAGCCACTTGGCTTCTTACGATGACCTTTACATTCCTTTGAGGAATCATTTTTTATTCATTTTCTACATGCTCAGAAATGACCTCATGTCCTGGAGCTGCCTACACTTGAACTTTATCCTGACACCATGGCACTAGTGGAAGGGGAGTCGAGTTCAACATTCCTTCCTTAACCAATACCATCAAAACAAAATTAACTGGTTATTCATCTCACTGTGGGATGCTGCGTGCACAAAATGGCTGCCATATTTACCTACATAACAACAGTCAGTGAATTTCAAAGTAACAACATATTAACAGCTAGATGAAAAATGACCACCGTCCATCTAGTTCACCTTCTGCCATCTTGATAGATGCAATGATAATGATAATCAATTAGTCAACAACAGACCCAGCCTACAACCAACCCAGCCATGACCAGGAAAACCCCAGTGGTGGAGAGCTTTGGGAACCATAGGTCTAAAGTCACCTGTGCCTCCCAAACATGTTACACTGACCACATCATGTCTCAAATTACTCACTGTATCCAAAAAGAAAGAAATCTATCTAATTTGCATTTGAATAAATCGATACAAACTGTTTCCATCGTCTCCCTAGGGAGCCTGTTCCATAGACTATCAGTGAGCGAGTGTTCATTGTTTCTGCAGATTAGTTGTGAATTTACCCCCTTCAAGTGCAGGCCCCGGCCTCTCGTTCTACTGTTTTGGACAAGGTGAAACAGCTTCTCATGGTTGAGATTATCTGGTCCCTTTGGAATCCTAAAAACAGCAATCATATCACCTCTCAAACTTCTCTTGTCCGGTAAGAACATGCTCAATTTACATAACCCCTAAAAAAAAAATCATTTTGGGAATAACCTGTCAATAGCCAGCACAGTGTAGGAAGAAAGCAAACCAATTTTTGTTTGGAGTCATTTGGCCCCCATTACATTAAATACAGATTGGAAAAACCATTCCCAGCGATGCCTGGTAAGTGTTTCACAGCTGCATTTTAACTCTGAGCATAAATGAATCAGAACCTTCAGCTGAACATCAAGCTTCGAACAGCATTTGCAGAGTCGCAGGGCACAGCTTGTGTATTTACTGCTGGACTTCGGCACCAGAAGATGGTCCCTGGCTTTTAAAAAAAAAAATCACGTTCCCCATTTGTTATATTAAAATACAATTTTGTTTAAACAAAGTCACTGCTGATGACATCACCGGGGGGGGGGGGGGGGGGGGGTGGTGGAAAAAGAGAAAGAGGCAGACCGGTGACCAAGCTCGATAGGACATGGCGCTGAATTAACATGATCACTGAAAAAGACTTGCATTTATATAGTGCCTTTCATGACCTCAGGATGTCCCAAAGTGCTTTACAGCCAATTAAGTATTTTCTTTTGAAGTGTAGTCTCTGGTAATGTAGGAAACACAGCAGCCAATTTGTACACAGCAAGGTCCCACAAACAATGTAATAATAAACAGATAATCTATATTGGCGATTTTGGTTGAGGGATAGATATTGGCCAGGACACCGGGGACAACTCCCCTGCTCTTCAACAGAGTGCCATGGGAGACCCTGTTCTATTGGAGAATTCCCTGCAATATAACAAGTCCTCAATATGATCTGTTTTTAAAAAAAAAAAAAAATCGCTTCAGTTATGTCGCCAAGTGGATTTGGAGACTAGTAGCAACACCTATATCTGCAGATTCCTGACATTCAAGTACACAAAGGTGCTCAGAAAGCTGCCAAAGTGACTTTAAAAGCAAATTTGTACACAAATAAAGAGAGAAAAAGCACAGGCTGGAAACATGAAACCAAAACAGAAAATGCTGGAGACACTCAACAGGTAAGGCCGCGTCTGTGGAGGGAGCGGAGGAGTTAATGTTTCTGGTACGGACCCTTCATCAGACCTGCCTGCTACACCTGAAATACGGACTTGTCTGTTCTCCCCTAGATGTTGCCTGACCTGCTGAGTGTCCAGCATTTTCTGTTTTTATGTTGTACACACACACGCACGTATATGCTGTTCCTCCAAAGCAAAGTTCACAATTTTCCCATTCAACCCTCTCCAAACTTGGCTGTAGGCCAACAATGTACAAGCAGCTCACATCTGGGAGCTCAGCTCCCCTGCAGTCAGAATAAAAAGGGACTTTCCACCATCCCCTCCCCCATTTCTATTCACTGCTCCTTAGGCTTCGTCTTCAGACTCTGAACGACATTGCGGGACAGTATTCTTCACTCAAAGACATATAATGCCGTCTCTTTGTTGCTACAATCCTGCCTCCAAAAGGGAAGACTGGAATATAAATTGAAGAATGAAATACGTTGGGTTGAAGCCACCGCTGCTGATTGCCAAGGTCCCCAAACTGTCAAGCTCAATAACTAAACCAAGTGCCCTCAATCTGGATACTCAAACAGAATAAATTACTTAAGTTAATTGACAGCAACACATTTTAAGAAAAACAAGGAAAATGTTCAAGTTAAATCAATCATAATTCATTATAAAATCTTTGACCTTGAAAGGACACCTACCCTGTGGGATAATAGTGAACCAACACTGCAGCGGTTGTGTGACTGGTATCAGTAAAAGTAACCAGGAAGCTGCCAGATTGTTGTGAAAACCCAATTAGTTCATTAATGTCCTTTAGGGAAGGAAAGCAGCCATCCTTACCCGCTCTGGCCTATAGTTGATTCCAGTCCCAAACCAACATAGTTGACAACTACCTACCTTCTAAAACAGCCGAGCAAGCCACCCAGTTTAGGGACAGGTAACAAATACCAGGCTTGCTTCATACAAATTTCATAAAGAAAAATATTACATTTCTCCACAAGCCTTGAAACCTTCTGAGCATACTGACAGATCAGTGTGCTATGAACTTCAAACAGTTGTATCCCAATGGGATAATTTTAAAGTCCAAGATGTTTGAAGGCACTTTGCTTCACAAGAGTGCTTGGTCAATCAGGACCCGTTCTGACAGAGGCCAGCGACCTAAAATGTTAACCCTCTTTCACTTTCTGTGGATGTTGCCTGACCTGCTGAGTGTTTCCAGTATTTTCTATTTTTATTTCAGATTTCCAGCATCTGCAGTATTTTGCTCGGCCAATCCTGTATGTTCAAATATAAAAAAGTTGGTAGTTATATTTAATATTTCTCAAACTAATTGAGAACCAGGGGCCAGCCTCAAGAATTTCCCATTCTTCAGGTTAGCTCCAGGGGAAGAATGATTTGAATTGTCAAGACCAGTATTGCTCACTTTCTGGCATTGTTTAAGGAGATCAGTTTGAAGCAGCATCGCTCGGGTCGTGTATGACTAGGAGCTTCCTCCTCCTGATGCAAGACAGCCACTTTCACCGGCTGGATGGAAATGATTAAAAGTACATGGATTACAATTACCAGGCTCAGGACTCCAACAACAAATTGGATTTATGTAGCGCCTTTAACATACTAAAATGTCCCAAGGTGCTTCACAGGAGCGTAATCAGACAAAATTTGACACCGAGCCACATAAAGAGAGACATTAGGTCAGACTGACTATCCGGATTCTTTCCCCTCAGTCTGGTTCAGTAAAAACTGAAGTCGAATACATTTTAAAGTTCATCACAACTTTAATAGCAGGGTTCTTAGTCTGCAGCATTGATTTGGACTCCTGATAGAGTCCCTCTATGCTGGCAGAGCAAGAACAAAAACATACAGAAATCCATACGTTTTTATACAATCAATAGGGGTTGGAACATACTTAACGAGGGTCAACACCAATCATAAGCCGGGCACAGGTTGCCATGCGAGGTTACATTATTTCCAGCCAATCATAAATCGTCCATGTGCTGATCATGCTGCTGTTAGACATCAAAGGGGATACTTCCTCACCTTCCAACTTGGAATGTTCTTCCCTGTTCCTTATCTCCCAACCTGGAATGTCTTTCAACTTTGGCTAAGCTCGTTACCTATATTGATCTGCCATAAACATGGAGACATTCAGACCAGTCCTTGAATCACATCAAAGACTCTACATTGCTAAGACCATGCAAACCTGCTGACTACGCAAACATATGGCCCAGCAGGAGGCCAGGCCACCTGTACCAATCTCAGTTACTAACTAATTAACACTTTCTAACCATTTTGCATTCTGCTTCTTTGCCACGTAGGCATCTTAATATTTTACCGAAAACTGACCACGTAGGGATTCTCAAGACGACCAAAAGCCTGGTCAAAGTGGTAGGTTTTAAGGTGCATCTTAAAAAGGTGGTGAGGTAGAGAGGTTTAGGGAGGGAATTCCAGAGCCTAGGCAGCTGAAGGCATGGCCACCAGTGGTGGGGCGAAGGAAAATCAGATGTGCAAGAGGCCGGAATTGGAGGAGCGCAGACCTCTGAGGGTTGTGGGGCTAGAGGAGGTTAGAGATAGGGAAGGGTGAGGCCATGGAGGGATTTGAAAACAAGGATGAGAATTTTTTTTAAAAAGTTGCCGGACAGAGAGCCAACGTAGGTCAGCAAGCACAGGAGTGATGAGTGAATGGGACTTGGAGAGTTAGGATACGGGCAGCAGAGTTTTGGATGAGTTGGAGTTCCAAGAAGATACATAGGAACAGGAGTAGGCCTTTCAGCCCCTTGTTCCACCATTCAGTTAGATCATAGCTGATCTGCACCTCAACTCCATATCCTTGGATATATACTGGACAAGGAAAAATAAGCAGGGCTATGGGAAAGAGCAGGTGAGTGAAAGAGCTATCCAATTAGTCCCAGAGAGCTGACACAGGTACGATGGGCTGAATGGCCTCCTTCTGTATTCATAGAATCATAGAAGTTTACAACATGGAAAAAGGCCCTTCGGCCCAACATGTCCATGTCGCCCAGTTTATACCACTAAGCTAGTCCCAATTGCCTGCACTTGGCCCATATCCCTCTATACCCATCTTACCCATGTAACTGTCCAAATGCTTTTTAAAAGACAAAATTGTACCCGCCTCTACTACTGCCTCTGGCAGCTCGTTCCAGACACTCACCACCCTTTGAGTGAAAAAATTGCCCCTCTGGACCCTTTTGTATCTCTCCCCTCTCACCTTAAATCTATACCCCCTCGTTTATAGACTCCCCTACCTTTGGGAAAAGATTTTGACTATCTACCCTATCGATGCCCCTCATTATTTTATAGACTTCGATAAGATCACCCCGAAACCTCCTACTCTCCAGGGAAAAAAGTCTCAGTCTATCCAACCTCTCCCTATAAGTCAAACCATCAAGTCCCGGTAGCATCCTAGTAAATCTTTTCTGCACTCTTTCTAGTTTAATAATATCCTTTCTATAATAGGGTGACCAGAACTGTACACAGTATTCCAAGTGTGGCCTTACTAATGTCTTGTACAACTTCAACAAGACATCCCAACTCCTGTATTCAATGTTCTGACCAATGAAACCAAGCATGCCGAATGCCTTCTTCACCACCCTATCCACCTGTGACTCCACTTTCAAGGAGCTATGAACCTGTACTCCTAGATCTCTTTGTTCTATAACTCTCCCCAACGCCCTACCATTAACGGAGTAGGTCCTGGCCCGATTCGATCTACCAAAATGCATCACCTCACATTTATCTAAATTAAACTCCATCTGCCATTCATCGGCCCACTGGCCCAATTTATCAAGATCCCGTTGCAATCCTAGATAACCTTCTTCACTGTCCACAATGCCACCAATCTTGGTGTCATCTGCAAACTTACTAACCATGCCTCCTAAATTCTCATCCAAATCATTAATATAAATAACAAATAACAGCAGACCCAGCACCGATCCCTGAGGCACACCGCTGGTCACAGGCCTCCAGTTTGAAAAACAACCCTCTACAACCACCCTCTGTCTTCTGTCGTCAATCCAATTTTGTATCCAATTGGCTACCTGACCTTGGATCCAGTGAGATTTAACCTTATGTAACAACCTACCATGCGGTACCTTGTCAAAGGCTTTGTTAAAGTCCATGTAGACCACGTCTACTGCACAGCCCTCATCTATCTTCTTGGTTACCCCTTCAAAAAACTCAATCAAATTCGTGAGACATGATTTTCCTCTCACAAAACCATGCTGACTGTTCCTAATTAGTCCCTGCCTCTCCAAATGCCTGTAGATCCTGTACCTCAGAATACCCTCTAACAACTTACCCACTACAGATGTCAGGCTCACCGGTCTGTAGTTCCCAGGCTTTTCCCTGCCGTCCTTCTTAAACAAAGGCACATTTGCTACCCTCCAATCTTCAGGCACCTCACCTGTAGCTGTCGATGATTCAAATATCTCTGCTAGGGGACCCGCAATTTCCTCCCTAACCTCCCATAATGTCCTGGGATACATTTCATCAGGTCCCGGAGATTTATCTACCTTGATGCGCGTTAAGACTTCCAGCACCTCCCTCTCTGTAATATGTGCACTCCTCAAGACATCACTATTTATTTCCCCAAGTTCCCTAACATCCATGCCTTTCTCAACCGTAAATACCGATGTGAAATATTCATTCAGGATCTCACCCATCTCTTGTGGTTCCGCACATAGATGACCTTAGTTGATCCTTAAGAGGCCCTACTGTCTCCCTAGTTACTCTTTTGCCCTTTATGTATTTGTAGAAGCTCTTTGGATTCTCCTTTGCCTTATCTGCCAAAGCAATCTCATGTCCCCTTTTTGCCCTCCTGATTTCTCTCTTAACTCTACTCTGGCAATCTCTATACTCTTCAAGGGATCCACTTGATCCCAGCTGCCTATGCATGTCATATGCCTCCTCCTTTTTGACTAGGGCCTCAATCTCCCGAGTCATCCAAGGTTCCCTACTTCTACCAGCCTTGCCCTTCACTTTATAAGGAATGTGCTTACCCTGAACCCTGGTTAACACACTTTTGAAAGCCTCCCACTTACCAGACGTCCCTTTGCCTGCCAACAGACTCTCCCAATCAACTTCTGAAAGTTCCTGTCGAATACCATCAAAATTGGCCTTTCCCCAATTTAGAATTTTAACTTTTGGGCCAGACCTATCCTTCTCCATAGCTATCTTAAAACTAATGGAATTATGATCACTGGTCCCAAAGTGATCCCTCACTAACACTTCTGTCACCTGCCCTTCCTTATTTCCCAAGAGGAGGTCAAGTTTTGCCCCCTCTCTAGTCGGGCCATCCACATACTGAATGAGAAATTCCTCCTGAATACACTACAAATTTCTCTCCATCCAAGCCCCTAATGCTATGGCTGTCCCAGTCAATGTGGCGAAAGTTAAAGTCCCCTGCTATTACCACCCTATTTTTCTTGCAGCTGTCTGTAATCTCCTTACATATTTGCTCCTCAATTTCCCGTTGACTATTTGGGGGTCTGTAGTACAATCCTATCAACGTGATCTCTCCCTTCTTATTTTTCAGTTCTACCCATATAGACTCAGTGGGCGAACCCTTGGATATATCCCCCCTCACTACTGCCATGATGTTCTCCCTAATCAAGAACGCAACTCCACCTCCTCTCTTACCTCCTGCTCTATCTTTCCCATAGCATCTGTACCCTGGAACATTGAGCTGCCAGTCCTGCCCCTCCCTTAGCCATGTTTCAGTAATAGCTATAGCATCCCAGTCCCATGTACCCATCCATGCCCTGAGTTCATCTGCCTTGCCCATCAGACTTCTTGCATTGAAATAAATGCAGTTTAATCTAGACTTCCCTTGGTCTTTGCCCTGCTTTCTCAGACCATCTGTCAGGTCATGTTTTGTACACTCTCCCTTACTGCCTTTAGTTTCTGTCACCACTACTTCCCACTGACTTCCTGCATCGGTTCCAATCATTAGTTTAAACCCTCCCCAACAGCACTAGCAAACACTCCCCCTGGGACATTGGTTTCAGTCCTGCCCAGATACAGACCGTCCAATTTGTACAGGTCCCACCTCCCCCAGAACCTGTTCCAATGGCCCAGGAATTTGAATCCCTCCCTCTTGCACCATCTCTCAAGTCACACATTCATCCTAGCTATCCTGTCATTCCTACTCTGACTAGCCCGTGGCACTGGTAGCAATCCTGAGATTACTACCTTTGAGGTCCTACTCTTTAGTTTAACTCCTAACTCCCTAAATTCAGCTTGTAGGACCTCATCCCGTTTTTTACCTATATCGTTGGTACCTGTATGCACCACGACAACTGGCTGTTCACCCTCCCCCTCCAGAATGTCCTGCAGCCGCTCCGAGACATCCCTGACCCTTGCACCAGGGAGGCAACATACCATCCTGGAGACTCGGTTGCGTCCGCAGAAACGCCTGTCTATTCCCCTTACAATCGAGTCCCCTTTCACTATAGCTCTGCCACTCTTTTTCCTGCCCTCCTGTGCAGCAGAGCCAGCCATGGTGCTATGAACCTGGCTGCTGTCACCTTCCCCTGGTGAGCCATCTCCCCCAACAGTATCCAAAACGGTATACCTGTTTTGGAGGGAGATGACCGCAGGGGACCCCTCCACTGCCTTCCTACTCTTCCTCTGTCTGTTGGTCACCCATTCATTATCTCCCTCAGTAATTTTTATCTGTGGTGTGACCAACTCACTGAACGTGCTATCCACGACTTCCTCAGCATCGCGGATGCTCCAAAAGGGAGTCCATCCGCAGCTCCAGAGCCGTCAAGCGGTCAAACAGTAGCTGCAGCTGGACACACTTCATGTTGCATGATTCTATGATCCCTTCATACCTTTAGCTAGCCTGCTATCGATCTATCTCTCCGTACTGAAAGCTCCCAATGGCCCCGCAGTCACAGCCTTTTGGGGAAAAGAGTTCCAGATTTCTACTACCCTTTTGTGTGTTTCCTGATTTAACTCAGGGGGCCTAGCTCTAATTTTAAGAAGCCAAACAAAACATTTCTCCTTATCCTTAGCCCACCCACACTGGCGATTGGGAATCACTTCAATAGCGTGAAAAATGCTTTGACTTGCTGAAGAATGTGCAAACCAATTGTGGCAGAGCACCCGACATCTGAAACTACAACTGGTGTTACCATTGCTCAGTATTATCCCCACACAGCCAGCTGTACCCTTCCCCGTCACTCCACCGTGTTACTTGGTGGCACCGTTTCGCTCGGTAGACTGAACCCTTGCTGCGCACCATATTTGATCTGCTGAGTATAGCTGGAGCATTCGGTGGGATTTGGGAGCATTGGAACAGCATCTTTAATGGGAGATGGGGGGGGGGGGGGGGGGAAAGAGGGTGGATGGAATTTGAAAAACTGAACTGCAGTGGCGCATCCTTTTAAATTTAGGCCTTGAAGGGCCTGTTTACGCACATTTCTACCTCCCTCTCCAGTCACTCCCCACCGCTCCGGTGAGCTTACAATGCCCGGAGCCCTCCTCCACATTATGTAAATGAAGCTGACCCCACAAAATAAAAGGGGTGGGGAGATGGGGTTGGCTAGGTGCTCATAACACAACCCAACTGTTGCCTGAAATCTACATCAATGAATCTCCTTTTGAAAGGCAGCAGGAAAATGTAGGATGTTTAAAAGCAACATATGTGGACAAGCAGACACCGGGCCACACATTTACTAATTGAGCCATCGTGTGGGCAAGGAGGAAGCTCTTAGAGGCGGGAGTCGGAGACTTACTGTAAGTAATAATGATGTGGTGCAGCTGGAGACGATATTTATTCAGGCGGGTGAGAAGCCTATTCTAATCACTGACTTTCAGCAATCACTCAACTACCCTCCACTGGGAGTTTAGGGCGGTCAGCAAACATGTGCAAGTGGCTTTCACTGGACCTTGGAGATTTAAGCAAAAAAATAGGAAGTTCCGCAAATCAGGAGGTTCGTTTTTTAAAAAAAAACCCTTTAAGGGCTCCAGGCTCTGACTGAAATCCCTCTCGACAGACAGACCTTCCTCGAAGGCATTTTTTGAGTGACAAGTTGGTGTCTTCCTGAGACATTCCTGCGGATGGAACCTTTAATTTGCTGTGACACAGTGTAACCCTATACAGGCACCTCAACAACACAGCTTTGTACACTGTGGGCCAGCAAAATCAAACATTATATACAGAGTCAACAGGATTGTTGTTAGGTTAGGGTATCGAGGGATACGTAGCAAAGACAGGTAAATGGAGTTGAGGTATAGCTTAGCCACGATCTAATTGAATGTTCTTGCTCGGGTTGCCAACTCTGGACATGGTATTCCTGGAGATTTCATCCCATGACCTCCTGCCATTGGTTGCCTGACACATCCATCCTTGCAGTGCCCCGCCTTCCCAGGCCAATTGGAAATCAAACAGACTCTTCATTACCGATTGACAGTCAAAAATCATTCAGTCACACAGCCTTCACCTCCCAGCTCCAATATTTTTATGAACAAAAAAAAGTGTTCAAAGAAAATGAAAAAACATTTTAAAAATAATGCCCCGATGATTTTTCCCCCGGGTTTGCTCGTTGCAGTGTCCTGGAGATTAATCTTCAATTCCTGCAGACCACAGGACCGCCCGAGCTTCTATATTCTTAGGATTTCCTGATAAATGGTAAGTTATTTCTCTAAACCTGCAGCACTGATATCACAAACTCCTCTTAATCCTCCTACATCATTGACACACTTTGGATCTCAGCACTTTGTTTAGAAGGAAACGGTCATGGCCAGATCGACCTCAGCTTCTCTCAGCCTTCATTTCATCAAATAATCCAGCAACTGGGGAACTGCAACACAAGCTTTTTCTCTTTTTAAAGAAACCCAACTTAATTCTAGGTTTTTGGATGTTAACGCTGGGGAATGGAAGGTCTCCCATTGCAGGGACCCAGTGTCAGCATTAAGCTCTCCAAGCAGGGGTTAGCAATGTGTGGTCAGATACCAAAGAAAGCTCCCTCCGCTCTGCCTCAACCTCACAAGTGTCCCCTACTGCACCAGTGTGACACCATCCTCATTTTGTGACGCGGCCAGTTTGGGGCTGTGGGCCAGATTGAGATTGTCCGAGCACAATTCACAATGGACCTCTGACAAGCAGACGCTTGATCAGTGTGGGCGGCTTAGACAGTATGTAATCCACTGTACTACCCAGCCCTCAGTTCTGGATTTTAGAAGTCATAGAGTCATAGAGGTTTACAACATGGAAACAGGCCCTTCGGCCCAACATGTCCATGTCGCCCAGTTTATACCACTAAGCTCGTCCCAGTTGCCTGCATTTGGCCCATATCCCTCTATACCCATCTTACCCATGTAACTGTCCAAATGCTTTTTAAAAGACAAAATTGTACCCGCCTCTACTACTGCCTCTGGCAGCTCGTTCCAGACACTCACCACCCTTTGAGTGAAAAAATTGCCATTCCTCTGACGAATTTCAAAATGGTTTTCATTTTAAAGATTGGTGAGGACAGCATTGGCTTAGTCCAGCTGCCCCTGCTTATCTCCAAGTGATCTTTGTATCAGGAACAGTGACTGTGTGCCCCAGTGGTATAATGTAATGAGTCACTATTGCTGCACGTTAACTGGGATAGTGAGGGTCAGTGCACAGGTGGATAGGGACATTCGTCCTCAATTTAATTGCAATTCTGCCTAAAAAGTCAGACGATCGTGGGTTCAAGTCCCACTCCAGTGACTTGAGCCCATAATCCAGGCGCACACTAGTGTAGGACTGGGGGAGTGCTGCACTGCCAGAGGTGCCATCAAACCGATGTCCTGTCTTCCCTCTCAGGTGGATGTAAAAGATCCGAAGGCACTATTTCTAAGAAGAGCAGGGGAGTTCTCCCCAATATCCTGGCCAATATTTATCCCTTAACTAACATCACACACAGATTATTTGGTCATTATCTCATTGCTGTTTGTGGGACCTTGCTGTGCGCAAATTGGCTGCCACGTTTCCTACACAGGGACTACAAGTCAAACACACTTTGTTGGCTATAAAGTACTTTGAGACGTCCTGAGGTGAAGACAGACGCTATAGATTGATTGCTTTCTTTCTACGTGCTCATGATAAAAACAGTTCACATTGAGCCCAGACTCTGTGGTGTTGAGTCAGCTGGTGACAGCACGTCCTGTTCAGGGAGTAATTAGGAAAGTTCGCTGGAGTCCCTGATAACTGCTCAAGCGCAAATGTGTTAATAAATGTGCTCCTTCCCTACCCCACCGTATACGGAAAGGGTTTTTGGTTTGAACCGCTCTGAAGAATACTTTTTTTTCTTCCCACACCATCCCTGGCCAAGAGCGAGCCTGACTCGAGAGCTGCTTCTGCTGAATCTCCAGTGGAAAAAAAAAACAAGTGCCTTTTTCTCACCAATTTTCTCCCTTGAAGGCATCGACTCCATGCTGGGAAACATTATAGCTAGGCCGTTCAAGGGTGACGGCCGGAAGCATTCCTTCACACAAAGGGTAGTGGAAACCTTCAACTTTCCCAAAATACCTGTTAAAGGCTTTGGGGGAGCGGGGTCCCATTGAAAATTTAAAAACTGGGATCGATAGATGTGTGTTAGGTAATGGTATTAAGGAATATGGAACTAAAGCAGGTAGATGAAGATACAGGTCAGCCATGATCTAATAGAAGGAGGAACAAGCTCGAAGGGTTGAAAAGGAAGATAGGAACAGGAATAGACCAGTTTCCAGTCATTCTCACCTAGCTGGGTACCTGAGCCTCGTCACAAGCTATTTGACTGCAGGCAGCATCACTGTTAATCCTCACTTGATGTCCACATATGTTCACTCCCAACAGAGCTGGCTGGAAAGCGATCAGGATGGGAAACCCTGGCCCCTTTCCTTAGCCCAGGCAGGCGAAGACCAACTGTAAAACCCTTACGGGTGCCCCATCTGTGGTAAGACTGGAAGTACCGACCAACGTTTGGTGTTATTTCCAAACTACATTAAAAGCAAGCCAACTCAAACTCAATTCCTGATTAAGACACTGAAGTGCACATCCTGCCATTTGGAGTCCCACAGGAACCTTTGCCGAGGGTGTTTTGTGCTGAATATACCATGAATGCTTCAAATCCGGCTCCCTCCAGTGGCTGTACCCAGGAACTAAGGGCAGTATCATCTTAATGTTTACCAAGATTAGGCTTTGAATTCACTGCTCTGTGGGCCAGAAGTCAGTGAAGGTGCTTTTCATTTCCATTTTATTCCTTCCCCTAGCCTCCCACCCCACAGGCTGCTCTCAGGCCTTTGTCGCTCTTTTGCTAACCAGTGGGAGTACGCGAGAACAGCCCAAGATTCTGTCCCGGTTTCCTCACTCCGCCTGGCAGAATAGGCCTGACGTCACCATGGAAACGTGACCGAGGATAAGAACTCATTGCGTGGGTGTGAGGCGTGTTTACTCCGAGTCCTTGTGGGAGCTTGCTGTGCACAAATCGGCTGTTGAGTTTCCTACATTACAAGTGACTACACTTCAAAGAAAATGTACGTCATTGGCTGTAGAGAGCTTTGGGACGTCCCAAGGTCATGAAAGGTGCTATATAAATGCAAGTTCGTCCTTTTTCTGAAACGCACACTGATTTGCTCAAGTCTAAGGTCCAGTGAAAGACACTTGCATGTGATTACTGATCTTCATAAACTCCCAGTGGAGGATGTGATTAGCGTTTGGAGCAGGCCTGTATAAATTACACTGCAATGTCCTTCCACTTCTCAGCACAATAACTGCTCCAACCTGCAGCAGCACAGCCCTCCCTCCTTTCCTTATTTACACTCTCATTGCCACACTCTGCAAACTAAACCCAGCTCCACTCATTCTCCAATGTGTTCTGAGCCACACTGCGTGTCAGCAGCAGCACGGATCACTTGACATGGAAGGAAATACTTGACGGTACAGCTCACCGAGAAAGATCAGACTGAAAGATCGCAAAGTTACAAGATAAATACAGATGGAGGGAGACTATCCAACCACCTTAGCCCATTCAGCCAGACAGAAAAAGCCCGCAGCCATCCCCCAAATCACCGCTGCATCCAACACGCTCTTGAATGAGTCAAAAGGTTTTTGTCTCAAAGCATGGATTAGATTTTGTGTGAAGAAATTCTCCTGATATCAGTCCTGAATTTGCTTTTCATCAGTTTGAAACTATACCCTCTTGTCCTACTTGGTTACCTTGAAATTGTGCTGCTGATTTACCTTTTCTACACTATTTAATATCTCCCTCTAAAGTCCCTCACAGTCGTCATCTTTCAAGGCTAACCAGCCCCAGTTCCTCCAATCTTCCCTTATTACTCAATCCGCTGACACCAGGAATCAGCAGTGTGGTTCTTCTCTGCACGGAGTCTCCTTACAGTCCAGCTGAAGGGCCGTCAGGCCCACACAAGACTCAAAACTGGAGTAGTTTCACAAACAGCTCTTTTTTATATCAAACTGTAAAAGTTCCGTTTTACACTCCTCTCCCCCCCTCACCTCCGTCAATCGGGTAAAGTCACCAAGACGACAAAATTTCCTCTAGTCTGGTCGGGCTGGCTGCATTGCAAGGAGTGACTTGTTGTGCCGATCACTGCACCTGCCGTGTCTGCGCAGGATAACGGGTCAAAGCAGCAACGAGAAGGGAGTCACTCGCAGGAAACCGGTCAGATCCCCAACACTCCCTGGAATGCCTGGGTTTCCAGCCAGTCAACAGTTTCCAGCACAGGAACTAGGGATACAGCTGAAAACGTCTTGGCAGGTGCAGCAAAACTACACAAACTAGGGAAAAAAAACAAGCTTCAGCAGCAAGAAACGCAGAAGGCTGGGTACTGGGGAGATGGAGTCTGTTGCAACAGGGAGTAGGAGGTAGAGAAGAAACCCTGTTTTCTGTTGCAAACTGACCTCCAAACATCTTGTGAAACACAAAAAAGTTCTGAGGTTGTGACAGTCACTATATAAATGCAAGTTCTTTCTTTCCAGCAGTTAGATCCTGTAGACCCTGTGAGATATTCATTTACATGGCCGGAAGACTGGGTGGGCACTGTTAGATGAGCAATCATCCCTATGCTGTGCCCAGGTGATTGCTCGTTACGTCCAAGGGTGACAGGAGATCTAGTGAATCTGATGTTCAGCACAGTGAGGGTACAGGGAGCAGCAAGAGTGTAGGGTGAAATATTTGGTACCAAGGAGGAAAGAGGGGGCAAATTTCAGAGGAGCAATGAATGTGGGAGCATGGGCCAGCAACTTTTAAATTACTGCAGTATCAAGGAATCCTTCCGAGAAATCATATCCAGGGGCAGACAAAACATAATGGGGAGGAAGGGAAAGGGAATTTAAAAGTTTGCACATTCCTGAAAAATTCTGACGATTACAAAATAATGCCTCAATAGGCATTTAAAAGAATAATAAAACAGTCCCAATGGTCATATATACAGTTGCTTGTGTGGCTATCAGGTGTTAGAAATCCCAATCTGAAAACAGCCAATTCCTCTGATTAAGTTGGATACTAGATCTATGAGGATGTGGGGAGATTTTCTTTCCTCACTGACAGGATCTAGATAAAGGCCATCTTTCCTGTGATTGTAACGTATCTGTTGTCTTACGATGATGTCACCTTAGCAGCAACATCCTAGATATTCACATCAACGCCCAAATCTTCCCCACCAGCCTTTTCCCCCCACACATTCCACTGATCTTAAGTAAACTCTCAGGAGGGAGAAGGCAATAGGTCCAAAGGGCACAAGAGCCCACGAGGTGAGGGAGGACAGATAGCGAAGGCAAAATATCCAAGACTCCTACCACGTAGAAAAGACAAGAGTAAACTTGTTTAAAATAGGAGTTTGATGTGCGTTAAATATTCTTGTTCTCTTGGTAACTCAGAGGGGGCAAAATCATATTGATCAGGAAGGTCACAGGTTTGATTCTTGGTCTGCACTGAGTTAACTGATCTCAGCTAAAGCATTATTAAGGGTACTAGAGTTGGCCTCAGCACCCCTCCAGGCTCCCTGCTTGATTCATATCCAGTGATCCCCCACAAGAAAAGTATCCATGACAGGATTTGGTGTGGCAGTCATGCCTTCTGCAGTCAAGCAGCTTTACAACACTGTCTAGTCTGGCACATGAAGAACTGGGGCTCAGCTAAGATATCAGGGGATGCCCAACATATAGACTAGCTCATCAGTTAGGATGTGAAAAAGGAGAGAGAGTGCATGAGGCTGGTCAACTACCAACTTTTCTGGATGGGATGGAGTGTCGAATTCCTGTCAGGAGATGTTCGAGGCTTTTGCAACACAATACAAGGAAAGAATTTGGATTTTAGCCTAGAAGAGAACAGAGGGATCATTGATGCCAATAAGGATTGGCCTATTTGTGGTAAAAGTGCGCTACAGCATAAAAATAGTTGAGATGGGAATGATATGTGCGCTATGTAGCTCAAGATCAGTATCCTTAGAAAATAATGGAATAGGCCTTAGCTGGGAAAGGATCATGTGCAAGTGATAAAGCTGGAGGTTGTAGGGCTATGTATATGAGAAGATCTGAAGGGAAGAGCAGACAGCTGTGGGAAGTGGCAGATGGAAGCAAGCAATGTCAATATTTCATAGCCTCCATAACCACCCTGGTTATGGCAATTAAGTGAATCACATCTAGTGGTATTGGAAATGAGAGTTCTAGTAATCACAGGAGCCGTATCAGGGTTCAAACAGAGGACAGATGTTATGAAGGGTTTTTAATATATAGAGTAAATAAGGAGAAACTGTTTCCACTGGCAGGAGGGTCAGTAACCAGAGGCCAGAGATTCAAGATAATTGGCAACAGAACTAGAGGGAAGAGGACGACAATTTCTTTTTACACAGAGTTGTTATGATCTGGAATGCACTGCCCGAAAGGGTGATAGAAGCAGATTCAATAGTAACTTTCAAAAAAGGGAATTGAATGTATACTTGAAAAGGAAAAATTTGCAGGGCCATGGGGAAAGAGCAGGGGAGTGGAACTAATTGGATAGCTCTTTCAAAGACCCGGCACAGGCACGATGGGCTGAATGGCCTCCTTCTGTGCCGTAAATTATACTCCATCACCAGCTGACTTCTGAAAGATACACTTGCCTTAGAGCCGGTGCAATGAAGGTTGACTAGATTGATTTCTGGGATGAGATGGTTGTCCTATGAGGAGATGTCGAGTAGAATGGGCCTATACTCTCTGGAGTTTAGAAGAATGAGAGGTGATTGCATTGAAACATAAGATTGAGGGGTTGGTAGGGTAGATGCTCAGGCTGCTTCCCCTGGCTGGAAAGTCTAGAACTAGGGGGCATAGTCACAGGATAAGAGGTCGGCCATTTAAGAATGAGACGAGGAGGAATTTCTTCACTCAGAGGGTCGTGAATCTTTGGAATTCTCTACCCCAGAGGGCTGTGGATGCTGGGTCATTGAGGATATTCAAGGCTGAGATGGATAGATTTTTTGGAATCGAGATATATGGGGATTGGGCAGGAGGTCGAAGATCAGCCATGATCTTACTGAATGGCGGAGCAGGCTCGAGGGGCCTTACGGCCTCCTCCTATCTTGTGTTCTGCTAAACATGTGTGAACATCATTCAATCTCACACACAGTTAGAACAATTACTAGCAGTTGATACTCAGCTGGTGGGGAAGAAAGTGAAGGAAAAGAGAAGGTGGGGTGAGGGGAGATGAACTCAATGTGTTAAACAGAAAGTGAGGCTTGAAGGATTATCAGCATGTCCTAGATGGTTAAATTGACCCTGGGTGGTATATTGTAGTTACTGCACCAGCAGCTGCACTTCAACGACAGTGAGGAACTAGTTATACCAACATGTGGCTTGTGTTTGAGTAGAGTAGTGGGAGCTGCTTGCCTCTGTTTATACGGGATCCTAGGTCAGCATGGCTTAACCTTTCACTGACATTGCCTTGGCCACATTCAGTGGTTAATAAGTCAATATTGAACGTTCAAAAAATAAACAGAATAATTGTCTGGCAGAGAGTAATGTCATGGAGCAATTCACCGTCACAAAACAGCTTAAACTTTACACTGCTCCTTCGGGGTGTCAGTCCAATCAAATTACCGCTGTATAACTCACTACAAGCTATGAAAGAAAAGCAATCAGTGCACCACAATAGGAAAGTCATGGTCTAAAGTACTGTATAAAATACTGAAGCTTTTCTGCCACAATCTGAAGAACGAGACTGGAAACAGCTGGCAATGCCGGACCCTAGAGCACAGATTAAATCATCACCTTCATGGCCTGACTCCATCCCAGAGGTCTGCGGGAACCAAGATGGTTTGGTATTTTGTGCTCAGGATTGAGCAATGGGCCACCTGGATTTGCAGTCACGATCTGGACATCTCCCATTCCCCTCGTCTCAATGGGATCAGTTCCCTGCTCGGCCTGGAGTGACCTACATCACCAGACCCTGGGATTTTTTGGAATCGAGATATATGGGGATTGGGCAGGAGGTCGAAGATCAGCCATGATCTTACTGAATGGCGGAGCAGGCTCGAGGGGCCGTAGGGCCTACTCCTATCTTGTGGGGGTGGGATTTTCCAGTGTTGTGCCTTCCATTTCTCTGTACGAGGACATGGATTTGTGCCACATGATTGAAATGCATGCGGCCATTGAGCCAGGGAGGACCATCTCTGCCCCCCCATCCCCCCCCCGACCCCACAGGTCAGCGCAGCTGTCATCTGGTGGGCCGCAGCCCCTTTTCCCATTCCATTGAAAACGAGGGCTTCTGACTTCAGTTCACTATGGTAACAAGGCAATTTACCTGAAGTATGAAAGCTCTTAACTGCACGTAGAAAGGTCAGTTCCAGTACCAACAAGCTTTTCTCTATTTCTTTTGAATGTTACTATTAAACCTTCCGAATGCTTTTCTCCCTTAGACGTGCTAAACTTAGATTCCAGAGGAAGCCCAGACACTTGATGATCAAATCGAGTTCGGGATACAAACTTGGGGTCTTCTTTTCGGGAGCTCAATACACCTGCAGTAAGGACCCTTGATTTCCCCCCATATTTAATGTGCATTTTTAAAATAGCAGATTTGGGCTCCTAAAGATAAAAAGTCTATGGGTATGTTTTTTTCTGCTTGTTTTTCAACGAAACAAACATGTAACCCAGAGATGCTTCAATTAATTACCATGGAGACAAGTACCCTGGCGGAATATCAATCCACATTATTAGTGGGCAGCAGGTGTCAACAACAACTCCTTGTACTTTACAATGCACATCTCACCTGAAGCACTTGCAGCCAAAACATCTGCAAAAAAGACAATCCCTTGAATAGGTCAGTCAGTATCTTGGGTCAGGCCACACACCAAAGGTGCTCTGCCAACGAGCTTCTCAAATGTTGGCTTGGCTAATTAGAGGCACACTTGCCTCTGCATCAAAAAGGTTGTCCGTTCAAGTCATGCTCCAACTCTAAACCTCAATTTAGACCGACAGGCCAGTGCAGCACAGAAGGAGTACTACATTATCGGAGGTCTTTCTGCAGATGAGACAATAAATTAAGGCCCTGTCTTTTCACTATTTGAAGAGCAGGGAATTCTCGGTGTCCTGGCTCATCGTCCTTCCTCAACCAACACCAAAGATTAACTGGTCCTTCATCTCATTGCTGTTTGTGGGATCTTGTGTGCAAAATGGCTTGTCTACATAGCAAGGGTCATTGCAGCTCAAATTAATTCATTATACTAGTTAATCTCCCATGGTGTTGCACATGGGCAGTCAAGACTAAGTGTGAAGCAGGATTAGAGGCCAGGGGATAATTGGCACTGGGTTTACAAATGTAATTCGGTTCCCATTTTAAAGTCATACATTTTGTCCTTATTTCCATTATAAAATTCCTATGTCCACATTTAATCATGGAACCTGCCTATGTAAACAGGTCACGTTGTAATTACACCATCTTGCCACTGCAGAACCTCCATTGGCAGGAGTGTGTAATTACAGCATGACAAGTTTACAAAGGCAGTTTTCATTGTATTTGTGGATATAGCACTATATGATGGGCTACCTGACCATAGAAACATAGAAAATAGGAGTAGGCCATTCGGCCCTTCAAGCTTGCTCAGTCATTCAATATGATCATGGCTGATCCTCTATCAATACCATATTCCCACTCTCTCCCCATACCCCTCGATGCCTTTTGTGTCTAGAAATCTATCTAGCTCCTTCTTAAATATATTCAGTGACTTAGCCTCCACTGCCTTCTGTGGTAGAGAATTCCACAGGTTCACCACCCACTGAGTGAAGAAATTTCTCCTCAACTCAGTCCTAAATGTCCTACCCCGTATCCTGAGACTGTGACCCCTCGTTCTGGACCCCCCCCCAGCTAGGAGGAACATCCTCCCTGCATCCAGTCTGTCTAGCCCAGTCAGAATTTTATATATTTCAAATGAGATCCCCTCTCATTCTTCTAAACTCGAGTGAATACAGGCAGAGTCGACCCAATCTCTCCTCATACGGCAGTCCTGCCATCCCAGGAATCAGTCTGGTAAACCTTCGCTGCACTCCCTCTATGGCAAGTATATCCTTTCTTAGATAAAGGAGACCAAAACGGCACACAATACTCCAGGCGTGGTCTCACCAAGGCCCTGTATAACTGCAGTAAGAAACCAGAAACACTAGCAGAGGCATGATTTTTTATATTGCAGATAGATGCAAAAGGCTGTACTGAGAGAAATGATCTGGTGTTTTATTAATACAAAGGTTCTCATTGTTATGTGGGATCTTGCAAATTGGCTGCCACGTTTGCCTATATTACAACAGCAACTACATTTTTTCTTTAAGTGCTTTATTGGCTGTGAAATGCAAGTTCTTTCTCTAACCAATTTCCTATCCTTGCCGCCACATTCCCTTTAATTCCGTGTGCCTTAATTTATTCAACAAGCCTCCGATGTGGCAACTTATCAACTGCCTTGTGAAAATCCACGTATACAACATCCACTGCATTTCCTCTATCCATTATTTCTTCAACGACCTCTCATTAAAATTGGTCAGACAGAACTTAACTTTTACTAAAATCATGTTGTCTGCCCGTAAGTAATCCATGTATTTCTAGGTGAGCATTAATTTCTCATATTGTGACCACGAGAAGCTTACCCAGATATTAGGCTGACTGTGGTCTAACCTACCTGGTTCATCCTCTTTTTTGAGCAAGGGTGTTACATCAGTAAGCCGGATCTTGCTGGAAAAATGACAGCGTATTAACAACGCACGCCGCCATTAATCAACCACCATGT
This sequence comes from Heptranchias perlo, assembly GCF_035084215.1. Lineage (NCBI taxonomy): Eukaryota > Metazoa > Chordata > Chondrichthyes > Hexanchiformes > Hexanchidae > Heptranchias > Heptranchias perlo. Next base: position 28,765,198 of record NC_090356.1, read on the forward strand.
CCAGCGGATTAAGAGATATACTGTAAGCTGCGAATCTTCAGAACGTGGTCAATTTATGTCCGCTCCACCGATTGCTTCCACACAAACCACATCTCGCCCTTAGCCTCCCCGTTATTTTTAAGAACTCGTTGGATTTGCACATTAATTGCCCATTAAACTTTCCACAGAAAGTAATGTCTGGAAATTAACAGCACAAGTACCTTTTTAACATGCTAATTGTTAATGTAATGCCAATCAACTTCTCTGGCTCAGAATAGGAACAATTTAAACTGTTCAATCTCATTCCTGCATACAGTCAATTGTTAGAGATTTTTAAAATGTCAAATTCTTACTTTTCCTTTTCTCTCTCAATCCAATCTTTCTGTACCTGATTTGCTTCTAATTCACCCTATTTCCATCAGTCGTTCCTTGGTTTCTTGCTCTTTGAAACTCGTTGGTTAAGGAGATACATTGTTGGCCCAGTCATTCATTAAAAGGTCCGAGATGCCCCAGTATCAGCTTGTACTTCCAGCAAGTTACAACGCAAACATTTTGAGAGCGGAAAAAAGTCCAACTAACCGGGCATGCCCCACTGCAAGATCAGGCTCAAATAACACTCCACTCCTCTGGCACAACTTTCATATTCAACAGGGTTAAAGGCTGTGGTCTGCAAATTCACTCAGCATTCCAGGATGGAGGCCTTCACCACACTAAGTGCCACTACCTTTTCAGTATTGCTTCTGATCTGGAGTTATCCTATCCAACTGTTTCACCTCTTCCTGTCCCACCCATCCATTCCCACTACAAAACTTGTGAAAACCAAGGCAAAGTCTGAATATCAGCCATTCCTTCATCCTCCATAAGGACACTTCCTTTAATCAGCACTACCTTATTTTGTCTGTTCATAAAATACTTCACAATTTCCCTTTATGTTCCCTGCCAGTCTTTTGTCCCTAAACATTTTGATCTCCATTTTTGATCCCCACCCCACATATGTGGCTTGATTTCAGTTGTATTACATAGAAAGATTTGCATTTATTTAGCGCCTTTCACTACCTCCAGGCGTCCCAAAGCCAATTAAGCACTTCTGAAGCTAAAGCAAAATACTGCAGATGCTGGAAATCTGAAATAAAAACAGAAAATGCTGGAGAAGCTCAGCAAGTCAGGCAGCATCTGTGGAGAGAGAAATGTTTCAGGTCGAAGACCTTTCGTCAGAACTGGAAGATGTTAAGAGTTAAATTTTTTGAGCAAGGACTCAACGTTGATTTCAATAACTTCAGATCACAACCATTGTTCCCTTTTTTTTTTCCGGTCAGCTAGTGCTGGTGATGGTTCTGCTGTTGCCATTTATAGCTACTCCTGATCAATCTTTTGTTTCTTAAACTGTTCCATTACTACCTTCCTTGCCTTGCACCATCATCCCTTTTGTCATTTAAACACTCCTGTCCTCCACCCTATGAGACCTTCCTTTTGGTTCTTTTCTCTCCTACCCCTGGCTCTATACTTGCTTAAAAACTTTAACATCTTCCAGTTCTGACAAAAGTTCTTTGATCTGAAACATTAATTGTTTCTTTCTCTACAATTGCTGCCTGACTTGCTGAGCTTCTCCAACATTTTCTGTTTTTATTAAAGCACTTTTGAAGTGCAGTCGCTGTTGTTATAACATAGGCGCCTCTCACCAAGCTGTTCCAGTACAGCTACAACACTGGCATCTCCCGACAATGTGGAAAATTGCCCAGGTACGTCCTGTCCACAAAAAAAACAGGACAAATCCAATGAGGACAAATCCAATCCAGCCAATTACCACCCCAATCTACTCTCAATCATCAGCAAAGTGATGGAAGGTGTCGTCGACAGTGCTATCAAGCGGCACTTACTCACCAATAACCTGCTCAGTTTGGGTTCCGCCAGGACCACTTGGCTCCAGACCTCATTACAGCCTTGGTCCAAACATGGACAAAAGAGCTGAATTCCAGAGGTAAGGAGAGCGCGACTGCCCTTGACATCAAGGCAGCATTTGACCGAGTGTGGCACCAAGGAGTCCTAGTAAAATTGAAATCATGGGAAAACTCTCCAGTGGCTGGAGTCATACCTAGCACAAAGGAAGATGGTAGTGGTTGTTGGAGGCCGATCATCTCAGCCCCAGGACAATGCTGCAGGAGTTCCTCGGGGCAGCATCCTGGGCCCAACCATCTTCAACTGCTTCATCAATGACCTTCCCTCCATCATAAGGTCAGAAGTGGGGATGTTCGCTGATGATTGCACAGTGTTCAATTCCATTCGCAACCCCTCAGATAACGAAGCAGTCCGAGCCCGCATGCAGCAAGGCCTAGACAACATCCAGGCTTGGGCTGAGAAGTGGCAAGTAACATTCGCGCCAGACAAGGACCATCGTCAACAAGAGAGAGTCTAACCACCTCCCCACGACATTCATTAGCATTACCATCGCCGAGTCCCCCACCATTAACATCCTGGGGGTCATCATTGACCAGAAACTTAACTGGACCAGCCATATAAATACTGTGGCTACAAGAGCAGGTCAGAGGCTGGGTATTCTGCGGCGAGTGACTCACTTCCTGACTCCCCAAAGCTTTTCCACCATCTACAAGGCACAAGTCAGGAGTGTGATGGAATACTCTCCACTTGCCTGGATGAGTGCAGCTCCAACAACACTCAAGAAGCTCGACACCATCCAGGATAAAGCAGCCCGCTTGATTGGCACCCCATCCACCACCCTAAACATTCACTCCCTTCACCACCAGCGCACAGTGGCTGCAGTGTGTACCATCCACAGGATGCACTGCAGCAACTTGCCAAGGCTTCTTCGACAGCGCCTCCCAAACCCGTGCCCTCTGCCACCTAGAAGGACAAGGGCAGCAGGGAACACCACCACCTGCACGGTCCTCTCCGGTGTCACACACCATCCCGACTTGGAAATATATTGTCACCGAGTCAAAATTCTGGAACTCCCTACCTAACAGCACTGTGGGAGAACCTTCACCATATGGACTGCAGCGGTTCAAGAAGGCGGCTCACCACCACCTTCTCAAGGGCAATTAGGGATGGGCAATAAATGCTGGCCTCGCCAGCGACACCCACATCCCATGAACAAATAAAAAAAATGCAGCAGCCAATTTGCACACAAACATGTGATAATGATAAGATAATCTGCTTTAGTGATGTTGGTTGAGGGATAAATATTGGCTAGGACACCGGGGAGATCTCCCTTGCTCTTCTTCAAATAGTGTCATGGGATCTTTTACGTCCAACTGAGGGGGCAGATGGGGCCTCGGTTTAACGTTTTATCTGAAAGAAGTCACCTTCAACAGTGCAGCATTCTCTCAGTACTGCATTGGAGTGTCAGCCTGGATTGTACGTTCAAGTCTCTGGAGTGGGTCTCGAGCCCACAACTTTGACATAGTGGAGAGAGTGCTGCCACTGAGCCACGGCTGACATGTCACATTTGGTGTCACAAAATTTGCATGCAGGAAAGTGTGTCAGTTTTTTTAAAAAAAAGACAAATTATTTACAATCTACATCGAAAATTCCCAGCAAAAAATACCCTTATTGACCCAGGATGTCTCGAGCCGCCAATTTAAAAAACAGCAAGAAATTCAGACTGACCTCTAACTCACCCAAGCATCTGCTTTGAGCAATGAATCAGCCTCTAATTGATTGAATGCAGAGCAATTACACCTTGTGATTGGAAAAGGGAAATACACCTGCACTTTAACACACAGTAATACACTGAGCATTACATGGTAGAATGCTCCTTATCCTAATGTAATGAAGCAGTGACAGATCTATGAGTATAGCAATAAGGGGAGGCTTGGGATACAGCTTCCCAGTGAGACCCAAACCTCAGACACCCGTCATACCTTAGTGCAACAGGGACAAGGTTTACACCAGTTAGTGAAGGCACGGCTGCAGCTGGCCTTGTGAAGCAGTCCAGTGAATGGCCAACGCCCACACAACGATGGTGGAAGAGAATAGGGGCGACCTGGAGAGGTGGTGAATTAGGGGTTGGGTGCCACGAATCTGCAGTTAGAAGATACGACAGAGAGGGAGCATTCCAAAATGTAGAGGTCCTGGCAAAGGAGCTGGAGTAGAATAGTGAGAGAAGCCTGTGGTTTTGGTGGGGTGGGGGGGTGGTGGTAGTAGTAATATTGCGAGTCCATGCTGCTATTCATCAGAAAATCATGGGTGCCTTGCACCCCAATTTCCAATTTGCGCTGCCAGCAAGTGACAACACACTCAAAATTAACCCTTCGATCTCAGTACCGCGAGACTGCAGGGAACAGGACGAGCATGTGGGGAGATATACTGCAGCACAGGACTTTTTTTTGCTGCAGTGCAAAAAAATTTAATAACCTTGAAATTACACAAATGAATGTGTACCAGACCCCTTAGTCTGCTATTTTAAATGGCTTATTGCTTCGGTTTAAACAGCGAACTAAGGAGTTTAGAATGAACGCGTGAGGTGTTGGTGTTGATAATCGCCTAGCATAATGTCAAGGCATTTGTTATTCTAACAGATTCGGTTCTACAGAGTGTAGAGGTTGCTTTTTGTTCTCGCTCTTCAGAGGGTTGAGCACACAGCCATGAACAAAAGCATGGAGTCGGTCCAGAAGAAGCAGGGCCTTGAGCTTGTGTGGCCTTCGCAGTAAAATCCAGAACACTTTCTAATTAAGCAAAATATTTTAGCAAACAGAATCCACAACCCATTTTCCTGTCCTGCACAGTCCTCTTAGAAAGCTCTTATTATTCTTGGCAGTTTAACGCTCAGCAATAATTTCTGCTTTGCAATAGGCCACTGAATAGGCCTCACCTATCTCGCAATGGCAGAGGTCTCTGTAGAGAGATAAAAAGGGACAATTTTTCCTTAGACTAATGATTTTTGTGTCCATAAATGAAGACCTCAGGAAAGATCTGTTTTGTGGAGCACTAAGAATCAGCTGGTTCAAGACAAGACAAACCAATCTCTTCCTCTCCGCCCACCCGCCCCCACCCTCACCCTCACCCTCACGATAGTAGAAATCTGGAATTCTCTGCCCCAAAAGGCTGTGGATGCTGGGACCCAAGTTAGAAGCCCATGGAATCGAGGGAAAAGTACGGACTTGGTTAGGAAATTGGCTGAGCGAAAGGCGACAGAGAGTGGGATAATGGGTAAGTATTCACATTAACAGGATGTGACTAGTGGAGTCCCGCAGGGATGTGTCTTGGAGCCTCAATTATTCACAATATTTATTAACGACTTTAGATGATGGCATAGAAAGTCTCATATCTAAGTTTGCCGATGACACAAAGATTGGTGGCATTGTAAGCAGTGTAGATGAAAACATAAAATTACAAAGCGATATTGATAGATTAGGTGAATGGGCAAAACTGTGGCAAATGGAATTCAATGTAGACAAATGTGAGTCATCCACTTTGGATCAAAAAATGATAGAACAGGGTACTTTCTAAATGGTAAAAAGTTAAAAACAGTGGATGTCCAAAGGGACCTAGGGGTTCAGGTACATAGATCGTTGAAGTGTCATGAACAGGTGCAGAAAATAATCAATAAGGCTAATGGAATGCTGGCCTTTATATCCAGAGGACTAGAGTACAAGAGGGCAGAAGTTATGCTGCAGCTCTACAAAACCCTGGTTAGACCGCAGCTGGAGTACTGTGAGCAGTTCTGGGCACCGCACCTTCGGAAGGACATATTGGCCTTGGAGGGAGTGCAGCGTAGGTTTACTAGAATGATACCCGCACTTCAAGGGTTAAGTTACAAGGAGAGATTACACAATTGGGGTTGTATTCTGTGGAGTTTCGAAGGTTAAGGGGTGATCTGATCGAAGTTTATAAGATATTAAGGGGAACAGATAGGGTGGATAGAGAGAAACTATTTCCGCTGGTTGGGGATTCTGGGAGTAGGGGGCACAGTCTAAAAATTAGAGCCAGACCTTTCAGGAGCGAGATTAGAAAACATTTCTACACACAAAAGGTGGTAGAAGTTTGGAACTCTCTCCCGCAAACAGCAACTGATACTAGCTCAATTGCTAAATTTAAATCTGAGATAGATAGCTTTTTGGCAAAGGTATTAAGGGATATGGGCCAAAGGCAGGTATATGGAGTTAGATCACGGATCAGCCACGATCTGATCAAATAGCGGAGCAGGCACGAGGGGCTGAATGGCCTACTCCTGTTCCTTTGACCTTTGGCGACTGAGATTGATATATTCCTGTTAATGAAGGGTATCAAGGGATATGGCACGAAGGCAGGTAAATGGAGTTGAGGTACAGATCAGCCAGTATCTGACTGAATGGCAGAGCAGGCCAGAGGGACTGAAGGATCAATTAGGAACAGGAATGGGCCAAAGTAAACTATAATGGGCCAGCACAGTACTGAACACATTGACCATGACAGCATTAGGGGAAAAACTCCAGATGTCTGTGGGAATGTGTTAAAATCTAGTGTTTTCCAACATTCCTCCTGTTTCTGCCCATCATTCTCCTCAATACAGATACCACAAAGTTTGACAGCAGTTAGAATTTTATTCCAGTGAACACTGGAAGGTATCAAAAACACAGAAACATGTCTTGCTAAGAATTCAGTCCAATTTCACAGAATGTTTTCGTTCACCTCTGTCCGGGACTAGGCTTCATAATACATCTGCATCGGTGTGTAAAAAGAATCTGAGCAACAAGTCTTTAAAAAGCGATGATACTACAGGGAACTCAGATTGCGGTTAGAATGTGGCTTTTTTTGGACCAGGGTTCGAATCAAGCAGAGACCGAGGTGATCAAAGTTTCCTCTCTCTACCTTAAAAGGTAGTCATGATGTGGAGATGCCGGTGATGGACTGGGGTTGACAATTGTAAACAATTTTACAACACCAAGTTATAGTCCAGCAATTTTATTTTAAATTCACAAGCTTTCGGAGGCTTCCTCCTTCCTCCTTCCTCATTTACCTGAGGAAGGAGGAAGCCTCCGAAAGCTTGTGAATTTAAAATAAAATTGCTGGACTATAACTTGGTGTTGTAAAATTGTTTACAATTACCTTAAAAGGAACTTTGGGAATAATTTTAGAGCAATGTGAACCCACAACACAAACCCAGTAATTCAGTACTAACCAGCATTCTCAGAGCTTTTTCAGTCATCCCTCAGACATCAAACAAGAGGGATCAACCTCATGGTTCTTCTCTGCAGCGTCTCTAGTGCTTAAATATCTCTCTTGTATCTCAGTGACCAGGACTAGACGCCACACTCAAAGTACGATCTGACCAGAGCACTTCAGTTTCATTACAACTTCCTCTACGTATTCTCTTGCTTTCTTCCATTTTTTTTTAATATATAGTCTGCCTTCTTTCTCTCACTCGGCCCTATTGATTTAATAGAGCACTATCATCACTGCTATGGATGCTGGGATAGTCCCACCGCCATAGCATTCTCTCCCAGCAACAGAAAAATGTCAGGATGAGGCAGGACGGTGGGGGATTGGGATCTTTCGATAGTCGCAGCACCTCAGTCGAGCAAACTGTTGACACCCATGAATTTAATTCTCCCGATGCATGATTAACAAAAGAAATTTTTTTCCTTTTTTTAAAAAAAAAGACACACAGTCGTTAACACATTCCCATAAATTCCTGGGGTGTTAAAATTGCACAACAATTCATGCATGTGTTTAACCTGGGAAGCTGAAAAATAGCCCATAGTGGAATTAAATCCACCAGTGCCTGGGCTCAGAGATGAAGAGTGGACGAGGAAATGGGCCCCAATAGATATTAGCACAATGCCCCAGTAAAAAGACTCATTTATACGGCCTCAGGCCATCCCAAAGCACTTTACAGCCAATGAAGTACTTTTGATGTCCACTCACTGTTATAATGTAGACAGTGGCAGCCAAATTGTGCACAGCAAGGTCCCACAAACAGCAACGTGATAATGACCAGATAGTCTGTTCTTTTAGTGATGTTGGTTGAGGGATAAATATCAGCCAGGACACTGGGGAGAACTCCCCTGTTGTTCTTTGAAATAGCACCAAAAAGGATCTTTTACGCCCACCTGAGGGGGCAGACGAGGCCTCGGTTTAACATCTCATCCAAAAGACTGCACCTCTGACAGTGCAGCACTCGCTCAGTACTGCACTGGAGTGTCAGCCTAGATTTTGTGCTCAAGTCTCTGGAGTGGGACTTGAACCCACGACCTTCTGACTCAGAGGCGAGAGTGCAACCAACTGACACTAGTACGAGCCATGGCCTTCGGGGACTCGGGTGGGGTTGGGGGGGGGTGCAGGGAGCTCTTTCAGCATGTTGAGTGTACGTCTGCTGTTTGGAATTCTGCCTTCGTGCCGATTGGCATCTTGCCCTGACGATGCAGCTGCAGTCCACTTCAAATATGATCATACGGACAAAATTAATTCAGATCAGATTAATCCAAATTGAATTTGAATCCCTGGGGAAACTGTCTTGCTGTCTATTGCTGTAGAACCCAGCCCAGGGATTCTTAATAGCACAAGATCAATGTTCACTGCAGTGCAGAAAAGGGAGGCTGGAATGAAGTGTTAGTTTGCATACTGTTCACAGTGACTACTATAATTAGCCTATATACACTTTACAATTAAAAGAGTGTGTTTCCTCGGAGAATTCAAGGATCTAAAGAAGCTTCCTGAAACATTGCAGATTTTATAATTTTTGGGGGAGGGGCAATATTGGACTGTTGCCCGCCCGCCCGCCGCTGTTTCTCCCTCCCCCCCACAAGTGACAGACAGCCACCTGCCTTTCATCACTGTCTCCTCTTGCATGTCCTCGCGGAGCCCACGTGGTAATGGACCTGCTTCCAGATGTGTCTCAGTGCTATTCTTGGCCAGGTACCAGCAGGGGAGTGATGGGCTCCTTCTAATTCACTGGCCACCCAGGACAAAGCCCAGTTTCTGCCAAGCACCCATCAGTCCAGGAACCTAACCAAGTGGGGGCTTGACTGTCCTCCTGGCCATTCTCCACTCTGTGCTGGCAATAGTCAGTGCCATTATATGTTCATTTTTGTTGTACCTATAGCACAACATTAAATTTAAAGTGCCAACAGCATAACACAAGATGTACTGATGTGAGCAGGAAGGGGTAGGCAGGATTTCATGTGCCCCCAGAACATGAGGTAATCGCTTCATCTCAGTCACTGGCAAGGGAGAAAAAGTCAATGTGACCCACTCTTGCTATGTTCCAGTCACTTGTACAGTGGCACTATCATATGGTGACACCCCCTTTCCCTTTTCTCCAACAAATGAGCAGTGAAATGTCAGTCAGATCTATTTCTATATAAACTTCATGGTTTCTCATTCAACAACAAAACAAACTCAGAAACTTTGAAAGTGATCACATTTGAATTATCATTTTCAGCAACTAATTAAAATGCTTTCAAGAGTGGGAGGGAAGAAAGGACCATGATGGGCATGGGATAATTCCTGCCAGCTCTGTCCCTTCATGGCTCAGTTGGTAAGTATATGGAATCAACAGTCGAAGAGAGTATATGGAATCAATACAATTGAAGAGAGTGAGAAAAAAAAGTGCATGGGCAGACACCAGATAAGGAGAGCATTGGCTTTAACTGTCGGTCTCCATGGACCAGTGGTCAAGTGATTGTACCCTAGCAACAGACAACACTTGAGATGAAAATTGGACAAAACCAATTAATTTCTAAAGACAGCACAAAAGATGCATGATCAATCCTTTATGCAGCTTTCAAAACACACTTTCCAACATCTCCAGATGAATGAAGAGTCTTAAATTTCTCATTACTTATTATAAAAAAGTAGAAAATGCATTATAATAGGAAAAGTTATCACTTCTTAAATCTAGAATTAAACACAATCATAAAAGATTTGTAACATGAACATACTGGATTGAACAACTTTTAAAAGGGGGGAAATATAATAAATGGGAGAAACAAGATGGCTGGGAGTGTATTACAAGGCTGTGAGGTTCATGAGTTTGTTTGGAGTTCAATTTATCAGCTTTCCTCATTTTCCTGCCTGGCCAATCGAAAATGGGACTGCTGAAGACTGGAAAAACACATTGTCCAATTTGCCCTCTTCACTGATCAGTTCTTGCCTCACTGGTGTCGTTATTGGAAGTGAACTCATCAGTCATTGGTGATAAGGGGAAAAAAGTTGATAGGAATTTGACCCATCTCCCTCAACCTGAAAGTTCTTGAAACACAGTTCACGCAATCTATGTATATAAATATCAGTAAAAGTCTTGCATATGGTACTAATCTCCTGTCAACAAACATTACCTTCTGTTGACATTAAAATGTGATGGAAAATAATGTTAACATTTATAATGAAAAAACTCCATGGACTAGGGTTGCCAACTCTGAGGACGTATTCCTGGGAGGTACAGTCACGTGACATCTGGCCACATGATGTTTCACATGCAAGGAGGCCCACTACAAGCCAGAGCAGCAGTACCATCGACACAAATCCTCTTCTCCATCTGACCCAACCCCAAAAAACAGAAATTACTCTTGGCTCAAGGGAGGGAATGGCCAGCTGTCCATCCCCAGCACAGAATCTCCAATTCAGTTTAAATGGAGACAAGCAGAGAGAGAACAGTCAACAGAACCTTGTTTGAGAATTTGAATTCAGTTTAAAAACAAATCTGGAAATAAAGTCGGTATCAGTAAAAGTGACCACGAAAGGCTCGGATTGTCGTAAAATTCAACTAGTTCACTAATGTCCTTATCCAGTCTGACCTACACGTGACCAGTTCCACATCAGTGTTGTTGACTCTTAACTATCCTTTGAAGTGGCCTAGCAAGCTTCAGTTGTATCAAACCGCTATAAAACACGGACTGCAGCTGTTCAAGGTGGCTTGTCACCACCTTCTCAGGGCAGCTAGGGAAGGGCAATAAATGCCAGCCACGTCCAGAGAATTAAAAAACCCCAAAGGCCCACTGCAGAATTGAACATTAAGCTGTGAACCACTTGGTACAGGCAAATATAGTTATAGGTTTCTGCTGTAACTATCTTCGCTACTGTGATAATCAGTAGATCACTTGACTTACTATGAGTAAAGCCATGGGTAACCAACTAGTTATACTGATTACAACCTACCAAGCTGGGGGCGTGACTGATGCATCAGCCCAAGAGATCTTTTAAAAAAAAGTTAATCGTGCTCTAACTTTTGTCTTTTTGGTCATTTCCTGCTGGAGGTGCTGGGTATGGTCCCACAGCTCTCTGTTACCTCACACAAGTGGCCTCTCACCATGAGTACATCCAGACAATGGGAGTCTGCAGAATATTCATCTAGGGAGTGTATCATGGTGGGCCCACCCCAGCCCCACTTGACCTTCAGACATGCTTGCTCTCTCTGCTAGAAAGTGAGTTGGAGTGGGAAGCTTGGCTGATTTTCCCCTCCTGAACCCAGGCACACTAAGGCCAATTGTGGCACTCCTACCACTATCCCCGGCTCAGATCATCCAACTCAGTGCAGACCAGGGATCAAACCTGGAACCTTCTGTCTTGGCTACGCACAGCCGTTACCAAGTCAACCAATAGGTAGGTAGACCAATTGATCTTTTACCAGCATAGTTTAACATAACGTCCTTCCTCCCCACACACAAACACACAAGTAGAGGGGTGTTAAAAACCACAAGATTCCTCCTTTTCATTCATGGTTTAGGATGTCCTCAAATTATGACTACAGCTCCCTAGTAATTCTAGATCTATGTCATTAAAATGGATTCAGAGCAGCCAAAACAATAAACCACCAAAGATTAAAACGTGTTTACAACAGATAAGCAGTGAAGTAATACGAGCACTCCACAGTAAACCCAGAGTCCTTGGCGGGCTGACTATCCCTCCCAGCTGTTAAACACAAACATACACATGTACACGCACACAAGCCAAGTGTGTATTAATGTGTTCTATGAACAAAGCATTAGCATACTTTAGCCAACGCTGCCAAAATTCTTCCTGCTTCAGAATCAGATTAACACGTTAATACAGAAGATTGGTGTTAATGGGTTCTTGATTCATTAAGGGCTGGTTAACCACTCATTAAAAGCAAACAAGGAAATATACTCGTTTGCTTTCAGTCCATTTTGCTGAACTGATGTCTGCTGCACAGGTGGCACTGAGGCAGCGGCAATGGTCACAGAGGTCCAGAACGGAGCAAAGTAGGGGGCGGCATGGTAAAGAACTTGACTTTCAGTCCAAGCAGCAGCATGGGGATATCAGCAAATCCCACAATGTTTGAGGAGGAGCAGGTGCAGAACAAGAAGGAATTCAGATCTTAGGAAGAGGACCAGAATGATCCACAACTGCAATGCCCGCCTTACTTAGCTGAACCTCAAAGAGGGGAAATGCATGAGGAGGCTACACATCAGCAGAGAAGCCCCATAATCACCCCCCTCCACCAACCCACCCAGAGCCAGATCCATAACCAAGAACAACACCAGCAGTGGTCGGTGACAGTGGCACTTTTGGTTTTGGCCACAGGCTCCATCCAGGAGACTTGGCAAGGATTAGTTTCCAGTTCCCCACTGGTTGCCCAGGTCATATTTTGGCATATTAGTGACTACATTAAAATCAGCATCAGTGCATATTTTTGCTAAACATGGCATTCCAACAATACGAGGTAGAATCATGAACAAACATCCTGTGACATCCAACAGGAAAAGATCAGATGAACATCCAAATGGTCTTTGAACACCATCCAATCACTGCATGCAAAAGCAGTTCCCACGACGTTCATTTTGTAACACTTATCGTGGTGTGTAGTGGTGATGTGGGTTATCTGCTTGAACCACAGCTCGTGATGCCACTGTGCGTGTTTCCAGATAAGCAGCCAAAAGCCATAACACAGGAAAAGGCAAGTAGTGGGGGGGACGGGGGCAGGACGACATTATGTGGTGAAGGGGGGCTAGTACAAATGCAACAACTGAGGGAGTGCTAAACTGTCAAAAGGTGCCGTCTTTTGGATGAATCGTTAATCCAAGGCCCCATCTGCCCTCTCATGTGGAAGTAAAAGATCCCATAGCACTCTCGGAGATCAGGGGAGTTCTCCCTGGTGTCCTGGCCAATATTTATCCCTCAACCAACATCACTAAAAATAGATGATCTGGTCATTATCTCATTGCTGTGTGGGATCTTGCTGTGTGCAAATTGGTTCTCTTGTTTCCTACGTTACAACAGTGACTACATTTCAAAAGTACTTCATTGGCTGTAAAGCGCTTTGGGATGTCCTGAGATTGTGAAAGGCACTATATAAATGCAAGTTTTTTTCTTCACTCCACTACTGTTGTGATACAATATTGCAAGGATTAGGTGTGGCAGGTGCCCAAGAGGTTTGCCAAGACTGCTTGCCCGATTACCTCCATGTGTGGCAGGCCCAGAACATCCTGTGTGCACCAGGAACAGCTTGACCCTGTACCAGACAGGTGCTAGCTCGCTTTTGCAGGGGGTGGGCCTCTCTGGAGCCAGCTGCAGAGGGTGACTTTTGGTGACTTGAGAGCCACTCACCGCTCCAGTGCTTCTACCTGCATGTCCCTGCTGGAGGCCGAGTTCTCACATGGCCACTGCACTCCCACAAGATCTTGTAATTCCTCACAGACTGCAGGGAACAATCTCCAAGTGCATTGAAGCCGACTATTATTGAATCTTGGAGTTTGGATCTCAAATACCTCAACATCAGAAGGAACACAAGAGAGATGCTGCAACTATGCATGAACCTTGCATGTCTGATGTTTCCCTTACAGATACCACTGATGCTGCTTAACAGCAGACTCCAGAGTACCTCACCCAAGAATGTACCAACTGCTTGCACTGGGCTCTCAAGTGTCTGGTGCACCCACCTGTGCTCCTGAAGCATCCTTCATTATATAGTTGGCCCTATGAGGTTGGAATCATGATTGGCATCAGTAAGGCCTATGTCACTGTTAGGCCTCAACTCAACAGCAGCCAGCCCTCCTTCAACCAGCAGCTCTCCCTATGCTGCACCTGTGATCCCTGTTCTAAAAATCACCAAGACCCTCCAGAACATGCATCTCTAGGCTGGTGCTTGTTTTGAAGTGGCGACGACAAAGAGACTTATTGCTGGGAGCCTGGCTTGCTGCTCCTGGGGTTCTTGCATATCTTGTGCTGAAAAGTTACAGCCAATCAATCCGGGCCTCTTTCCCCAAGGTATATGCAAGTCATCCCAACAAATAGTTCAATGGTCTCCCCTCCCCCCCAACCCAGTCACCTCCTCCAGCACAACTGTAACAGAGTGAATTACAGCTTTGTCCAAAGGCCTGCAATTGGTGGCAGATAATTCAAAGCCTGCCTAAATATTCCACCCTGTTTCCCAGACGAAGCCTGATAAACTGCCTCATCTTCCAGAATACAAATCATCAAGACATTTGCGACTGTGCCAAGAAACTCCAAATGCCACAGCTTGTATCTATCTGATCCTGCAGACATCTCAAATGCTGTGCATTGACTCATCCTCATTGATTAATAATCCATTACTTGTAAATACTGCCCTTGTTTCATTTTCCTCTTTCAATAATGTCTCAAAACAAATTCTAGATATAAAAAGTTATAACAGTCACATCTCAGGAGCTCCCTTATTATTTTTAAGAATACTTCATAGTTTTAAATATTAACTAATGACCAAAAATAAGGAGGAAAACAGAAGGGAAGTCAGGGAGAGGGATGTATGATGCTTTTGAAAAAGGATGAGAGGCAGAACGACCAGGAAAAGGAAGACCACCTTAAGCAAAGAGCTAGAGAAAAACAGGCAGTGGTCACGTCAGATCAGAGGGGTGTACGGTCGCCTCTCTCAATGCTTTAGACTCTCGACAATTTGACAACTTTCCTTTTGTAAAATTCTGCAGTCCTACTAATAGGACACAAATATTGTTACGGCCAAACTGTCCTCATCCAGGCAGTCAAATATCAATGCAAGAAATTTCCAATCAAATGGGGGCAGGTATAGTTAACTTGGTCCATTGTATCTGGTCTTTGAAAGCTATCCAATTAGTTCCACCATCTCCTCCCACCCCCAAAACAATATCTCCCCAGAGCCCTGCAATTTTTCCATTTCAAGTATATATCCAATTCCCTTTTGAAAGTTCCGATTAAATCTGTTTCCACCACCCTTTCAGGCAGTGCAATCCAGATCATAACTCGCTGCATTAAAAAAAATTCTCCACATCTTCCCTCTGGTTCTTTTGCCAATTATTTTAAATCTGTTCCTTTTGGTTACCAACCCATCTGCCAGTGAAAACAGTTTCTCCCCATCTGCTCTATCAAAACCCCTCAATTTTGAACACCTCTATTAAATCTTCACTAACCTTCTCTGCTCTAAAAGGAGGAGAGCAATCCCAGCTTCTCCAGTCTCTCCACATAACTGAAGTCTTTCATCCCTGGCACCATTCCAGTAAATCTCCTCTGCACTTTCTCCATGGCCTTGGCATCCTTCAGGTACAGATCACACTAAAGGCCACTTTCATTCACTAGAACTACTCAAATGATATCAGTCCATAGTTTTAGAATCCATCATTTCTTTTGTTAGTGATTGTAGAATGCGGAAGCACAACGATCCACAAATCCATCCCTAACTTTAAAAAAAGGTCATACAAATCTGGATTGAAATGCAAAACATGAAAATTTTACTTTTGGTTCAGTAGCTTTCGATAGTTATTGCTTTTCTTTCTCATCGAAGATAAACTGAAGGTCAATGCAGATGCAAACACCACCCTGACTGGGATAAATTGTTGCCACCCATTTTAGTAGTTAATGGCAATACATGAAGGGAAGGGTTAAAATAAGACCAACTTTTTCAGGTGGAAAAGTAGGTGCAACACATGCTGCAGTGACCAGTGCTGACTGCTTTGTGAGCACAAAAGATTGCTTCTACTGGGGGTTTTATGAGCCCAGAGTGCTTTCTTGTCTAGTTAGGGAAAAAAAATCTTCTTTGATCTGAAGAGCAATAAATGTGAAGAGAGATCAGCAAACAAGAGGAGAGACCTCCAATTAGTAGGGGTTGGGGGGGGGGGAACGCAGAGAAGAGAGAATGCCAGCTGATGGGGTCATTGATATGTGATATGATTGCATGTTGTTAACTGAACATTAGATGTCCCCCTGATGGGAGTAAGCACATTATAGCAATTGACACTCCTACAGTCTTCTCTTGTATTGCTTTGTTATTCTTTGATGGAATGTTCTGGAGGGTCTGGAAATAACGGCAGCTAGTTATTACCACACCAATTTGAGTAGTTTATTTGGACATAACAATATGAACCTCCCAAATACAATGCCAGTAGAACCTGTCACCCATTTCTTCCAGTACTGTATTTTATTACTTGTGATTTAACACTAGAGGAAATGGTGTCTAGCCAGTTTACAGTATGAAAGAGCCCTTAAGTTTCTAGATGAATCCAACTTCAGCACATCCCCCAAGAAGTTTAGGATGGCAAATGAAATATCACACTGATAATGAATGGGCTCCAATATATTCCTTTCCAACACAAAACTGAAAGAGTTCTACACTGTCACAATTAATCACAGTGTTCCAATTCTGTATTAGAATGACTGTTTCATGGTGACCCCTGCATGTTACAACCTGGTCCCTAACTCTGCCCCACAAAACAAGAGGAGAAACATTTCTTCTGCTGACATGCCATATTCTTGGCCAACATGGCTGCCAGTGCCTTACTCCCAGATCTTTAACAATGCTCTGAATAACAGACGCGAGAGCAATCCAGTAGACTGGGCACTACGATTGCTTTCTGCACCCTGGGTTATATTTTTTTTGGGGGGGGGGGGGGGGGGGCGGGTGGGAAATAATCAAGGATTTTTCTCCTATTTTAAGTATCAACCATAGCTCAGGTGTCCACACTCTCACCTCTGAGAAAGGAGGTTGTGGGATCAAGTCCCACTCCAGGGACTTGAGCACATAATCCAGGCTGATGCTCAGTGCAGTACTGAGGGAATGCTGCACCGTTGGAGGTGCCGTCTTTCCGATGAGACATGAAACAAACAGAGGCCCCATCTGCCATCTCAGGTGGACACAAAAGATCTACGGCATTATTCGAAGAGCAGGGGAGCTCTCCCTTGTGTCCTGACCAATATTTACCACTCAATCAACATCACTAACAAAAAAATTATCTGGTCATTATCACATTGATGTTTATGGGACCTTGCTGTGCGCAAATTGGCTGCCACTTTTCCCATATTACAAGTGACACTTCAAAAGTACTTCATTGGCTGCAAAGCGCTTTGGGACGTCCTGAGGTAGTGAAAGGAGCTATATAAATGCAAGTTAGTTCGTTCTTTGATCTACAGGCTTTTAAAAACAAGTTTGGTGTCATCTAATCACTACTGCATGATTTACCTCAACTCTTTTCTCACTATAGCCCTTGGTTCTTCACCAGAGTTTCTTAAAATTAATAAAAATCTCTCTCTCTCTCTCTCCTCTCCACCCCGCCGCCACCGCCCGCCAAGTTAACATGTTCTCAAATAAAGGGAAGGAGAGAAAGTTGAAGAAAGCAATGAATGAATTCTGTGTGCTATATGACATTTGGGAATCCATATTTAGTAGATTTGATAATACATAACTGGATTAAATCCTAAACTGTCATTATGATTTACAATAAGTCATGTCATCTCCCCCAACCCATCCTTTCCCCTAATATTCTCATTAAACTACATCTGGCTCCAATCCAGATGCATCAGAGAAAATCGGGCTTACAAATATCCATTTATAATAGTGACAGAAGGCTCTGATTCTCAGTGTATGGTCTCTAATTGAAGTGGCTAGCCAGACTTCTGCAAGTCACTATCTTTGACAGGAACTTTTAACCGATATTGTAGCCGAATCATACCAGACTACCAGCAACTGCCATAAACAATAAAATTGTCATGGGTGAGGGAATACTGGGTCAACACATAAAACTAAACCAAAGATACTTTTATCACTTCAAAGTCAAATGCATTAGAAGCACTAAGGAGGATTGTTTTTTTTGTGAACACGGTAGCTTCAGGCAAATGGATCAGCCAATGTTGGCAGCTTCAAAATGACTAAAAAAAGTTTTGATTTGTTCACTATCCTCTTAAGTGAGAAGATATTCCCTAGCCTATCACATGCACTGTTCCCATCTTTTCTAATACAGAACTCACACCACAAACAAAAACCTCTCAACCATCTTTATTCTGGTCAACTTGACTCCCCAAAGCCTTTCCAGCACCGACAAGGCATGAGTCAGGAGTGTTTTGAATACTCTCCACTTGCCTGGATTGGTGCAGCTGCAACATCATCCAGGGCAAAGCAGTCAGCGTGATTGGCAGCCCATCCAGCACCTTAAACACCCACTCCCACCACCACTGGCACAGTGTATTAATTCCCACACCACCTGAGGAAGGGGGAAGCCTCCGAAAGCTTGTGGGATTAAAAATAAAATTGTTGGACTATAACTTGGTGTTGTAAAATTGTTTACAACAGTGTACTAATTACAGGATGCATTGCAGCAACTTGCCAAGGCTTCTTCGACAGCATCTCCCAAACCCACGGCCTCCACCATCACCTGCACGTTCCCCTAAGTCACACACCATCCTGACTTGGACATATATCGCCGTTCCTTCAAAATCACTGGGTCAAAATCCTGGAACTCCCTTCCCAACAGCATTGTGGGAGTGTATATACATGAATGCTAGAAATATTCGGAGTAAGATGCCAGAAATTGAAGCTGTTGTGACTGCAGGGAACTACAATGCAGTAGGGATATTCAAAACATGGTAATGAATGCAACTTAAAAAAGGGGAATTGTGTATTCAGAAACAGTGGAGAAAACAGGATGTGACAGAGGGACACCTGGGTGGTTGAAAAAGTTGATCAATGAATTATCTAGTTAAACATCTTTAATATGAAACACAAGGCCAACACCAAGGGAGGCTACAGACTCTTATGGAGAGATATGAAGGGTGTAAAGATACAGGAAAGTTAACCCAAGATAAATTGGAAAAAAAATCAAGTAGTTCAGAATCTGAGCTGGTAAACAAACATAATACATGAATGTTCCATGATCCAGCACACAAGGGAAACAATTGAGAGGCAGCGTACATTTTGACCTGGCAATAAGTGACCCTCAGAACAGATAGGAAATAGAAATCCTGGCACTCCTGGGTGATAGCGACCATAGAATGATTAAGATCTACTTAATATAGGATTCAGTTTGATAAAGGGTACAAGCCTAAAACATGAAGCTACCTTTTCCCTTTTCAGATGCTGACTGACTTGCTGTGTTCTTCCAGCATTTTCTTTCTACTTCAGATTTCCAGCATTTGCAGTTTCCCGCCCCCCAACCTTTGGAAAAAAAGTTAAACCTGGAATTTTACTCCAAACTAAACTGCACATACAGAACAAGGGGCCACAGGTTAAAAGCTAGTAAAAAGCAAACTTAAACCAATGTCACAAGATCCTTTTCACGCAGAGTGATGGACTGTCAAGGGTAGTGGAGGCAAAATCCTGGAATCACTGGAGAAACAACTGGATGCTGCAATAGGGGGTCTGTATGACTGAATTAAGATGAGATGAATGGCTTTCCTCATCTGTGATCTGCTGCATTTTTATAGTGGACAAGGTACACATTCACCTTAAAGATTCAGAGGACTGGGAGATTGATACTTCCACTGTGTTGTAAATGGAGCTTGGTTTTGAACATTACATCCAATACCTGTTTGAAATACCAACTCCGGTCAACTTCCCAAAACTCTCAGTCAAGACCAACCTCAGACTTGGTTCTGATGCCCTATTTATATACTGAATATCTAAGTGCTCAGATTAATCCCAGGTTACATTACAGGTGAGGTCAGAGCACTGGAAATGACAATGAAGTAACTGTATGCGTGCAAGGTCATGCATGAACAGATGATAGTGTTACAGTCACAACATTTGCTTCTACACAAACAGACACGGGAAGGTCTGTAGCAGCCAGCACTGTAAAAAGCAGCATTACAGGTCTACATGGGTGGGCCGAGTCTACTCATGGCCAAGAGCAAACAGTGGCCACTTGCTACAAATCAACACTCTGCCCCTCGAGGACCTGAGGAAATGCACCTAGCGAGCTGTCATATCGTCACTGCAACGAGCAAGAGGCCCAGTCCTGACCTGCGCAGTAAGGAGGATGTGGGCTGCCTGCTTCACTGTTCCAGTTCACAAAAAATGGGCAGAGTTGAGCTTTTGACCTTGCAATCGAAGCAAAGTTCTGGGGCATAACACAGTAGGAGGAAAACCACAATTCAGCATGATCGGAACGGTCAAGGGCAGGAGTGACTATTTGTTCTCTAACTGTCAGCTCGAGACTGCTGAATGTGAGCTAGCAAGAACACGGCTGTCAGGTTTACAGAAGAGGTCTACATGCTTCAACAATAAACAAGGCACTAAATCCAAGACTGTACCTGCAGCCTGTGTACGTGCATTATCTTGGGAAATAGAGGGTAGGGTTATTGTATCAGCAATCAGAGAGTGCGAATTAGATTCCTGCCTTGACAAGTTATGAAATTGGATTCAGTAAATCTAGAAATTTGAAAGCTGGCACCAGAATTTAAAAAAATTAAATAATTTTGGGATGTGGGCACCACTGGCAAGGCTGGCATTTATTGCCTATCCCTCAGTGGTGATGGGCCTTCTTCTGAAACCACTGCAGTCCCGCGTGGTGAAGGTGCTCCCAACGGTGCTGTTAGGTAGGGAATTCCAGGATATTAACCCAGTAACGATGAAGGAACGGCGATATGTGTCCAAGTCGGGATGGTGTGTGACTAGGAGGGTAACTCGGAGGAGATGGTGTTCCCATTTACCTGCTGTCCTTGTCCTTCTAGGGGTGGAAGTCAGGTGAAGGCCAGCACTGTTCAAAGCAGCAGTACAGGTCTACATAGTGGGCTGAGGGCAGAGTCTACTCATGGCCAAGAACAAAAAGCGGCCATTTGCTACACAACACACCGCCCCGGGGGACCAGAGGAAAGGCATCTAGTGAGTTACCATATCATCACTGCAACGTGCAAGAGACCCAGTCCTGTGTGTCGTACTGACCTGCACAGTAAAAAGGATGTGGGCTGCCTGCTTCACTGTTCCAGTTTACAAACTCAACTCTGCCCATTTTATTTTTTTGACCTTGCAATCGAATAAAAGTTCTACTTTAGATAGTAAGTTCTATCTTTAGCAGTTCAATAGCAAACACTGCAGCCATGGAACACCGATGGTAGCCACAAAAGCTAACAGATTGTTGTACAAGAAAGAGAATCCAACTGCTTCACTGAAGTCCTTCAGCAAAGGGAACCTACTGCCACTACCCGGGCTGGCCTACACGTGACTCCCGTCCTACATGATACAGTTGACTCTGAAGTGGACCCATTACTCTCTCAGGGAAACTAGGAATCGGCAATGAATGTGGCCTTGCCAGCAACGCTCACACCCTAAGAACAAATTTAAAAAATTGCACCAAGACTGCACAGCTTTAGAAGCTTAGTCTGAAGCTGAATCAAGAGAAAAGTGGATATCTGGGAATGATCACAAGGTCATCTAATAAATGGCCACCAATGAGCTCAAACTATTACACTGAACCAGGAGAGATTGGTAACAGCTATTTCATCCCCATGATTAAATTACAGTTTTTATGTCACTGCCTAAAAAAACAATTCCCAACTTTGTGTGGTCTCAGTTTGACAGCAGGAGCTGGTCCAAGTTGCTGATGCAGCTGTTTCCACAGGAGGGTTAAAAGCACCTTACAGCCAATTGAGTACTTTTGAAGTATAGTCAGTGTTGTGATGTAGGAAATGCAGCGGTCAATTTGCACACAGCAATCAGATACATGACTGTTGGTTGACAGTGGCCAGGGCACCTGGGAGAACTCCCCTGCTCGTCTTCGAATAGTGTCATCCACCCGAGGGGGGCGGACGGGGCTTTAGTTTAAGGTCTCATCCAAAAGACGGCACCTCCGACAGTGCAGCACTCCCTCAGGTGATGTGTCAGCCTGGATTATGTGCTCTAGTCCTCTGGATTGAGACTTGAACCCACAACTTTCTGACTCAGGAGAGTGTGCTGCCCACTGTGATATTGCCCCTATGGATCGAGAATTCTGTCCTGTGTCACTGTAGTTTCCACCTTACGGCAATTCAAAACATCTAAAATAATCCAGAGGTTCCCCCCCCGAAAGAAACTTGAACTACATTTATACCTGTAATGTAAACAGAAGTCAGAGTTGCTTTAAATAGTGGAAGACACCATTTGTCCCACAGCTTTAGTTACAGCCTGTATTGTACAATCTTACTCCAACAGATGGACAAATTCACCTGACTCTTTGATAAAGAACATCTGAAATATTTATAAGCATCCTTTAAAACGGGGTTGTGTGGAGTCCAGGCCGAAATGTTACAATGATATCTCAGTGTAATGAAGATGCTGTGTATTGTTTATCTGGGCAGGATTTTGTAACTTGCCTTGTCCTCTCGGACACTGACCCATGCTTAGAAACGAACATTGTTCATTTCAATCACCAATTCAGAGACCATCCAATTACCAACCTCTCGCTCTCTCTCTCTCTAGTTAACTAGCAAGTCTAAGTAAATCGGCACAACTATTTGAAAGAAGGCAGGATGGAGGCTGTAACATTTTTAAAGTTTTATTTATTAGGACTACAAAAACACAAACACTACACCTGATGTATATCAAACAGAACTGCCGCCCTGCCCCTGTGGAATATAATCCAATTTAGCAACATACAATTCTTTCAACGGCAAACGATTGAATACAAGGAGCAGGATCAACTACCCGTTGCCCTGCCCTTTCCAAGGGTGCTGCAGTCAGGTTTTTTTGGGGAAGAGGGTCGATTCCATAGATTTCACTTCCACCGTATGCGAACGGCTAACAAAAAGATCCCATAGAGGAACACCAAACAGAAACACACTAATCATCGGAGACACGAGGGGTTATAGTGCGAACTGCTCTACCTGTTCCACTTCTAATCGGAGGGAAGGGGAAATATATTTCTATTAGTTCAGTGAAAATAATATTACATTGTTGCGGGGCAAGGACTTATTTAAAACTTCACTCACTATATATATAAAAAATGGAACAGCCCGGTATTTGGTTCTGTTTTTTTCCAGTCGATTGGGGCTCATTTAACCTGTTCTGAAGTACGTGTATAACTTGTTTACAGCTCGGCTCTTAGCTGCAGAGTTCACATCTGGGAATAGTGAGACACAATATTTATCCCACAGTCGAATGTCAGTCAGCTGTACCGAGAAGGGGAGGCGAGGGTTTTTATATTATTCGAAAAATAACACACCACATACAGTCAGATTTCACACAACCCAGATCCGGCTTGGCAGAATTGAAAGCTGTTTCTGACCCTGTCTCCCCATGTGTGGGGAAACTGCTTCGAAAACTGACATTACAAAGTGAAATTAACATTGAATTAAACTGGAAACTGCAACACCGGGTCACTCAAATTAGGCTCATCACTTTCGACTAGTTTCCCCCCCAAATAAACAGGCTCATTCTCCCGGATTAAATAAAACGGGTCTACACCACGAGAGGAACAGTGTTACTCCGTTAAGATCATGAGGGAGGGAATTATTTCCCAATGCTGATGAACCTTTGACACGATTTCCGCACCACTCGCCCAAACTCTTCACAACATCTGCAAAAACACTTTCATATTTCGACCCAAGGATCAAAAATCCTTCCCTACCATTTTTGCTCTCTCCGCTCTCTGTCCCCGTGTTTTCTCTATGGTTGTTTGGAGAGCAGCACTCTGCCGCTCTTGGTTTCCCCTTCCGATATTGCGCGCTGTTGCACAACGTGAGGCAGCACCAAGCGCCCCTGATTGAAAGCTGTCCCTCCCTGATTGATGGGCTCAACCAATTAAAGGAGATCGGCAAAGTGCGAGGCAGTGGGCGTGTTCCGGGTTTGGAACCACCAATCCCCTCTGGGGGAGGGGCTGGACTTCCTCTCACAATTTGCATTAACTCTTTTCATGCTGGAATAAGTACATTGGACTTTTAAGATTCCGCATTTAAACAAAAACTGAAATTAGCTTAAATAAGGAGAGTGATATTTCAGTTATATGATTAAGTTTTGTCTCACTCCACACCACATCACAACTCAGTGAAGATTATTTAAAAAAGGAAAGACTTTTCACACCGTCAGGATGTCCCAAAATGCTTTATGAAGTACTTTTGAAGTGTAGCAACTGTTGTAATGTAGGAAATAGGGCAATTTGCCCACAGCAAGGTCCCATAAACAGCAATGAGATAAATGGCCAGGTGATCTGTTTTTCGTGATGTTGGTTGAGGGATAAATATTGGCCAGGACACCAGGGAGAATCCCCCCCTCCCTCTTCAAAATAGTGCTATGACATCTTTTACGTCCACCTGAGTGGGCCTCAGATTAACATCTCATCTGAAAGACAGCACCCCCGACAGTGCAGCACTGGAGTGTCAGCCCAGAGCTTGTGCTCGAGTCTGTGGAGTGGGACTTAAATCCACAACCTTCTGACTCAGGTGCGAGTGCTACCCAGTGAGCCATGGCTGGCACCTTGAGTAACACACTATTTAAGCCGGGAATATATCCAGACATTTGGTAATTTTTGTTTGAGTTTTACCAGCACCTGGTAAATGACAGGTGAGGTGTGAAGGTGACATTTGTCAGTATTTTTGATATTTCAGACATTCTAATGCAGTTTTAACATAATGTAAGAATGTGTTGTATTTATATACATCTGTCAGAAATATCTAAAACAACTTCATATATAATGAATAACTGTAAAGTGCAGTGACTTACGTCAGGAAACGAGGCAAGCATTTTGCCCACAGCAAGATCCCACAAACTGTAATGAGGTAATGACCAGTTAATCTGCTGTTGGTTGAGAGAGGAATGTTGACCAGGACACTAGGAGAGCCTTGAATAAGGATATTGGAGGAAGGAAGATTTATAAAACACCTTTCCGTGAAACAAAGTTTAAGGTGAAATGTTGCGTCATTATGAAAGTAACAGCGAAGGTGTAGCTCTTGTTTAACATGATACAATGCTGTGCGTCCCCCTCACTCTGCATGTTGACTGGTTGTCTTTCTCCTGTAACACTCCTTCCTATGTGATGTAGTACTGGAAAGAACAGGTCTGATAGCTTCCTGGGGTGTCTGCTGAAGATCTAATTAAGGTTGTGCTGGCCGCCCACCTCTGTCTATTGCAGACATCGATACCTCTGCCTGTGTGCCAGAAATAACCTGTCCCGTTGCACTGTGGAGGAGTGAGCCTTTGACTCAGTGGTAGTATTCCTGCCTCTGGGTCAGAAGGGTTGGGTTCGGTACCCACTCCAGTCAGCCCCGGCGAGCTTGGCTCTGAATACTGGGGCGATGCCCAACGAGGGTACAGGCATCCAATGGGTGCGAGTGACCCTCCCCAAGCCTAAGTAAGTTGCAGCACACCTGGGAGCAGGTATTCTGAAGATGAAAACCATAAGGAAGGCAATGGGAAATCACCTCAGCTAGTAAGTAGCTCAAGACTCTCATGTGTGAGACTTGAGTTAGGACCTGACCTAGGGCAGAACACAACAGATGGACGATTGCACTTTGAGGCCTGCTTTGTTGGGGTGGGGGTCCTTCTCCTTTCACTGGTCCGGGATTGGTGCTGATTTGCGGATCGCCTATAGATTCCTGTGCTTCTGCCTGTATGCAACTCTTGGAGGCCTATTCTTTATGTCATCCACAGACCTGCTCAATCTCAAACTGTTGTACTGCCTCAGAATCCTGCCTTCCTTGTTCTCTGTTCTGTCTCCGAGCACACCTATTATTATCTCTCGCAATTGTAAAAACATAAGAAATAGGAGCAGGAGTAGGCCATACGGCCCATCGAGCCTGCCCCGCCATTCAATCTGATCATGGTTGATCTTTGACCTCAACTCCACTTTCCTGCCTGGTCCCCATATTCCTTGATTCTCCTAGAGTCCAAAAATCTATCTATCTCAGTCTCAGAGAAGTGCTATATGAGTTCCAAATGTCCATCAAGAACTTGCATTTATATAACACCTTTAATGTAGCAAAATGTCCCAAGGCGCTGCACAGGAGCATAATCAGACACAAATTGACACCAAGCCAAAGAAGGAGATATTAGGACAGGTGACTAAAAGCTTGGTCAAAGAGGTAGGTTTTACGGAGCATCTTAGAGGAGAGAGAGGTAGAGAGGCAGAGAGGTTTAAGGAGGCAATTCCAGTGCTTGGGGCCTAGACAGCTGAAGGCACGGCCGCCAATGATGGGGCGAAGGAACTCGGCGATGCACAAGAGACCAGAGTTGGAGCAATGCAGATTTCTTCGAGGGTTGTAAGGCTGTAGGAGATTACAGAGATAGGGAGGGGCGAGGCCATGGAGGGATTTAACTACGAGATGTTGAGGGACTGGGAGCCAATGTAGGTCAGCGAGCACAGGGGTAATGGGTGAGTGGACTTGGTGCGAGTTAGGATATGGGCAGCAGAGTTTTGGATGAGCTTAAGTTTATGGAGGGTGGAAGATGGGAGGCCGGCCAGGAGAGCATTGGAATAGTCGAGTATGGAAGTATCAAAAGCATGGACGAGGGTTGCAGCAGCAGATAAGCTGAGGCACAGAGGTGGAAGTAGGCGGTCTTGGTGATGAGAGGATATGGGGTTGGAAGTTCAGCTCAGGGTCAAATAGGATGCTGAGGTTGCAAATGGTCTGGCTCAGCCTGAGAAAGTGGGCAGGGGGATAATGGAATCGGTGGCGACGGAATGTAGTTTGTGGCGAGGACCGAAGACAATGACTTCGGTCCTCTGAATGTTTAATTGAAGGAAATTGTGGCTCACCCAGGACTGGATGTCGGACAAGCAGCCTGACATCACAGAGGCAGTGGAGGGGTCCAGAGAGGTGGTGGTGAGGTAGAGCTGGGTGTCATCAGCGTATATGTGGAACCTGACATGATGTCTTCAGATGATGTTGCCGAGCGGCAGCATGTAGATGACATAGGAGGGGGCCAAGGATAGATCCTTGGGGGACCCCAGAGGTAACAGTGCGGGGGGTGGAAAGTGAATCCGTTGCAGGATATCCAAGGTAGCTCAAGCAAATTTAACAGGGGTACGGTAGTGTAGTTGTTATGCTACTGGACTAGTAATCAAGAGAACATGAATTCAAATCTCACCATGACAGTTTGAGAATTTGAATTCAGTGTTAAAAAAAAGCTGGTATCAGTAAAAGTGACCATGAAACTGTCGGATTGTCGTAAAAACCCAACTGGTTCACTGATGTCGTGTACGGAAGGAACCTGCCGTCGTTACCCGGTCCGCCCTACATGTGACTCCAGTCCCACACCACCATGGTTGACACTTAACTGCCCTCTGAAGTGGTCTAGCAAACCACTCCATTGTACTAGGGATGGGCAATAAATGCCGGCCTTGTCAGTGACGACCATATCCTGAGAATGAACAACAAAAGCATTATTTTGGGGGCGAATCTCCTTGGGGTTCTCCCGATCAGCTGCTGTAACTTCGATGCAAGATCTGCACAAACCTTGGAGAAAAGACACACACACAACCAACTGCTTTAAAGAAAACAGTAACTGAATGCAATCTCTATGCTAAGCTATTATTTTGTACACAATTATTTCTTATTCTTTCCAGCTCCAGCGGTATACTGGCTTAATCTATCTCTCTGAAGATCCCAATGTCCTGAGCAATTCAACCTGCTTAAATATTCCTGGAACTATTTGCAGGGTTTACTAGATTTAAATATCTGCCAGTCACACGCTGATCCAATCACACAGAATGCTTATATTTGAAATGTGTGGCTTGGTTCCTCCCTCAAGCAAATCATGGTATCATATATATCATAGTAGGTACAACACAGGAGGCCATTTGGCCCATTGTGCCTGTGCTGGCTCTTTGAAAGAGCTATCAAATTAGTCCAATTTGCTCAGAGATAACCAAATCAAACTTTGCACCACTGGTACAGGGTTGGACTAAGGACATAATTCTGACTGCGGCTAGTTTGGATTAAAGGGACTGCCACTCAGTCAATAGCGGACAAAATCCTTTCAGTTTCGTCACAGGGACACGAGGGAGAGCACATCGAGAAGATTATCAGGGAGAGTGATGAGGGAACGCACAGGGAGAGCACCTCGGGGAGAGTCTGTGGGAAGGAGCACATTGAGGTTAGTGCGGGGCATTGAAACAGCTGACTGGGGGAAGTACATCAAGCGTCAGTTGGAGTTAGGGTTGCCAACTCTGGCGGGACATATTCCTGGAGGTGTCATCACATGACATCCAGCCCCACACTCCTGCCATTGGTCGCCCAACGCGTTCATACTCGCAATGCCCCGCCTTCCCACAGCCAATTGGAAAGTGAATAGACCCGATTGGATGATTCTGGACTGTCAGTCAAACAGCCTTTTTTCCCATGTCTGATAGTTTTATCACTAATGAACAAAAGTGTTCAAAGATTTTTTTTTTAAAACACAATTTTTTAATGTCCCTATGATTTTTCTCCAGAGTTTGCTAGTAGCAGTGTCCTGGATGTTAGTCTTTAATTCCCGGAGACTCCAGGGCAATCCTGGAGGGCTGGTAACCCTAGATGGAGTGTGGAGCAGGGCAGATTTAGAGGAGGAAAAGCTTAGAAATGATCATATTGAAAGCAGAAATCTGTATTTCTTTAAGATCTGAGAGAAAGTGAAACACAGTTTGGAATGAAGTAAATCAAAACCATCTGACTACAATCACTACTGGGAAGATAACAGGAAATAGGATAACTTAACATTACCATGAAGTGCGTAAGGTTCTTTTCCAAAGTCCTTAATATTTTCACCCTCGTTAATTGCCAGAACCATCATACAGTTTTAATTTACAGGCACTTTAATTTCTGAATAAGCTTTAAAGTTGATAACACACGTTAAAATATTTTTATTCTACTGTGTTGGTTGTAGCTGTTGGTTTTAATAATATCAGGGCATAGAAAAACCTAAAAGTTTTAAAGGCAACTCCCTGCCTCTAATTGAACCCAAGTACTAAATAACAGCACTGAAACATCTAAAAGGCTGTTGCTAGTTGTGAATACATAAAAAAATGCAAATTAGGTGACTTTGGGCCTCGATATTAACTCCCCTACGATGGGTGGGAGAGGAGAGTTAAAAATGAAAAAAACTGGGAATGTGCCTGCCGCAATTTTCACTGCGGCTGGTTTCGTGGCAGCCATTGTCCTTTTGTGGAGAGTGCAATTGGGAGCCTGATTTAAATTTAATGGTTGCCGCATGGGTTTCCCAGGGCCGGGGAAACCCGACAGTCAAAGGGTGGTGGGAGTTATCGGCTCAAGAAGCTTTTTAGAGCACTCCTTGTGGGCCAGGAGGAGCAGGAGTGCTCTCCTCAGCACCTCAGGGAAGCCTTAACCCCCCCCCCTCTACCGATTGCGACCTCTCTCTCTCCGTACCACAATCGCAAACCTCCTCCCCCAAGCCCCAATCTCCGGCATCCCCCCTCCCGATTGCCGGGGACCGTCCCCAAGGGTCCCGGCTGCGGCCTCCTGCCATAGGTGTTCCCGCCCGGCAGCTGGCCAGCCTGTCAATCTGGCCGGCTGTCGGGTGGGAAACAGAAGAAAAAAACTCATAACGAGGTCCTGCCGTTAAATTCGGCCTCGAGGCATTCCCCGACTATTTTCGGGCTCCCCGTAAATATCGGGGCCATGGTTCCCAAAGCTCTGCACCTAAGAGTTTTCCACGTGTCATTTCTGGGTCTGTTGTAGACTAATTGATAGAGATTGATTGCTATGATCAGTCAACAGTTCCATTATCAATGTATCATGAGACTACCAGGATGGTAGAAGCCGAACTTGATGGTCTATTTTTGTGTAGTAATTCCTATGTTGGCAGGTGTAATTTTGGACAGGAATAACAATGCTCAGATATTGATACATTTTGATATATAAATTGATGCAATAAAGATGCAAATTAGCATAATAAATTAATATGAGAGGTGATTAAACCCCCTTGTGTTAGTTAGACATTAAAATATGAGTCTCCCTACATTTATCTGAGAAATCCCTAATTTTAAGAGGGACGGATATCCTCTCCTTACTGGTTTGGATGGGGGCTGTTCTAAATTTCTCTGGTTTTCAATCATCCCTTTATCTGCCATGTCTGATCACTCTGTATAGATGGATTGTCTGTACAGGACAGAGCTGTGGCCTTTAGCCAGTAACCACTGTCTATCTCCATCAGTACGGTCACTTCCTTTTTCCTCTTCCATGTCTCATGGGAGGTTTCTGACTGGCTGTTACACGTGGGATATACAGATTGATCGAGAGCTGTGCTGAGGTCATGCACTAACAGCACTCAGTCAACGTAATCCCCCCACCCCCGCACCCCCCCCAGCCCGCACGAGTGGCTTCAGAAGTTTGCTTTCTTTTTATTTTATCTTAATTTCTCCACTTTTCATCCCTCCCTCCTCTTGTTGTACAGCACCACAGGCCACAACCGCCCACTAGCACTTCATCCAAACATCCATTCTTCCAGTGTGAGCTCAGACAGTGTGTCGGCAGCTATTCAGGCATGGGGTCCGTCACAGCCGAGCTTGACCATGCCCTTACCTGTAGTCAATGTACTTTCCAACAGGGGGAAACTGGATATGAATCAGGGTTAAATCCAGATCCTGCGACTATGTGGCAAAAGAGCAAGAAAGAAAGAATTTGCATTCAAACAGAACCTCATCGTGACCTCAGGACAGCCCAAAACCGCTTTACAACTAACCAGTACAGCTGGTTATAGACACTGACCAGCACCTGTGCAGTCCCAACTCCTGGATATTGTAAAAACTTGGAGCTAAGCCAGGGAAATCTAAATAAAAAGTGGCTTTAAGCAATCACGATGAAATATTTCTCAAATGAAATAACCGGCTGTCGTCCCCATCTTCTGTTCATGGAGTTTCACGGGGCTCTCGGGAGGGAAAGAATTGAGTTTGAGTGAATAGCATTGAGGGAGACTTAAAAAGCCACGTTCTTATTCTTAGGTATCAGACACTGAGTTCAGTTAAGGGTTAAGCCAGGACCCTGCATCCAGAAATGCACAAAATCTAGGCTGACGCTCCAGTGCAGTACTGAAGGAGTGTTGCACTGTCGGAGGTGTCGTCTTTCAGATGAGACGTTAAACCGAGGACCTGTCCGCCCTCTCGGGTGGATGTAGAGGATCCCACGGCATTATTTTGAAGACGAGCAGGGGATTCTTCCCCTGTATCCTGGCCAACATCACTAAAAAAAAACAGATTATCTGATCATTATCCGATTGCTGTTTGTGGGATCTTGCTGTGCGCAAATTGACTATTGTTATAATGCTCCTACATTATAACAGTGGCTACACTTCAAAAGTTCTTCATTGGCTGTAAAGCGCTTTGGGATGTCTTGAGGTTGTGAAAGGCGCTATATAAATGCAAGTCTTTCCTTCTTTCAGCAGATTCCATTAGCTCTGTGGTGTGAGTTACTGTGTACTAGGATTTAAACAAAAAATCTCAGGAAATTTGGCAGGAAAAATGAGATAAAAGGCTTTGCAACACCCCACACTGCCTGAATGGAGTTTGAAATGTAATAGCAGATTGGGTCTGGAAGGAAATCTGTTAGTGAAGAAACACACAGAGGGTGTGATGTTCTGGGCTGTCAGTCTCTGGTATTTAGTACAGTGGTGGCACTGAATGTCTCCTTTAATGTGTTAAGCTTGCTACCTCTACTAATCCCCTGCTGCTTTCACTCAGGAAACTGGGATTTCATTTAATTATTCATCATGGATAGTGCATTCAATAATGCATTAATTAGTAACAAGTTCTAACTTAGTACAGTTATAACTTGAAAGAAATGCTTCTTGGAATAAAAATTTTGTAAGGCCTTGGGACATCTCAAAGACATGGTAAGGTGCTACATAAATACAAACATTTTCTTTCTATTGAAACATCACAGCCTCATGCTTAGATTTATTAACAGGTCTGTATACTGAGCTTTTGAGGCCAACCCAAAAACCAGTGAGAGATCCTAATAGCCAGGGGCAGACGCAGCCCTTTGTACTGATAAGTTCAAGTATGAAGTACTGGAAGGGTACAGCTGCTTTTATCTGTACTTGTCCCTTGAGTACAGCTGAAAACTCGCCTTTTTACAATCTCCACAGCTCTGAGAACTCTGCGTTCCTCCAACTCTGGCCTCTTGTCCATCCTCCACCTCCTTCGCCCCAACACTGGCGGCCGTACCTTCAGCTATCTAGGCCCGAAGCTCCCTCCCTAAACCTTTCCGCCTCTTCACCTCTTTCTCCTTCTTTAAGACGCCCCTTAAAACCTACCCCTTTGACCAAACTTTTGGCCACCTGTCCTAATGTCTCCTTCTTTGGCTTGGTGTCAATTTCTTTTGTCTGATTTACGCTCCTCTGAAGTGCCTTGGGACATTTCACTATCTTAAAGGCGCTATTTAAATGCAAGTTGTTGTTATAGAATCATAGAATCTTACAGCACAAAAGGAGGCCATTCAGCCCATCGTGCCTGTGTTGTAGAAATTACGAACACAATCTTGGTCAGAAGCCTCCTGATATGTCCGCATAGGACATTAATAAACAGACAACTGTCAAAACGTAGGGATCCTTAACATCTCATGATGGACCTGAAATTGTATATAAAAATGGACAGATGTTGGATAATTAATGGCATTTGCATTAACATCTGGAGGGCTTTTTATTGTTAATCACATTCTAATATGTAGAAACTATGTTGTACATTTGTGCATCCACTTCAGAGGCAAAAAGCAAGCCCTTTTCTGGATGTGACTAACAACAAACAATGAGTAATACCAATTGCCAAAGGGGAAAATAATTTTAAAAGTGTGCCATGTATGGCCATTGGAGCACTGCATCATCTGGGTCTGTTGTAGACTAATTGATAGAGCTCGACCACCATGGTTAGTCAACAACTCCGTTATTGTTGTGTCATGCGACCACCAGCAGGATAGAAGGCGGACTGGACGGATCTTGGTCTTTTTCTCGTCTTGCAATTCCTATGTTCCTATGCATGACTTGATGGTTCATCCAAAGATCTTGATCTGGCTGGTAAAGGTATATGACAACTGATTGTGGAAGTGATGTCCTCCTGCTTTGACAGCTGCAGCTCTTGTGCGATGGAGGGGACGTATCCTTATCTCCTGGGCACATGGCCTACAACACAAGTAAAGGTGGTTGATGGTGTTCCTGCTGGGAGTGCAGCGGCACTAGCAGCCTGCACCAGGTGAAACTCTCCTCAGAAGCCCAGCGGCAAGTTTAGAAGTAGATATGGTGTACATCACGTACAAAATTTTATTTGCTATTTTTCTTATTCATTCTCGGGATGTGGGCGCCGCTGGCAAGGCCGGCATTCATTGCTCATCCCTAATTGTCCTTGAGAAGGTGGTGGTGGGCCTTCTTCTTGAACCGCTGCTGTCCGTGTGGTGAAGGTTCTCCCACAATGCTGTTAGGTAGGGAGTTCCAGGATTTTGACC
This sequence comes from Heptranchias perlo, assembly GCF_035084215.1. Lineage (NCBI taxonomy): Eukaryota > Metazoa > Chordata > Chondrichthyes > Hexanchiformes > Hexanchidae > Heptranchias > Heptranchias perlo. The sequence goes on from NC_090356.1 coordinate 28,798,684, forward strand.
CAGCGATGATGAAGGCGTCCCCAGAAAATGCTGCTGTTTGACACTTGATGCATTTTCCAGCATGTTGGTTTAGCCTATTATATAAGTATTTTTTGATGCATGTAGACTGCTCCATTGATACAACTCCCGATCTGATCCGAAACCTAAAAAGGAGAATCGAATATATTGTGGTAAACAAAATAATATAGCTGCTTCGTGACTCTTGTTTCTTGCTGTACCATTATACTTCTTTAAACCAGGAAGTTCCTATTGTCGATATGAATATGGGTGTGGTAGCCTCGTGGATATGGGACAGGGACTGAACAACTCAGAGGTTGTGAGGCTGGGTATTTTGCGGCGAGTGACTCACCTCCTGACTCCCCAAAGCCTTTCCACCATCTACAAGGCACAAGTCAGGAGTGTGATGGAATACTCTCCACTTGCCTGGATGAGTGCAGCTCCAACAACACTCAAGAAGCTCGACACCATCCAGGACAAAACAGCCCGCTTGATCGGCACCCCATCCACCACCCTAAACATTCACTCCCTTCACCACCGGTGCACAGTGGCTGCAGTGTGTACCATCCACAAGATGCACTGCAGCAAGTCGCCAAAGCTTTTTCGACAGCACCTCCCAAACCCGTGACCTCCACCACCTAGAAGGACAAGAGCAGCAGGTGTATGTGAACACCATCACCTCCAAGTTCCCTCCAAGTCGCACATCATCGTGACTTGGACATAAATCACCGTTCCTTCATTGTTGCTGGGTCAAAATCCTGGAACTCCCCACCTAACAGCACTGTGGGAGAACCTTCACCATACGGACTGCAGCGGTTCAAGAAGAAGGCCCACCACCACCTTCTCAAGGGCAACTAGGGATGGGAAATAAATGCCAGCCTTGCTAACGATGCTCATATCCTGAGCATGAATTTAAAAAGAATTCCACCATGTCAAGTTGAATTCAATAAATCTGGGAATTTGTGGTCTAATACAAGAAAAAATGACCATGTAAACTGCCAGAGTGTTGTGAAAATCCATACGGCTTCATTAATGCCCAACCGGGAAGGAAACCTGCCTCCCTCCCACTCCCCATCTGGTCTGGCCTACACGTGACTCCAATCCCTCAATGTGAGTGAAATTTTTGGCACTGCTGCATGCTTGAAACACCGCCAGTCAACAGATACCCTGTGCCGCTAGGAGAGAATTTAAAGGCAGGATTGGAAATTGATATAGGCAACATGGATTGGGAATTCTACATTGGAAGATTTTGCCAGGAAACTTTTGAAGCAGCCTGCCCCTTTAAATTGCTGTAGCCACCCATCTCTTGCAGCGGAGGCCACTTCCCACCCACCCACGTGGCGAGCTCACAAGTGGGAACAGCGCCATATTTAAGTAACACTGCCCCAGGAAACTTCACCGGGGTCAGAGCCGAGTTAAACGGGCGAGTGTAAAGTGTGTCCCACCGTGCATCTGGTGCAGGAAAGGAATCTCATTCAAAAATAATCTTCTATGGTTGGGGCAGCACCATAAGCACATTCTACGGTTGGCTCCGGCTGCTGCCCAGTCAGATAGAGCAATGACTGAAATCCAACAGAGCATGTGTGCAGGGTGAAGGATATTATTCTGATTGGATCTTGAAGAAGCACCATGTTGGATCTGCTCAACCATCTCCTTCTTCTCGATGACTCTGACCTCTGCCATTGGGTTGGGTTATCTCAGATCATTCCTCTCTTTGTTCAGGTTGTTGCTGCTTGAAGTTGTCAGTTTGCTGTACAGTCTCCATGGATAAGATATGCTTTTACCCATGTCATATTTCACTTTCTTTGTGCATTAACACTGCCCCCATAATTTGTGACAATTATATTCTGATGTATAATCTATCTTCGTGTTGCTCATCATCATGGTTTGATTGAGTAATGGTTCTGGCTCCCTAAGTAAGCATGGTCAATTAGTGCCAGCTTCTTTTCCCCCTCACTTTGGTTTCAGAGGGTAGTTTGGGAGGTCTCTCAGATTTGGTCTCAGTCCCCTGCCATGGCTCTCAGCCCCTCAGTTTCTGGATGCATTTCTATCTTACTTTCACTGACTTTCGAGCCCTACCTTATTTTCTTCAGTTTACTTTCACTGTCTTTTCAGTGCGGTACTGAGGGAGTGCTGCACTGTCCGAGGTACCGTCTTTCGGATGAGACATTAAACCGAGGCCCTGTTTGCCCTCTCAGGCAGACGTAAAAGATCCCATGGCACTATGTGGAGAAGAGAAGGGGAGTTTTCCTCGGTGTCCTGGCCAATATTTATTCCTCAACCAACATCACCAAAAACAGATTTCTGGTCATTTATCTCATTGCTATTTGCAGGAGTTTGCTGTGCACAAATTGGCTGCTGTGTTTTCCTACATTACAACAGTAACTACACTTCAAAAGTACTTAATTGGCTGTAAAGCGCTTTGGGACTTTCTGTGGTCGTGAAAGACGCTATATAATTGCAAGTTCTTTCTTTCCTTTTTGAAATGTAGATTTCAGGGGCCAATTTTAAATGTTCATGTTATTTTTTGTCAGCAATATTAACTGGTAGTGACTGGAAAAAAAAGAAGCATTAAGATCCCAAATATCTGACAATTTGTTATATTTCTGACTCAGAGAGCCGTAACTGGATTTCTGCTTCACATTAAGAGGGCCAGCAGTGTTTAAATAGATCTCCCAAATTCTCAAATTCCCACTCTTCCAGTAAGTCTCCATTCAACTTTATTACACAATGGCTGTCTTAGCTGTATCTTGGGCAGCAAGATAAGACTCCATCCCTCTGAAAATAGGAAGTTCACTTCCGATGTATCAAAAAAAAATAAAGGAAACTCTCGCAAGCTCTGGTGACTCATTGCTCCGTCCCTCATGATAAGCTTGCACTCAAAGCAGTGAGTTAGTGGCCCCTTGGAAAAAAATAACAGGAAAATATTTGGAAGATTGGACGATAACTGTGGGGGTTCATTTATTCTGTGAACTGGAGCTAGCACTTGCACTAAGTGTATGCAGTGATTTTGTACATTGATTAATGGAACAGGAGCTAAATTTGCTCCTGAGTTTGCTCCTCAGAGTAATTTATTTTTAATGCATTTTAATGTGCGTTCTCAATGCCTTTTTCTCTTGTTAACTGCTTGTTAACTGCAATTAATGGGAAATGTGCGCATGTACTCAAGGATTTACTTTGTTCCCGTATCATGTTGTTCTATTTAAACCTGCTGTAAAGCGTCAGAATTTGACTGGCGAGCAGAGTAACAGATATTGTGGAGAAGAGCAGGACGTCCACAGGTGGTGGCCATCGTGGACCTTGTCTTGGCAGGATCCGACCTTTTCCCTCCAGCTCCTCTGCCCCTTTCTCACCCATGATCGGTGACTTACCCTGGGTCCCCTCCTCAAACTCACCAAGCTCTTCAGGATTTCCATTGCCGAGCTGTTTCAAATCGTTGCGAATGACGCAGACTGCAGTGCTAATTATGCCACTGCAAACACTACAAGTGCTGGTGTCTCCATAAACTTCAGTATCCCCCAGTCCCTGTATTCACATAGGAACAGGTGACGGCCATTCAGCCCCTCGAGCTTGTTATGGTCTTCCAGCCTGTGATTCCATTGTAGCCTCCTCATTGTAGGCAAGTCGCACATGTCACATGACAATACCAGTTTAATTTAGCTGGGGCTTGCTGAAGGCCAACTTTACTATGCAATGATAAGAGCAATATGCAACGCACCAGGAGGGCATTCTACAGAGAAAAGGCAAAGCTGAATGACAGAGTTACATTGCTGGGTGGAGGAGAATAAAATGTAATGGGGTGGAAATTTGTAGTGCAAAGCGGGCGGAGTCCCATGGACCAACGTCCTGCCCTCATATTCAGTTCCATTGAAGTCATTACAAATTTCTGCTCCAAGGTATCTTGCCAGCTGCAGTTAGAAAAGCCTTGTGAGCATTTTAACATTTCCAGGTCTATTTGTACAAAAGGATATTAGTGAACGCCATGTATCAGCTGACACTTGGCATGTGTGCCTTTTGTGGCCTGTGGTAATATTCTGAAATACCCTCATTACATTTCTTTTATAAACCACTTGCAGCTTCTGTGGTTAGATATTTGAGGGCTGATTGCCCAATTAGGCACTCCCGGTGAGGAGGGTGTTCATTGTTGGGATATCATGGGCATTGATTCAAATGGATAGAAAGTCAGGGGCTTTGAGCCTGCAATTTCCTGACCAGTGCTCTCCCAATTTTGAATCAATGTAAGATAATTGAAGCCTTGTCTCAGTGGATAGCACTCCTCACCCCACTGAGTCAGAATGGTTGTGGGTTCAAGTCCCACTCCAGACTTGTGCACATAATTCAGGCAGTACTGAGTGAGTGCTGCACTGTTGGAGGTGCTGTCTTTTTGATGAGACGTCCTGTCTGCCCTCTCAGGTCACATGGCACTCTTCAAAGAAAGGCAGGGGAGTTCTCTTGGTGTCCTGGCTAACATTTATCCCTCAACCAACACCATCAAAATAGATTAACTGATCAACCTTCTCATTGCTGTTTGTGAGATCTTGCTGTGTGTAAATTGCCTGCTGCGTTTGCTTAAATTACAAAAGTGACTACACTTCCAAAGTACTTCATTGGCTGAGAAGTGCTTTGGGATGTCCTGAGGTTGTGAAAGGCGCTATATAAATGTAAGTCCTTCAATCTTTCTCTGCATAGAGTTTTGATCATGTCAATCATACTCACCCTGGAGCTACTGAACAGCAGTTTCAGTAACAGCAGCTGACAGCCATTCTCATTGCTTACAGTGGCACATTTCTTCAAAATGAACACCTACTTCCCCACATCCCTCCAGCTGTGACAGGAAGTGGACACCACATCCACTTCTTGGACAATGACCTCCCGTGCCTGTTGGACCCATTTGCCCTTTAGAATTGTACAGTACATTCCACCTTCCATTGATACTGCCGCAAGCACATCAAAGACCCCCTCAGTGAAATGGGCCTTTCTTCATTCTTAACCCCATTCCAATTTATGCACCCCACACCTGGGATTGCCACACAGAAAATTATCTGGAGAACTTAGGTGCTGATTATGCTGATTAATAAGTGCCTCAGAATCATTGCTGCAGGTTCGTCGACAGTGCCTGTTAGGTTGAATATTAGTTACAGCATATCTGAACACTATTTAATGCACTAAGATTAGATTAAAAGCTTTGATGGGACCCAACTAAGGTCAAACTCTAGAGAATAGAACACTAGAGACAGACACAATGGGCTCGATTTTCCAGTGAAGTAGGGGTGAGTTGGGGGCGGTCTCCGAAAATCGCAGAAATCTCGAGTTGGGTTCGGAACCCGGCTCCAACCCGCAGACTCCCGGGTTCCCCACTGACGGGTCTGGGTGTGCGTGCGCCTCCCGAATGCGGAAGTCCCACCTGCAATTAAAGCCGGCGGGATGATAGTTAAGAGACTTATGTGGATACTCAAAGTACTTAAAGTACTTAATTTTGTCCACTTTAAGGCAGGAGTCCGATTTTGAAACATCCTCAGCGTGTTTCCCGTGCTGTGGGAAACACTCCATGTTCTGCCAGACGTGTTTCAGCCAGCAGCCAGTTGCACATTCAAATGCTTGTTCGACAGATGGGGAGAAAAGGTGAGTTCTTGCTGCAGGACACTCTGTTCTTTCACACAAACTTTTGGCTGCGAGATCTTTGTGTTTTCACTGAAAATTCTTACTTTCCACTCACAATTCTTCTGTTCACACATATTTAACAACTTTTCAGACCTGCTCAAACTCACACCATCAGGATGGGGGGGCACCATGGCTTCATTCATCATTACATCAGAGGATGAGCAACATCACCAGCCTCGCCAGGCACAACGTCCACCTCCACAACACAGTGCTGCACTACAGGCACCTCACAAGAGCATAGAGGGCAACAACCGAGAGAGCAGCGTCGCAGGAGGCACTACCCTCGCCACAGGGTCTACAGACCGAGGCTCAGTTTCCTGGACCTCTCTGAAGACCAGTGCATACGAAGGCTCAGAGTGAGTCGCCAGGTAGTCGCAGACATCTGCAGCCTCCTTCATGCCGAGCTGCTCCCGGCTGGGCTGAGCGGCATCTCATTACCGTCGCTGTCAAAGTCACCACTGCCCTCATTCTCTTTGACTCCGGATCATTCCAGGGTGCCACCGGGGACATCGCCGGGGTCTCAGTCATCTGCACACAAGTGAATAAGACCGACGGCTTGTTTCGTTGGGCCTCATCATACGTCAACTTCCCCATGGACGACCTCAGCCAGACGGAGAGGGCGGTGGGATTCCACTCTGTGGCTGGCTTCCCACAGGTGCAGGGTGTCATCAATTGCACTGTTCATCAACAGGAAGGGCTATCACTCCATCAACACTCAGCTCCTTTGTGACCGCCGCAAAAGATTCCTTCATGCGCTAGATTCCCCCACAGCTGCCACGATTCTTTCAAATTGAGGGAATCCAATATCCCGCCCCTCTTCCACACACCAATCACCCTTAAGGGCTGGCTCCTCGGGGGCAAGGGATACCCCCTGCACACATGGATCATGACACCTCTGAGGAACCCCATCACCCAGCAACAGCGTTGATATAACGACAGCCACATCGCCACCACTGAGCATGCTATTGGTCTGCTCAAGATGCAATTTAGGTGCCTTGATCGTTCTGGGGGAGCGCTTCAATACGCACCAAACAGGGTGGGATGCATTATAGTCGTGTGTTGTGCCCTGCACAACATGGCACAACAGAGAAGGGTGCTGCTTGAGGAGGCCCCACGCACATCTGCCACTCACATTGAGGAGGAGGAGGAGGAATCCATGGGCAGAGCAGTGGCTCACCTGGCTGCTCATGAGGCCAGGGAGTCACTGATATGCGAACGGTTTTCCTAATGGTGTGAAGAGTCCAGTCCTCGCACCACCTGGAAAGAGCAGCGCCAACACCAGGCCGCCCACCCCTCCCTGCACAAAACAGTCCTGCAACTACACGTACACCCCACTGTAAAGTGACCCAATGGGTGGCATCAAGTGTCGCCGTTCATGGTGAACCTCATGAAAGGGCCCTATCACAAAAGCCAGTCAAGAATGGGCAAGACGTGGCAGCAGTGATGACAATCATAACATTAAATGTGACTTTAACAAAAACCAAATCTAAGTGAAAAACATGACACTGTGTCAAACACCCTTGTGCATACCCTTCGTGCTCACAAAACCTTCGCCTTTCTCTTATGACTACTTCTACGTGGTGCATCCCCTGTGGCTGCAGCAGAGGTAGTGGCAGGTTGCTCTTGTTCAGGCCCTGACTGCTTAGATGCTTTCGGCCTACGCTCTCTGGGTCTTGGAGTCCGTGAGGGCCCCTCCAAAGACTGCTCCACCTGCATCTGCACCTGGAGAGGAGGCAGCATTGCGGGTATTGGTTGAGAGGGGGGCAACGGGTGAGACATGGGAGCGCTTTGAGTGGCGTCCCCACTTCCATGTCCCCTTTCGCCATCATCCCTCCCCTGGGCCAGGGCCACATCACTCCTACACTCTGCTGGACGACAGTATGGAGGACATCCGTGATGCCTTGTAAGGAGCGCCAGTGTATCTGTCTGCCTGTTTAAGGCGGCAGAATGTTGTTCACCCTGAGTCCGAACGACCGTTGTTAGGGCCTGAATGGACTCATTTGTGAGCCGTGCTCAAAGCTCAGTGGAGGCTAGCCTTCCCTCCATCGCAGACATTCCTGCACTTACCTGTGACACTATCTCAGAGAATGGTTCTATAAACCCTCAACTCATTTAAAAAATACTTGGATGTGCACCTGAAGAGCCGTGAGCTGCAGGGCTACGGACCAAATGCAGGAAAGTGGGATTAGGCTGGGTGGCTTGTTTCTCAGCCAGCGCAGACACGATGGGCCGAATGGCCTCCTGCTGTGCCGTAAATTTTCTATGATTCTATTTCTAATTGCTCACGTCCCTGTGACTGTATCTCGGAGATCCCCTCCTGTACCTGTGCCACCATTTCACTCATGCAGGAGTTGGATTCCTCCATCCTCTGCGCTATTATGTAGAGTGCGGGTGGCACCTGTTCCAGTACCTCGCAAATGTGCAACTGTCCCTCGATCATTCTCCTTTTAAAGGGTGGCCCCCCGGGCTTCAGCATCTGCGTCCAGCTGAGCAGAGCCTGGAGAGCAGTGCTCCCATCGACACAGACTCTCCACAGTGTCTGTTCGTGCTCACCACCAGGTGCCAACCCAACTAACTGAGTACTAGGACCCACTGTGGTGTGAGTATCGGTGCTGATGGATGGCTCACTAAGTTGTGACAGTGCACCTTCAGAGGCTGGCAGGCCCTGTAAGAGAACAGAAGGCAATATTAAGCATCATCACAGATGTGTCATGTTGCGATGAGCATACTGTGGTGTTGACGATGACAAGACATGTTAACATCATTTCATATTGTGTGTGATGAATGTTAAAGTTGTGTCACCAGACGTTTGTGGGGTGCCAGTCTCGCCGTCCCCGACAGACAGGCACTCGAGGGTGCGGCTCAGCTCCAGCGCCTCCTGCTCCGTGTCTGTGAGGACCAGTGTTTGTGGAGGCCTGTCTCCAGTCCTCGCCCTCTCGCATGCATTTTGCGTTCTCTTCTAGAAGGGGAGAAAGTACAGACGTGTGAGTGAGTGATGGTGAAGTGGCCAACCGATGAATGCATTGCTTTGGGTGAGGCTGACCATGAAAGAGATGCATCAGAGGGTGAGTATGAGACAGAGCCATCACATTGTATGAGGATTGGGGTGAGTGGTAGTGGTGGGGTGACTACTGGGTAGGTGAGGAAGTGCAGGTTAGTTGAGGATGAGCCTTAAGTGGGTGTGAGGAGTGATGTGATAGAGTAGTGTTGGTGGTGCAGAATGAGTTGGGGGTGAGGGCGGTGATGTGGAACACGGAATGTAGGAGGATCAGTAAGTGTACTCACTTTGGCTGATCAAGCTAAGTCATTGAAGTGCTTCTTGCACTGGACTCCGTTGCGGGATATGTTGCTGCTGCTGCTGACCTTCCTCTGCCACCTCGAGCCAGGCCCCTTCTTGGAGGCAGAGGCAGGCCATTTCCTCCCATCCGCTGGGTAAAACACATCCCTCCTCCTCCTCACCCCATCCAGTAGCACCTGGAGTGAGGCATCGTTGAACCTTGGAGCAGTTGTGGTGTGTTGGGTGCAAAAGCCTTTGGAGCAATGGCCCTTTAAAATAGAGCTCCTCCAGCTGACAGCCTGTGATGCGGGCGCGCAGTCCGCCCGCTGCGCAGCTTTCGGACGGCAAACCCAGAAGCCACGTTAAGTGGCACCAATTGAATCATGATTGCATGGGGAACGGACATTTGTTATTGGGCGGGTTACACACGGGGCCATTCACCTCTCCCCCCCTCCCCACTGCCATCCCACCTCCATTCTATTATCAGGACCAATGGCCTCAATATAAAACACCCCCAGGACAGGGGGGGAGAGGGGTTAAAAAGTGAAATCCATGTAACACGACCCCAATACGTCGCGCACGTGCCTGCCGCCATTTTGACGGCGGTGGATATCGAGGCGCCTGCATGTCCTGCCTTGGAGAGGGCGGATGCTTATTAACATATTTAAATTGAGCTCCTACAGTGATATTGGGAGCCCGATTTGAAATTTACTCATGCTGCATGGGTCTCCCAGGGGTCAGGAAACTCGGAAGTGAATTGGAGGTGGAAGCTGCCAGCTCCCCAAGGCAAGCGGCTCTTTTAGCCCTCCTCGAGGGCCGGGAGGAGCAGGAGTGCTCCCCCCCTTGCCAGCCCTCTCAAGGAAGCCTTCGGCCTACCCCAGCCCCGATCTCCAGCCTCCCCCCACTCCCACAACAGCCCTACCGATCGCAGGCCTCCCCCTCCCAATCGCCGATCTTCCTCCCCTCCTGTTTGCCGGGAACCGTCACCAAGTATCCGCGGCTGAGGCCACCTGTCGTTAGAGTTCCCTCCCGCCCACCGGCCAGGCTGTCCGTTTGACCGGCTGTCGGGCGGGATGTGGAGCTGCCGTTATGATTGACAGGATTTCCACGTCCCTAGCCTTGCCGGGTTCTTTGGCCGTTTCCGGCCTCCTCCACACCCTCCCCGTAAGTATCAGGGTCAATCTCAAAATGTGAAGCGGTGTTAATGAGAGAGGTGAAAATCCCAGTTCCTCCAATACCCATCTAAGCAAATCTTTTACTGACTTTCCATAACTGGCGCTTGCTGTCTGTACCATTAAATTCTTACCCCTGTGCTCACTGACCAACATTGGCTCCCAGTCCATCAACGCCTCCAATTTAAAATTCTCATCCTTGTTTCTCAAATCCCTCCATGGCCTCACCCCTCCCCATCTCCGTAACCTCCTCCAGCCCGATAACCCTCTGAGATCTCTGCATTCCTCCACTTCTGGCATCTAGAGAATCCCATTCTTTCGCTCCACCATTGGTGGCCATGCTTTCAGCTGCCCAGGCCCTAAGCTCTAGAATTCCCTCCCTAAACCTTTCCTCCTTTAAGACGCTCCTTAAAACCTACATCTTTAACCAAACTTTTGTACTAATATCTCCTTCTTTGGCTCAGTGTCAATTTTTGACTGATTACCCACCCGTCCAGCGTCTTGGGACGTTTTAGTACGTTAAAGACGCGATATAAATGCCAGTGGTTGTTGTTACATGTACTCCAATCTTCATAAATGGAAATTTGGGTCAGACTGCCCTCGCAGTGTATGAAATATACTTAAAAATATTTAAATATCTATCGAGGTTTTATGTTCATCTATGGAGTTTCCACTAAAAACAAAAACACTAAATTAATCCCACCATCGGAACCTTACTTTGAAACACATAAAAAGAGTACGTGCGCGAAAAGTTGTAACTTAAATAAGGCAGAAGTTGTGGAATCATTAATCAATGAAGATTCCCCCCATGCAATCTGGATATGAACCTAATAATTAAGCACAAGTCTGAGTGATATCATAACTAGTCAATTCCACTGAAAAACCATTATAACGTAGTAAGGTTCTGTATTAATCAATACTTATGGTGATTACTATTTTAATATGGCCGAGAGTTTTTTTTTGTTTAAATATAAATACTGATATTTTCCTCTGTGTTTCAATTTTAATGAATTTGAAATTACTAATGTAGAAATCTTAATGCTTTTGCCCGAGATTCCTCTCTCTGTTGTTTTACTCCTGACATTAATCCACTTACAGTCAAATAGCGGAGAGAGAAACTTCACACATATAATTTCAGGACCAAGGCATTCTTATATCCATTAAATCTGAAGCACAGAAGAAAATACAATCCACTCCACTTAATTCAAAGTTGCTTAATTTAAATGACCTGATCATTCAATTATTTTGTAGCTGTAAATTCCTGTTACTGATTCGGTTATTCACATTGAAGAATTCAAATTATTAGATAATGTTTAGCTCAAAAAATGACGTTTACTAATCCATTAAAAAGAGCAAAGTATTAGTAACACAAAACTTCCTTCACTACCATTAAAATTTCATTCTCAGGATGTGGGCAAGGCCGGCATTTATTGCCCAACCACATTGATACAACTAAGTGGTTTGCTCGACTACTTCAGAGGGCAGTTAAGAAACAACCACGTTGTTGTGAGACTGGAGTCACATATAGGCCAGACCGGGTAAGCACGGCAGGTTTCCTTCCCCAAAGGACATTACAACAAGGGAATCAGGGGGAAAACTCTCCAGTGGCTGGAGTCATACCTAGCACAAAGGAAGATGGTTGTGGTTGTTGGAGGCCAATCATCTCAGCCCCAGGGCATTGCTGCAGGAGTTCCTCAGGGCAGTGTCCTAGGCTCAACCATCTTCAGCTGCTTCATCAATGACCTTCCTTCCATCATAAGGTCAGAAATGGGGATGTTCGCTGATGATTGCACAGTGTTCAGTTCCATTCGCAACCCCTCAGATAAAGAAGGAGTCCGAGCCCGCATGCAGCAAGACCTGGACAACATCCAGGCTTGGGCTCATAAGTGGCAAGTAACATTCGCGCCAGACAGGTGCCAGGCAATGACCATCTCCAACAAGAGAGGGTCTAACCACCTCCCCTTGATATTCAACGGCATTACCATCGCCGAATCCCCCACCATCAACATCCTGGGGGTCACCATTGACCAGAAACTTAACTGGACCAGCCATATAAATAATGTGGCTACAAGAGCAGGTCAGAGGCTGGGTATTCTGCGGCGAGTGACTCACCTCCTGAATCCCCAAAACCTTTCCACCATCTACAAGGCACAAGTCAGGAGTGTGATGGAATACTCTCCACTTGCCTGGATGAGTGCAGCTCCAACAACACTCAAGAAGCTCGACACCGTCCAGGACAAAGCAGCCCGCTTGATTGGCACCCCATCCACCACCCTAAACATTCACTCCCTTCACCACCGGTGCACAGTGGCTGCAGTGTGTACCATCCACAGGATGCACTGCAGCAACTCGCCAAGGCTTCTTCGACAGCACCTCACAAACTCGCGACCTCTACCACCTAGAAGGACAAGAGCAGCAGGCACATGGGAACAACACCACCTGCATGTTCCCCTCCAAGTCACCATCCCGACTTGGAAATATATCGCCATTCTTTCATCGTCGCTGGGTCAAAATCCTGGAACTCGCTTCCTAACAACACTGTGGGAGAACCGTCACCACACGGACTGCAGCGGTTCAAGAAGGCGGCTCACCACCACCTTCTCAAGGGCAATTAGGGATGGGCAATAAATGCCGGCCTCACCAGTGATGCCCACATCCCATGAATGAATAAAAAAAAACATTTAGGGCTTTCTGCATTTTCTCAGAGCCTACCTCTGGAAGGTAGGTTGTCCTTTACATGGTCACTGACCTTTGATACTGCATTCTGTGCTGGCTGCTAGCTTTTATTCAGGGGAGGAGGGAGGACAGAGGATGTTGTTGTTTGTTGGAGACCTTTCCCACTGCCAACTACAAAAATGGTGATAGAAACATTCACAAGGAAGCTTCAGTTCAACAACAATGCCACGTCGGACTGGACACTCGGATAATTTTCCTCGTGCTTCAATCCTTTTGTGGTCATGTTCCTCCCAATCTCTGCAACTGCCTGCAGCCCTTTAACCCTCCCTCACCCCTTGGAACCCTCTGTTCCTCTGACTCTGGCCTCTTGTGCACCTCCCTCCCTCCATTCGCCCCACATTTGGTGGTCGTGCCTTCAGCCACTTAGGTCTCACCCTCTGGAATTCCCTCCCTGAACCCTTCTGCCTCTCCTCCTTCAAGATGCTTCTTAAATCCCACCTCTTTGAGGCTGGTCACCTCTCCAAATATCCCCTCCTTTGGCTCAGTGTCCATTTTTTTTTGACCATAGCTCTGTGAAGCACCTTGGGACATTTTTCCACATTAAAGGTGCTCTACAAATGCAAGTTGTTGTAGTCTTACCCACGATGTCCCAATATTGCTGGCCAGGGGTGAGCTCTCTGCCAACTGTACTTGGAAAATTATCCCCCTTTGGCCCTTTGTCAGATGCTATTGAAGTGGCAGCAGGTTAACCATCTTCTTCCATTTATAAATACATTACGAAGCATTAATTTCTTTGGTGAATTGACACAAGGTACGTTGATATCCAACAGCTTCGTCAATATCTCTGAGGTTTGACGCCCTCCATTACACATGAAAACCAACTTTATCCATTAATTCCTCTGCCAGCTCAACATGGAATCTGCTACTGCATGGTGTGTAGTGAATCCTACAACAAGGCGGAAATAAATGTATGTGTTAGTTCTCTTGCTTTAAATTTTACTGAAATCATGTTGGGGTCGATTTTGATTACTGGGCGACCGGCCAGGGGAGTGCGCCGGTCGGTCGCCCCCCCGTTCCGGCAGCAAAGAGCCACCCCCCTCCCGCCCCCATGACCTTGAGACCCCGGCCTCATTTAAATCTGTCAGGTGAGCTGCGGGGCACCAAACAGGGGCGCTGGTGCAGCTCACTGGGTTGAGGGCTGAGGATCGGGGCCTTGGAAACTGCCAGTGAGGGAAGATACGGGATTGGGTGGGGGAGAGGGGAGAAGGTCACGATTGCAGAGGATGGCGATCCTGGGACTGCAGCGGCCCACGTTATGTTTGCAGGGCCTGGAGGTGCACTCCACGGAAATAATTTGACACTAACCTTTGGCGGGCTTCTTGGGCTCCATCACCCGTGAAACTGGTCAGAGTGGGCCTGGTGCAGGCACCGACCTAAGATGGCGATCAGGGTCCTATTTATGTCAGAGGACCCTGATCCCTATACAATCCTCACTACTTAAATTGTCCACATTTAAAACGAGCAGTCGCTTATATCGGCCAAAAAGCGATAACCGTTATCCATTTGCATTAACGTCCATTTCAAAGTTGCTGGTTACAGCGTCTTAAGTCCTCCGCGTGTTTCGGGGGCAGAAACAGCCGTGCTTACTCACTAGAAGAGCCTTATTGAGGCAGACTTCGTTTTAATATTTTATATTTTCAGATGAGAATCCTTCACAAAAACCTGCAGGGCTGTGCAGGAGATTTCTCCCCATTAAGGACTGAGCAAAGCCATTTTTTCAGACAGCGGGTGTTGGTAATGGTTCTGCTGTTGCCATTTACAGCTCCTCTAGACCCATCTTTTGTTTCTTTATTTGTCCCATTACCACTCTCCTTGCCTTGCACCATCATCCATTTTGTTATTTAATCACTCCTGCCCTCCGCCCTATCACAGACCTTCCCTTTTGTTCTTCCCCTCCCCCCTCCCCGCCTTTGCCTGGCTCGGTACTTGCTTATAAATTGTTAAATCTTTAATTCCTCCGGTTCTGACGAAAGGTCATCGACCTGAAATGTTAACTCTGTTTCTCTCTCCACAGATGCCGCCTGACCTGCTGAGTATTTCCAGCATTCTCTGATCTTATTAAAGCAAAGAGAGAACTCTTTTACCTTTCCAGTGAATTTCTGCCGAGAATCCATCAGCTGTAATAAATGGCTCAGATTTGAAACCTCTGCAGTAAATAAAACCCTGCTGCAGTGTGAATTTAAACTGTCCTCTCTCCGGCAGTCTTAAAAACGGCGTTGAAATGATTTTTAATTTTATTAACGCTACCGCGTTTTACCGGCCACTGCGTATGGTTTGCATGAACACGCCCGCTATAAGTGGTGGGGACTGTATTAAAAGGGGCCCATCACCAGAAACAGGCAGGTGCTATGGACACCTGGCGGTAAGCCCCTTTCAAAATGGCGCCGGCTGCATTGCTGGTGTTACTAAGACGGAATAGCTCCCGACCCCATTGTGAGCCCGTTAACGCCAAGCGGTGATAATCAACCCTGTTTAACAATCCATCAGTTTGACTTTCCCGTGAAACGGTATGTTACTACGCAAAGTGTTTTGAGGATTTAAAAGGTTTAGTCATTGCCGTTAAGTGTGTACTGAATGGCTGTTGCACTGATACACTTAGTAACAATGTGTTTGCCAGTATAACGCATAAACCTCATTTTATTAGCAAGCAAAAAACATTATCAATACAAACATCAAAGTTCTCTGTACAGAGCAGCTGGTTGCACAGCGCAAAGTCCGATCTTCAGCGTGTGAACATAGCAGATGGGGAATGGCCCGTGACGTTGGATTAATCCCACAATTTGTTACACACTCTGCCAGACTTTGAGAGGTGAGGAGGAGCTGGGCTGTCCCAACTCACTAACCCACAGAGGAACAGATCCCACTCCCCCACCCTGAGCCATATGGTCAAAAGGCCCACAGTCCGCTCTCGGGCAGGGCTGGATTTTGTTGTTCTTATCGCAGGAGGTGGCCAACTTAACTTGAGGGGGCAGAGAGATGAAGGTTCTAAAGCATAAAGCAACTTCTTTTACCCAGAGAACGGTTAGAATGTGGAACTTGCTACCACATGGAGAAGTTGAGGCGAATAGCATAGATACCTTCAAGGGGAAGTAGATAAGTACATATGAGAGAAAGGAGGAGAAGGATATGTTGATAGGGGGAGGTGAATGGGGTGGGAGGAGACTCGTGTGGAGCATAAACACCGGCATAGACCAGTTGGACCGAATGGCCTGTTTCTGTGTTGTACATTCTAAGTAAATTTATGTAATTCTATGTAAGAATATTCCTGTGAGTAAATAATGGTTAATTGTAGAAATTTTATAGTCTAACCCACTCCATGGATTGACTATCACCTCTTTTGTGGTATTGTACTCTCCAGCAACATAAGCACAGAATAAAAAGCTACTTTTTTACTCCACTGATCTGATGTTTACTAAATGAGATGAATAAATTCAGTGCAGGTTCCTATCTTGTGGTCTCTTCATATACTGGTTGCAAAAACTATCTGAATCTGTTCAGCGCTATGGGGAAATAGCGGGGGTGTGGGACTAATTGGATAGCTCTTTCAATGGCGCAGCACAGGCACGATGGGCAGAATAGCCTCCTACTGTGTTGTACGATTCTATGGTTCTTAGCTAAATGATGTGGCTTAAGTTGCAGACCAGAGGCATTGGGTTAAATACACGTACAAAGGAACTTTAGTAGGATCACATTAAGTGTTCATATGGGGACAGCATCAGAAAGAAAATATCGCCCATAAAATTATGCAAACCTGCTAAATTTGTGTAACACAAGCTGAACTTCAGTGCGTCCCAAGGTTTATACAGAGAACTGGCCTCTATTAATAAGTGAATGTCTCACTTCCTAAACCTCGCTATGAGGTAGGACCTTACCGTATATCTACAGAGAATTCACTTGTTGAAGGGTTCTGCCAGCTTTCTATTTAAGCATCAGCTCCTCTAACGTTAACTGTACTGGAGAGTCTTTACAGAGAGTAACCCACCACAAACTGGAAGTCAGTAAACTCCATACTCTTGAGGATTCTATAGGGTAAGTTCTGTGAGGCTTCACTGGTGGCATATGGGGCGACAGATTGCCAGTGGTAGTTGGCACGGACAAGGATGATAGGTGTGGGATTTATTATGGCATAGGAGTAGGCTGTGCAGTTCTGGAGTTGGAGAGTGGAGCTCGGGAGACTGGCGAGGAGAGCATTAGAGAAGTTGGGCATGTGGATGAGGGTTCCAGCAGTGGTGGGCATGAGTTGGACAACGTTGCAGAAATGGATGTGGGCGGTCTTAATGATGCACCAGATGTGAGGCTTGAACCTCAGCTCAGGATCGAACAGGATGATTTAGGTCTCATCAGCGTTCTGGCTCATTTGTGCCTCAATATCGGGCAGCCAGTCAGACAACACAGTGAATGGAATCTAGGGTGGTGGCAGCGGAGGGGTAACTCTGAGTGAGAAGGGACGGGTTGGGGAGCAATGGTGGGTGGATGAAGGGTCTTTTAAGGAGGGGAGAGTTTTTCAAAGTGCTCCACCAACACTAGCAACTAGGATTCAAAATCCACATTCTTTAAAGTCTATCGGAGTAAGTGCTGGTGCTACGAGGCAAATCTAATAGACCAAAAATAGCTCACTGTCCAGTATTTCAGTGGGTATAAATGGGCAGTGAGCTGACAACGATTCCAATATTCCATAGATCCTTTCTGGTAAGGCAAGTGAAATCAGCCTCCTGAACTGGTCTACTGACACAATTCCACTGCAGAAATAAACAGGAAGACCACAGTCTCGATGAATAAGTAAAAACACTGATTGAGTGGCACTGACTTGTTCTCTCCACATTGCTGTCGCTACATTCTTTGCTACAGTCTGTAGCCGTTCTGCAGTTTCAGTAACGTTGCCATCTGGCATCTTCGTGGGATCAGTGGCTGCAATGGGAATCACAGCTTGTGGAGAATTCAAACGTAAATGAGTTTAAAAATAGGAATGCTAGCCTGGTGGAGGGGCAGGTTGGTTACTAACAAGCTGTACCGGGGGTGGGGGCGGTAGGTCAACGGTTTATTCCCCGTACGATGAAGTTTCAATCTTGGTTGGATCATTAGAGAGACGACAGGCCCAGACAATTCCAATGAGGAATATGGAAAAAATTAGCAATTGGGGGCAATTTACTCTGGTTCACCCCAGCAGCCAGTGACGGGGAAAAGAAAGCCCATGTGCTCTCCTGGATGGGAATGGTATGCCTTTTATAAATGATCCATAAAGTGGATCAACAGGAGAAAAACAAATTTACATGTTTTCCCCCCTTTTTGTTTTAAAGGGCTCGACTATTAAAGGAACTTAAACTTAATGGCCTCGATATTAACCCCCCCACGACTGGTGGGAGAGGGAACGCGTTCCCAACCCTGGGCCGCATCCATCCTGGGACCTGTGGAGTGGCTCAGAGAGACTCCTAGGTCATCATCCTATGGAGTAGTCGCTGGGTCAAAATCCTGGGGCTCTCTACTGAACAGGACTATGGGAGTCCCTTCACCACATGGACTGCAGCGGTTCATGTAGAAGGCCCATCACCACCTTCTCAAGGAGCAACTATGGATGGGCAATAAATGTCAGCCCACATCCCAAGAATGAATAATCAAAAAATAAATATTCAGATGGATTCTCCTTTATGGCAGTTCTTCTGGAATCAGCACCTTTTATTCTGCATTACTGCAATGTTTATGGGGAAATCCCATTCTCAGGAGCACTTAGCATTTCAATGCAAACCTGAGTAAAGAACCATCCTTCCCTTGGAAAATGGCGCAATAACAACCATAACGAGGAATCTCGACAGTGATGGCATTCTGTACAGCTTTGGTGATCTGTGTAAAAGAAATGGTATAGTAGAGAATGGATTTGGGAGTCACACACAAAATTTGGCACAGTGAGGGGGCAAGTCATACCAAAAAAGCATTCATCACTGAAAACAGTTTATCAACTGTGAGGGGCCAATGTTAAATATATGTTCTCCCCAAATGACTACAGGTTTGAAATATAGTAGAAGCAAATTGTAGAGATTTTAATACTGAATAATGATGTATTACCAAACTGACTGAGAGGCCACTGCAATGGAAGAATGGAAATCAACTGCAGATGCCTATGTATTCTTCTCCAAGCCTTAAGGCTTAGCTTGTGTCCAAGCTGCGTTCAATTCAAACTTAGGTATTCTACACAGATCTTCCTCATCCTTCAGTACAGCTTTATAGGTCTCATCAGTCAACATTAATGAAGCCATAGAGAAAGGAGGGCCAGTGATACATCACTGGGGCGGGGTGGTGGTGGGGTGGGGGAGCTGGGGAGAGGAAAGAGGAGGAGGAATAAAATACTGAAAAAAGCCCACAGACACCATCAGAACCCAGTACAGTCACGCCTGGGGTTTTAAGAAGGTGTAATTGAGCGTTGAACCTCTCACTCTGAGAAAATTGATCTCCTCCTTTTGGTAACATTATTAACACAAAAGGTCATTATTACTGTAATTAAATGAACATCATAAGACAGTCCATTGTTGGGAGAATATCTTTATACTTGGAACTGGTCAATCTGAGCACTTAATATTTAGATGAAAAGTTGGCAATGGTCACTCCAATCAGATTTGGAATGTTAGCAATGACTAGACACGAACTGGTCAGATCACCTTGACTCATTGAAACCATAAATTCAAAATGTGGATTTATTGTAAAATGTTGAAGGATGAATAAATGCCGGAATTATTACTGATCTTAAGGTTAAAAGTTAAATCTCAAGATTCATTAATATCGGAGATAGCATCTGCAGGAGATGACTGGGTCAGAGTGTCCACGGTTATAGTTTGTACCAAGTTCCCTTTAGAATGGGGCAGATAATGACTTTGGAAGAAGTAGATGCAGATTTATATCTGTGGTTGAATGAATGATGTTCCTGTGCAGAGTGGAAAGCCACACATGCTCATCGTCTGCAAGTTCTGTATACCAATTGCTGCCTAAAGTCATTTTCACCTCAGAGCTTTTAGTTCCTTTTGATATTATCACCTGCTGTTCCTGGGAGTCTGTACATCGTCTGGTGGGAGACATGTCAGCAGCTCAGTCACTAACACAGTCCCCACCATTAGGGAGGGGAGCAGTATTCTGGCTAATTA
Source organism: Heptranchias perlo (assembly GCF_035084215.1). Lineage (NCBI taxonomy): Eukaryota > Metazoa > Chordata > Chondrichthyes > Hexanchiformes > Hexanchidae > Heptranchias > Heptranchias perlo. The sequence continues at coordinate 28,818,657 of NC_090356.1, forward strand.
AACTCCTTGGGCCTCTGATCCCACTGTAAGTGCCGGGATCCCACTGCCTCTGACCCCCGGAAAAGTTAGCGGGGTTTTGGGGAGGGGGGCACCTCTTTGAAATACTTTGGACACATGCCCATGTTACCAGGGCACAACTCGTGTTCCTGTGTGCCCAAGAAGACTGGACATTCAGGCACTGGGTACTATCTCTAAGGGAGGGTGTTTGCCAGATCCTTCCCCCCAGAAAGATGGACGTAGTGCCCCATCGGCCCCCTTTATAAGGGGCCAAAAACTACTGCCATAATTTTGAAGATCACCTCCAGGATACGATCCAGATCTGCACCTGCACCCCCCTCCCACCACCCCTCCCAGGTAGCCCCCAATTCTGGAGATGGTGGGTCGGTACACTTGCTCTCATTTGGCATACTGGAGCAACCATTTTCCATCAGGTTAAGGACGAGGAACTTCCTGACCAGAAAGTCCCAACCCTTGACCTGGGAGTCCCAACCCTTGACCTGCGAGTCCCATCCCCGACCTGGGAGTCCCAACCCTTGACCTGGGAGTCCCATCCCCTGACTGCATCCGGGGGGGATTTTGTTTGTAGTGGATTGAAGCTTCAGCCCAAACACGGCCACCTGGAAACTGGCGGGGAAGGCTGGGACCCAGATACACAGATTTCCAGCACACCCACGGGACGTCTGCCAGGCTTATGGTTGGAGTGGGCTGTTGATTTTCGGGACCCCTGACTTTAATCTAAACACTATGCAACAGGCATCAGTAGGCAGGTGCGACTAAAAAACTAGGTTCAAAACGGAAGACAGGAGACGGACAGTCTGCTAGTGATGGGGCAATAGTTTGTAATGAAGAGCTGGATGATACCATTTGTTTCCAATCTATACAGTTTGATAGATACATCTGTAAGGGGTAATTCTGTGACTTCACACTCCCAGCGTGGAATCTCGCCCGCTGGACACATGCATGCGAAATTCAGGCATATTGCATGTGATTTCTGACTTTTTAAATTAATAGTTAAAAAGATCAGAGGCAATTTTGACTTTGTGCGATAGTGTAAAACGGGTATAGCGTATCGGCAGCTCATTTTACGTCACCACAAATTTTATTTCCGTTGAAATCCTCCATGCGCAAGACGTTCTAAAATCACCAAGCCTCTTCTTTTGTACATTCATCGCCATATCAGGATCCAGCTCCCAGCACCATACAGAAATGTCAACTACATAACGGTCCAGAATTTGCTATCAAAATAACAGTGATGCTAATGGTGCTCGCTGTTATTTATGCGTAAATGGTACAGCAACTTCAGGAGAGGAGCAGATACGTGGTTAAACTCAAATATCCAAAAGTTACTGCCTGAGTTGCGCCGTTCTGCTGTTAGCTTCGTGAAAACGGCATCTCACCGTCTGCCTCACCATTGAAAGGAATGTTGTGAAGATGCTGTATTTGCGCAGTAGATATGAACTAAACCCGCCGCAGATATTTAGGGTTAGCAATTACAAGCGTAAGTACCCTTTTAATGAAGTAATAAGTGTTGATGACTGCCAATCAACCTCTCTGGCACCGAGAATTAATTATTGTAAGTGTTGAGTCTCATTCCTTCAGGTATTAATTGTTGGAGATTTAAAAAATGTCAAATTTTAAATTAAAACTTTTTTTTCTTACTTTTCCTTTCTATCTCTCTTTTCTCTCTCTTAATCCAATCTTTCTTTCCCTCTCTTTATTTCTCTTTCTGTGCCTGATTTGACATTGAATTCACCCCCTTTAATTCACCCCCCTTCTCAGTCCTTCCGCTGTTTATTTCCCAATCCTTAAATCCCATTGGTTAAGGAGATACCCCGTGGCTTGCCCTGTTCACTCAGGTCCCGGATGTTCTGTTTCCGTCATTGCCCTGTTATCAGCTCACACTTTCAGCACTCTTCTTTTCACATCCCATAATATGTCTCTCCTCCTGATTTCCAGTGTCCAGCAAATGCACATCTCTTCAGCTCTTTCTCATGCCCCTCTTTGCTAGACATTCAGCTTCTTCGGATATATAAACTCGTCCATCACTTTCACCTCTTCAATATCAACATCGACTTGGTTCAATCGTCCTCCACCTTTCTCTGCTCTTTCCTGTGCTATATGCATATTCTTGGACTCTAGGAAGCTATTGCGGAGTTCCAATTTATTTTCTTCAATCACCCAGCTCCTTAGTCATCATGGTGGTGGAACCAAGGATCCAGGGAGTGGGCCAACTTCATCTTTCGAGGCCTTCACTAGATCCTGGGCCTATCACTTGCACCTTCACTTTCACCAGCTTTGGTAGTTTGTAATGAAGAACAGCCAAGGCTGCTTCTCATTATGCTCCTTGTTCAATATGGGACCGTATCCTGAGCAAGGCAACGGAAGTAGAGGGGTAGATTTTGATTTTGTGCAGTAGTGTAAAATGGGTGACAGCGAGTCGGCAGCCCGCTTTACATCTCTCCCCATTTTTATTTCCTTTGAAGTCAATGTATAACGGGCTGCTAATTCACTATCATCCGTTTTACACTATTGCACAAAGTCAAAATCTACCCCAGAGAGACTAAATTACATGCACTGATGTAAACTGGTGAAACAGTATTTTAGTTGCTAAAAATATTTTAGACTACTAAAGAGGTGAATGATAGAAATTTGACTGAAGCTCAAAGTTTCAAGGCATGGTCTTTATACTCAAGTCCATGATCAGTGGGAACCAAGAACACCAAGTACACAGCTCACCTTGTGTTAATTTTAAAATTACAACAAACAAACAAGTCAACCAAGGAACAATTGTGTGCAGTAAATGATGCAGAAAGGAGTGTAAGAATTAGATGTAAGCACAGCAACCAGTCAGCATGAGAATAACTTAAGCTGACAACACAAAATTCAAAGCAAAATGAGATTAGAACACAAGAGAAAAAATAGCCTTATATAAGGAGGCAGTTACAGGAAGATCTGGAGGTAAAGGTTGTAGGGAGCTTGGAAAAGAAAGAAAGCAGACTTGAGAGAAGAGCTGGGAGGCAGAAGGGACTGGTGTGTTGTTAGAAGGTAGTAAACAGAGTGGAAAGAAGTGGGTAAAGGCAGGCTGCAGAGCAAAGGTCAGAGGCATTAGGCTAGATTCTCCTCTGGGGCCAATGGCTGGGTACAGGTGTAGTGTACCAGAGATGTGCTGCGCTGGTCAGAAGAGAGATGCCCCTCAATTTCCTGTCCTGAGCCCAGGCACGCTTCAAGCACAGGCCTGTTCCCTGGCTGGACCGAGTGCTGCAGGCCTGAGAGAGCATAAGAACATAAGGAATAGGAGCAGGAGTAGGCCATACGACCCCTCGAGCCTGCTCTGCCATTCAATAAGATCGTGGCTGATCTTCGACCTCAGCTCCATTTTCCCACCCGATCCCCATATCCCTTGATTCTCTTAGAGTCCAAAAATCTATGGATCTCAGCCTTGAATATACTCAATGACTGAGCATCCACAGCCCTCTGGGGTAGAGAATTCCAAAGATTCACAACCCTCTGAGTGAAGAAATTTCTCATCTTAGTCCTAAATGGCCGACCCCTTATCCTGAGACTATGCCCCCTGGTTTTAGACTCTCCAGCATCTAACCTGTCGAGCCCCCTCATAATCTTATATTTTTCAATGAGATCGCCTCTCATTCTTCTAAACACCAGAGAGTATAGGCCCATTCTACTTAATCGCTCTTCATAGGACAGCCCAGGAATCAATCCAGTGAACCTTCGTTGCACCGCCTCTAAGGCAAGTATATTCTTCCTTAGGTAAGGAGACCAAAACTGTACAAAGTTGTGATCTCACCAAAGCCTTGTACAATTGCAGCAAGACTTCCTTTCCTTTACTCCAACCCCCTTGCAATAAAGGCCAACATGCCATTTGCCTGCCTAATTGCTTGCTGTACCTGCATGTTAACTTTCTGTGTTTCGTGTACAAGAACATCCAAATCTCCCTGAACACCGACATTTAACAGTCCAAGATCGTTCTTGGAAAGGCTGGGAAACCCTTCTACTAGGGTGACCAAGGGTTAGCTGATGAAGAAAGTGGGGTCAGAGGCTGGGATCTCCCCCTCACACCTCAATAACATCGTAACAATGGCACCTGGAGTAGGTGCAGGCCCAGCGATTTAACTTCGGGGAGCCCGAGGAAATTCCGGGGCAGCAGAGGGGTGGGCACAGATCGAATGTGGTGCTTCTCCGTCTTTCTTTCTTCTTCACTGCACATGGGAATGAGGAAGATCTACCCTAATAAAAATCATTACAGAAATACTCTCTTATAATTTGGACATAGGCACAAGAATTGATAGTTCAGTACACTGGTGATATCAAATAAGGGGACACGTGAGGAATATGATGAAGAATATGAGGAAGAATCCAGGAGATTGAAAGAGGACACAGAGAGATAAGCGGAATGAGCAGTTCATTTCGAGAAAAAGAATAATGAAAGGAAGCATGTCCTAGGTGTTAGCCCTGGCTCAGTGGTAGCATTCTCGTCTCTGCGTCAAGAAGGTTATGGGTTCAACTCCCACTCCAGAGACTTGAGCACAAAATCTAGGCTGATGCTCCAGTGCAGTACTGAGGGAGTGCTGCACTGTTGGAGGTGCCGTCTTTCCGATGAGACATTAAGCCGAGGACCTGTCTACCTTCTCAGGTGGACGTAAAAGATCTCATAGTGCTATGTTGAAGAAGAATAGGCGAGTTCTCCCTGGTGTCCTGACCTCAACCAAGATCACTAAAACAGACTATCTGATTTTATCACACTGCTGTTTGTTGGAGCTTGCTGTGTGCAAATTGGTTGCTGCATTTCCTAAATTACAACAGTGGCTACACTTTAAAAGTACATCAACAACTATAAAGCGAGTTAGGGCGTCCTGGTGTCATGTAAGGCGCTATATAAATAAAAGTTGGAGGAACAGCGTGATTCAGGGTGGAGATGCATGGGTTTTTAAAGGTGGGAGTGCAAGTGGAATAGGCCATAATAATGCAAAAAGAGTTTTATATATAGAGGCCTTGAATACACAAGCAAGGAAGTGATGTTAAATTTCTACAAGACGAGTTGGAGCATTGAGCATTGCTCTGGGACCCTGTTCTAGGAAGGTTAATAAAGCAATGGAAAGGGGACTGTAGAGACTGACTAGAATGATACTAGAAGTGAGATATTATAATTATGAATAAAGGCTTGAAAAAGTGGGGCTTTTTCACTGGAACAGAAAGAATGAGGGGGGGGGAATGAGATTTAATTGAGGGTTTCAAAATTTATGAAAGCTTTTGAGAGATAAACAGTGAAATATTGGGGGCGAATTTCCTTAGGGCCTCTCCCGTAACATTGCTGAAAAACCCATTTACGAGTGTAAACAGGATTTCCTCCGAGCGAAGTTACAGTGGTGGAATGGAACAAGCTGCGAGGAAATATATAAAGGATTATCACCAGAAGAATGAAGAGGAAAGTTAGAAGACATTTTTCACACCGAGGATTATTATGGATTGCTCTACTACAAGTAGCTATTGAGGCAGAGACCATATGTGGTAGAGCATTCCATATTAACCCTCAGTTCAAAAATCGAGTTGGATAAGTATTCGAAAAAGAATACAAAAACGGCACTGGGAATTAGAGTAGCTAGTTTCAGCTGAACAGCAGAGGTGTGATGGGCTGAATGGTCACCGTCTATGCTGTAATTTCTACAATTCTATGTTTCACTTTCTAAATTACAGCTATGAAAAGCAAAAGGAAGATGTAAAATAAAAGGCTGAAGATACAAATATTGAAAGTAAAGAATTGAAGAATAGGACAGGAGAAAAGGAAGAGCCAGCACAGGCATGATGGGCCGAATGGACTCCTTCTGTGCTGTATGGTTCTATGAATACCATAGATAAAATTGAAACCAAGTAAAGAGAAAGAACCATCTATCACAAACTATAATTAATTACCTGTGATATGTATCAAATTATTTATGAAAATATTGATACAAATGTCAGTTGTGACATTTAGTTCTTGTCAATTGATAATACGATGCTGGAGGTAATTTTACTCAATCGCACTCCCATAGGATCAGGAGGAGGCCATTCAGCCCCTCGAGCCTGTTCCGCCATTCAATGAGATCATGGCTGATCTGTACCCTAACTCCATCCACTTGCCTTGGTTCCATATCCTTTAATACCCTTGGCTTGCAAAAATCTATCAATCTCAGATTTAAAATTATTTATTGAGCTAGCATCTACTGCTTTTTGTGGGAGACAGTTCCACACTTTTACCACCTTTTGCGTGAAGAAGTGTTTCCTAACTTCTCTCCTACAGTTTCTGATCATATGTCTATCTTGGGTTAACTTTTCTGTTCGACTGATTACCACCAGTCTTTGTGCTCCCTTCAAGCACAACGAGAGCTAATCTATTGTCCCCCAACTCAGTCTCACTAGTCTGGTCAAAGGTGAGCAACCGCTGGATGTCTGGCTGGATCTGACTACATTTCATGGCCAGTCACCCTTCTCTCAGCACAGTGCAGGGGTAAATCTCAGCACCAGAGCCTCGCCTGACAGTAGCACACATCAGGAATTTGGGGGCAGGCCAACCCACCCCTTCCCCCCATCATCATTTTCTATCCATCGATTTTTATAGACAAAAAAAATCATGTGGGACATCCACCTGAATTCTTAATATAAGGGGGGGGGGATTCAACAGCAGGAGGGCTCCTCTGGACCCCACAAAAATAATCAGGGCTACTGCTGCCCCAGGCTCCCCCCTCCTGACTGCCCAATACCCCGTGTGTATGTACCTGTGTGTGTGTGTGTGTGTGTGTGCATCTGTGTGTTTGTGTGTATGTATCTGTGTGTGAGTGCATGTGTGTGTGGATATGTGTCTGTGTGTTTATGTGTGTTGATTGTCTATGTGTGTGTCTGGGTCTGCATTTGTGTGTGCTTGTGTGTGTCTGTGATTGTCTGTGTGTCTATGTGTGTGTCTGTGTGTGTGTCTGTGAGTGTGTCTGTGAGTGTCTGTGTGTCTGAGTGTGTTTGTGTGTGTGTCTGTGTGTGTGTCTGAGTGTGTCTGTGAGTGTCTGTGTGTCTGAGTGTGTTTGTGTGTCTGAGTGTGTTTGTGTGTCTGAGTGTGTTTGTGTGTGTGTCTGTTTGTGTGTCTGTGTGTGCTTGTGTGTCTGTGATTGTCTGTGTGTGTGTCTGTGTGTATGTATGTCTGTCTGTGTCTGTGCTTGTGTGTGTCTGTGTGTATATGTCTGTCTGTGTCTGTGTGTGTGTATGTCTATGTGTTTGTGTCTGTGTGTGTGTATGTCTGTCTATGTGTGTGTGTGTGTTAAAATAAGAGAACAATGAAAAAGGACCATGTAAAGTAAAAGGGAAGTGTGGAAGTGTAATTACTGAAATTCTCATGTTCAGAACACAATCATGAAGTGGCACCAACACAGTCATCAATGTCACAGAGGAAAAGGTCAAGTAGGGGGCCTGAGTAGGATTGGAACAAAGAGTGTTCCACATATCCTACAAAAAGACATAGACGGGACTCATGAAGGTTTCCATAGCGACGTTGTTTATCAGGAGGAAATGAGCGGAGTTAAAAGAGGAGCTGTTCAGGCTGCCTGCCCCCTGTGTTGGTTGACCTTATCTGGCTCCATCAATGTCCAAGTGCCCGATTTCTGCACACTTTATGGCTGGTCTCTTTCTCCTTAGTCTACTGTAGTAATGGTGCTTCTCCGATGTTTAATTAAATAAATGATCAGACAATCTGTTCTAGTGATATTGGTTGAGGGATAAATATTGGCCAGGACACCGGGGAGAACTCCCCTGCTCTTCCTTAAATAGTGCCATGGGATCTTTTGCAACCATCTGAGAGGGCAGACAGGGCCTCTGTTTAACATCTCATCCGAAAGACGGCACCTCTGACCGTGCAGCACTCCCTCAGAGCACCATTGAAGTTTCAGCCTAGATTTTGTGTTGAAGTCTCTGGAGTGGGGCTTGAATCCATGACCTTCCGACTCAGCGGTGAGAGTGCCATCCACTGAGCCACGCCTGGCACCAAACTCAGCCGCAGGAGGGAATCTCGGCCGCCATCAGCGCTAATCGGAAAATCGTGGGTAGACCAGGCGTTGGTGGAGAACCCTGCTGCCAGCATGCACCCAGAAAATGACCCATTATACCTCCTTTCTGTTGCCGACAAGAACCAATAGAAGACTATGCAATACAAACTGAACCAGGTCTCCACTGTCCATGACACGTTGCCGTACAACAGTACACACTCTGTTTCCTGCTCTAACACGCGTGTTTCATTGATTCCTTTTTTGTGTGCCCGTGCATGTACAGCAAGAGTGGTCTCAATCCATCTCACCTGCTCACTAGTGGTTCCTGCATTCACATGAAGGAAAAACCGAGCCAAAGTGTTAATTGCCCTTAAAGTAAAGATACTGCTAAAACCTGGACATGGGTTCACACTAACAGTTCCTCACAAGGGGAGGTATCGGCCTTGCGTTGCCAAGGAGGTTGGACATGACATTTGGCTTTGACACTATCACATTATTCCATCATAACTGTGTAGCCAACTCAGCTCAGGCACCACATAATGGTAAGAAAACACTGAAAAACTTAATAAAATCTATTCAGTGAACGTTACAAATAAAACAGCTGCCAGTCTGCTTAAGACTATAATTCCATTTCCTTTGTTCTTCATAAAAAGCTCAAGTTCCACTCACACAGTTAATGGTCTCGTCAGAAGCATTCAATAGCCTTGTAAATCACTCGCTGCTTATGGTGGTTTATAGTCTATCCTGTGTCTTATCTCCTGAGAAAAACCTCACAATATCTATCAGATACTGCTGTTATCTTTCAGGTCAAACATCATTGCCTCTTGTTCTGCCCTGATACTCATGCCTCTTCCAAAATAATATTACCATGAATATTGCTTAGTTCTATTTACTTGTCTTAAGAACTTTCACTCGGAGGCTTCATTCAGACAACCTGAGTAATTTATTCTGGCCTGTCTGAAAGCCTCAGTTATTTAACCAGATGATCGAGAATGTCTTTTGCAACAATGCTGAAGGGGTTTACCTGATAGCCCAGCTCTGTATTTATTGATGAAGGTACCAAGTTGGTTACTCATCTTTGGACCTCTTCCAAAGCATGTTAATAGGCTTCCTGCGAGATTACGACTTTTCAAGTAATGGTTTCACATTGAAATGTATATAATAAAAAGACTTGCTTTTATAAATGAACATACGAACAATGACAGATAGGAAAAGGCCCTCTGGTCCATCCAGCCTGTTCCACACAATTGTGACTCCCCACCCCACACCATGTGATCTCCTGGGAGAGGCAAAAAAAGGTAAAAACCCAGGCCAATTTGGGGGAAAAAAATCTGGGAAATTCCTCTCTGATCCCTTTAGCGGTTGAAACTAGTCCAGGAGATCACTCTGGTCCTGATAATTCTATGCATTACATTATCTATGATGTGGAGATGCCGGTGATGGACTGGGGTTGACAATTGTAAACAATTTTACGACACCAAGTTATAGTCCAGCAATTTTATTTTAAATTCACAAGCTTTCGGAGGCTTCCTCCTTCCTCAGGTGAACGATGTGGAAATGAAATCCTCGAAATGAAATCGCATTTATAATTCACAGAACAATGCTTGGTGATTACAGACAGTTTTTTCAACTGCCCGTTGCCAAGGCAATCAGTGTGCAGACAGACAGGTGTTACCTGCCAGGTCTCAGAATATACAAATCACCAAAAAAAACAACAAACAAAAAAAAAACAGAGAGAGAGAGGTAGAAACATAGAAAAGACAGCAACTGACCCGTTATATTAAAAACAGATAACATTTGTTCGCTGGTGGGGTAACGTGTAGCGTGACATGAACCCAAGATCCCGGTTGAGGCCGTCCTCATGGGTGCGGAACTTGGCTATCAATTTCTGCTCGACGATTTTGCGTTGTCGTGTGTCTCGAAGGCCGCCTTGGAGTACGCTTACCCGAAGGTCGGTGGCTGAATGTCCTTGACTGCTGAAGTGTTCCCCGACTGGGAGGGAACCCTCCTGTTTGGCGATTGTTGCGCGGTGTCCGTTCATCCGTTGTCGCAGTGTCTGCATGGTCTCGCCAATGTACCATGCTCTGGGGCATCCTTTCCTGCAACGTATGAGGTAGACAACGTTGGCCGAGTCACAGGAGTATGAACCATGCACCTGGTGGGTGGTGTCCTCTCGTGTGATGGTGGTATCTGTGTCGATGATCTGGCATGTCTTGCAGAGGTTACCGTGGCAGGGTTGTGTGGTGTCGTGGACGCTGTTCTCTTGAAAGCTAGGTAATTTGCTGCGAACGATGGTCTGTTTGAGGTTGGGTGGCTGTTTAAAGGCGAGTAGTGGAGGTGTGGGGATGGCCATAGCGAGGTGTTCGTCGTCATTGATGACATGTTGAAGGCTGCGGAGAACATGGCGTAGTTTCTAAGAGACCTCCTCAGGAGACTAACACGGGACGCAACCAACAGAGTACCCTTTGTCGTCCAGTACTTCCCCGGAGCGGAGAAACTACGCCATGTTCTCCGCAGCCTTCAACATGTCATCAATGACGACGAACACCTCGCTATGGCCATCCCCACACCTCCATCATTCATCATTTCCCTTCCAATCACAAGCCCAGAATTAAGTGCCCGCAGGCTTTAGGTAGTGGGCACCAAGATATTGGATAGGGTGACTGAGCCCGACTGGGCAGGGTGAGTCAAGGATAGACCCTGATGGTCCTGGTCAGATGGAGAGGGGACATCGAACTCAGCTGGAGAAACCGGCTGTGTCTTACTATTACTCCTTACACAACTGTGTCTCAATATTACCCCCTACACAACTGTGTCTCACTATTACCCCCTACATAACTGTGTCTTACTATTACCCCCTACACAACTGTGTCTCACTATTACCCCCTACACAACTGTGTCTCACTATTACCCCCTACACAACTGTGTCTCACTATTACCCCCTACACAACTGTGTCTCACTATTACCCCCTACACAACTGTGTCTCAATATTACCCACTACACAACTGTGTCTCACTATTACCCCCTACACAACTGTGTCTCACTATTACCCCCTACACAACTGTGTCTTACTATTACCCCCTACACAACTGTATCTTACTATTGCCCCCTACACAGTTGTGTCTTACTATTACCCCCTACACAACTGTGTCTCACTATTACTCCCGACACAACTGTGTCTTACTATTACCCCCTACAGAACTGTGTCTTACTATTAGCCCCTACACAACTGTGTCTTACTATTACCCTATACACAACTGTGTCTTACTATTACCCCCTACATAGTTGTGTCTTACTATTACCCCCTACACAACTGTGTCTTACTATTACCCCCTACACAGTTGTGTCTTACTATTACCCCCTACACAACTGTGTCTTACTATTACCCCCTACACAGTTGTGTCTTACTATTAGCCCCTACACAACTGTGTCTCACTATTACCCCCTACACAGTTGTGTCTTACTATTAGCCCCTACACAACTGTGTCTTACTATTACCCTATACACAACTGTGTCTTACTATTACCCCTACACAACTGTGTCTTACTATTACCCTATACACAACTGTGTCTTACTATTACCCCCTACACAGTTGTGTCTTACTATTACCCCCTACACAACTGTTTCTTACTATTACCCCCTACACAGTTGTGTCTTACTATTACCCCCTACACAACTGTGTCTCACTATTACCCCCTACACAGTTGTGTCTTACTATTACCCCCTACACAACTGTGTCTTACTATTACCCCCTACACAGTTGTGTCTTACTATTAGCCCCTACACAACTGTGTCTCACTATTACCCCCTACACAGTTGTGTCTTACTATTAGCCCCTACACAACTGTGTCTTAATATTACCCCCTACACAGTTGTGTCTTACTATTACCCTCTACACAACTTTGTCTTACTATTACCGTCTACACAACTGTATCTTACTATTACCCCCTACACAACTGTGTCTCACTATTATCCCCTACACAACTGTGTCTCACTATTACCCTCTACACAACTGTGTCTTACTATTACCCTCTACACAACTGTGTCTCACTATTACCCCCTACACAACTGTGTCTTACTATCTCCCCCAACACAACTGTGTCTTACTATTACCCTCTACACAATTGTCTTACTATTACCCTCTACACAACTGTGTCTCACTATTACCCCCTACACAACTGTGTCTTACTATTACCCCCTACACAACTGTGTCTTACTATCTCCCCCAATACAACTGTGTCTCACTATTACCCCCTACAGAACTGTGTCTTACTATTATCCCCTACACAACTGTGTCTTACTATTACCCTCTACACAATTGTCTTACTATTACCCTCTACACAACTGTGTCTCACTATTACCCCCTACACAACTGTGTCTCACTATTACCCCCTACACAACTGTGTCTCACTATTACCCCCTACACAACTGTGTCTCACTATTACCCCCTACACAACTGTGTCTCACTATTACCCCCTACCCAACTGTGTCTCACTATTACCCCCTACACAACGGTGTCTCACTATTACCCCCTACACAACTGTGTCTCACTATTACCCCCTACACAACTGTGTCTTACTATTACCCTTTACACAACTGTGTCTTACTATTACCCCCTACACAACTGTGTCTCACTATTACCCCCTACACAACTGTGTCTTACTATTACCCCCTACACAACTGTGTCTTACTATTACCCTATACACAACTGTGTCTCACTATTACCCCCTACACAACTGTGTCTCACTATTACCCCCTACACAACTGTGTCTCACTATTACCCCCTACACAACTGTGTCTCACTATTACCCCCTACCCAACTGTGTCTCACTATTACCCCTTACACAACTGTGTCTCACTATTACCCCCTACACAACTTTGTCTCACTATTACCCCCTACCCAACTGTGTCTCACTATTACCCCCTACACAACTGTGTCTCACTATTACCCCCTACACAACTGTGTCTTACTATTACCCTTTACACAACTGTGTCTTACTATTACCCCCTACACAACTGTGTCTCACTATTACCCCCTACACAACTGTGTCTTACTATTACCCCCTACACAACTGTGTCTTACTATTACCCTATACACAACTGTGTCTCACTATTACCCCCTACACAACTGTGTCTCACTATTACCCCCTACACAACTGTGTCTTACTATTACTCTCTACACAACTGTGTCTTACTATTACCCTATACACAACTGTGTCTCACTATTACCCCCTACACAACTGTGTCTCACTATTACCCCCTACACAACTGTGTCTTACTATTACCCCCTACACAACTGTGTCTTACTATTACCCTATACACAACTGTGTCTCACTATTACCCCCTACACAACTGTGTCTTACTATTACCCCCTACACAACTGTGTCTTACTATTACCCTATACACAACTGTGTCTTACTATTACCCTCTACACAACTGTGTCTTACTATTACCCTCTACACAACTGTGTCTTACTATTACCCTATACACAACTGTGTCTCACTATTACCCCCTACACAACTGTGTCTTACTATTACCCCCTACACAACTGTGTCTTACTATTACCCTCTACACAACTGTGTCTTACTATTACCCTCTACACAACTGTGTCTTACTATTACCCCCTACACAACTGTGTCTTACTATTACTCCCTACACAGATGTGTCTTACTATTACCCCCAACACAGCTGTGTCTTACTATTACCCCCAACCCAGATGTGTCTTACTATTACCCCCTACACAGCTGTGCCTTACTATTACCTGAAGTTACTGATGCAAACATGCAGTATTGTTTACCCTGGTTTTCCAGGAGGCACATTAAGTATTAACGGAGAGCGCACAATGACAGCTTGCTGCTCCAATAACTGTGCTGTGTAGTCAAAGCATGTGGTCGCATTCCTGCACAGTGCCTGAATACAGCCAGTTCCCAGCCTCATGCTGCCGTCTCAGGGTGGCAATGAACCTGAGGGCAGGATAACCAGAGGAGCAGCTTCTGGGCTGACACTCCACCTACTGCCCAGATCAAGAGTGACACCAACAGTAACGACCGGTGAACGAAACAGTTTAACCTGAACTTTCTGGCAACAGAAGCTGAGGGCAGGCTGCACTCTGCCAGTGGAGCATTCCTCACTCCAGTTACACGCTTACACTAAGAAATGCGGTCGAGTTTGATGCAGTTTGCGTTCTGCAGCTGATCCCAGAGAACTGGTCAATACAACCACTTTCATCATTCCGACGAGGGCAATGAGAGGGAGCTTTCCTTCTAAATGCACAGCAGAACATTCATTGGGCTTAGCAAGATCTGAAAACTTAATTATCAGTAGAAGAAAACATTGCACTTAAATTATTCTGTGACATTATTTTCCAACTTCTGTGTGTTAGGTGAATTAATTTAAAATAAAATATCAAATGCTACGTGTAGAATTTTTCTAAATTTGTGTTTACATTGCTACATTAATGTTATAACGAAAGAGAAACTGTAATCCCTTACTACGATATCGATGTAGTCCTTTTTATCTTGGTTATAATCTATGCAGTGATTTGATGTAATGTAATTGAAAAAAAGTGGCACAGGCACGATGGGCCAAATGTCCTCCTTCTGTGCTGTGAAATCATCGGGGTTTACTGTACAATTCATTTTAAATAGAATCACGGGACCTGAATTCCACAATATTAGGCAAATGTTCACGCCTTGCAGTAATCACAATTATTTTGAATTATTATCCTACGTTACAACAGTGACTACAATTCAAAAGTACTTCATTGGCTGTAAAACGCTTTGGGAAGTCCAGAGGTCAAGAAAGGCGCGATAGAAATTCAAGATGTTTCATTTATTTTCAAAATTGAGGGAGAGACTCTTTTCTCCAATTCCGCTTCCTTTCTCTAAGTATCCCTAAAACACACGCCATTCCAAAGACTGCAAGGCGTTCTCACACTCCCAGAGAGAGCCAGTCTGAAACTCGCCACCAGGAGATGTGGCACAATGGTCTGTCATGGCTGGTAGGTATTCTCTCCCTGTGAGGAGGGGCCCAGAACGGCACAGCTCAAACTAGGAACTCTGTGTGAACACTGTGAGTTAAATCAGTGTCTTACTATTCCACTGTACTGTAAGTTAAATCAATGTCTTACTATTCCACTATACTGTGAGTTAAATCAGTGTCTTACTATTCCACTATACCGTGAGTTAAATCAGTGTCTTACTATTCCACTGTACTGTAAGTTAAATCAGTGTCTTACTATTCCACTATACCGTGAGTTAAATCAGTGTCTTACTATTCCACTGTACTGTAAGTTAAATCAGTGTCTTACTATTCCACTATACTGTAAGTTAAATCAGTGTCTTACTATTCCACTATACTGTGAGTTAAATCAGTGTCTTACTATTCCACTGTACTGTAAGTTAAATCAGTGTCTTACTATTCCACTGTACTGTAAGTTAAATCAATGTCTTACTATTCCACTGTACTGTAAGTTAAATCAGTGTCTTACTATTCCACTATACCGTGAGTTAAATCAGTGTCTTACTATTCCACTGTACTGTAAGTTAAATCAGTGTCTTACTATTCCACTATACTGTAAGTTAAATCAGTGTCTTACTATTCCACTATACTGTGAGTTAAATCAGTGTCTTACTATTCCACTGTACTGTAAGTTAAATCAGTGTCTTACTATTCCACTGTACTGTAAGTTAAATCAGTGTCTTACTATTCCACTGTACTGTAAGTTAAATCAATGTCTTACTATTCCACTGTACTGTAAGTTAAATCAGTGTCTTACTATTCCACTGTACTGTAAGTTAAATCAATGTCTTACTATTCCACTGTACTGTAAGTTAAATCAGTGTCTTACTATTCCACTGTACTGTAAGTTAAATCAGTGTCTTACTATTCCACTGTACTGTAAGTTAAATCAGTGTCTTACTATTCCACTGTACTGTAAGTTAAATCAATGTCTTACTATTCCACTGTACTGTAAGTTAAATCAGTGTCTTACTATTCCACTGTACTGTAAGTTAAATCAGTGTCTTACTATTCCACTGTACTGTAAGTTAAATCAATGTCTTACTATTCCACTGTACTGTAAGTTAAATCAGTGTCTTACTATTCCACTATACCGTGAGTTAAATCAGTGTCTTACTATTCCACTATACCATGAGTTAAATCAGTGTCTTACTATTCCACTATACCGTGAGTTAAATCAGTGTCTTACTATTCCACTGTACTGTGAGTTAAATCAGTGTCTTACTATTCCACTGTAAGTTAAATCAGTGTCTTACTATTCCACTATACTGTGAGTTAAATCAATGTCTTACTATTCCACTATACCGTGAGTTAAATCAGTGTCTTACTATTCCACTATACTGTGAGTTAAATCAGTGTCTTACTATTCCACTATACTGTGAGTTAAATCAGTGTCTTACTATTCCACTATACTGTGAGTTAAATCAGTGTCTTACTATTCCACTGTAAGTTAAATCAGTGTCTTACTATTCCACTGTACTGTGAGTTAAATCAGTGTCTTACTATTCCACTGTAAGTTAAATCAGTGTCTTACTATTCCACTATACTGTGAGTTAAATCAATGTCTTACTATTCCACTATAATGTGAGTTAAATCAGTGTCTTACTATTCCACTGTACTGTAAGTTAAATCAGTGTCTTACTATTCCACTGTACTGTAAGTTAAATCAATGTCTTACTATTCCACTATACTGTAAGTTAAATCAATGTCTTACTATTCCACTATACTGTGAGTTAAATCAATGTCTTACTATTCCACTATACTGTAAGTTAAATCAATGTCTTACTATTCCACTATACTGTAAGTTAAATCAATGTCTTACTATTCCACTATACTGTAAGTTAAATCAATGTCTTACTATTCCACTATACTGTGAGTTAAATCAGTGTCTTACTATTCCACTGTACTGTAAGTTAAATCAGTGTCTTACTATTCCACTGTACTGTAAGTTAAATCAGTGTCTTACTATTCCACTGTACTGTAAGTTAAATCAGTGTCTTACTATTCCACTATACTGTGAGTTAAATCAGTGTCTTACTATTCCACTGTACTGTAAGTTAAACCAATGTCTTACTATTCCACTGTACTGTAAGTTAAATCAATGTCTTACTATTCCACTGTACTGTAAGTTAAATCAGTGTCTTACTATTCCACTGTACTGTAAGTTAAATCAGTGTCTTACTATTCCACTGTACTGTAAGTTAAATCAATGTCTTACTATTCCACTATACTGTGAGTTAAATCAATGTCTTACTATTCCACTGTACTGTAAGTTAAATCAGTGTCTTACTATTCCACTATACTGTAAGTTAAATCAGTGTCTTACTATTCCACTATACTATGAGTTAAATCAGTGTCTTACTATTCCACTGTACTGTGAGTTAAATCAGTGTCTTACTATTCCACTATACTGTGAGTTAAATCAATGTCTTACTATTCCACTATACCGTGAGTTAAATCAGTGTCTTACTATTCCACTGTACTGTAAGTTAAATCAGTGTCTTACTATTCCACTGTACTGTAAGTTAAATCAGTGTCTTACTATTCCACTATACCGTGAGTTAAATCAGTGTCTTACTATTCCACTGTACTGTAAGTTAAATCAGTGTCTTACTATTCCACTGTACTGTAAGTTAAATCAATGTCTTACTATTCCACTATACTGTAAGTTAAATCAGTGTCTTACTATTCCACTATACTGTGAGTTAAATCAGTGTCTTACTATTCCACTGTAAGTTAAATCAATGTCTTACTATTCCACTATACCGTGAGTTAAATCAATGTCTTACTATTCCACTATACTGTAAGTTAAATCAGTGTCTTACTATTCCACTATACTGTGAGTTAAATCAATGTCTTACTATTCCACTGTAAGTTAAATCAGTGTCTTACTATTCCACTATACTGTGAGTTAAATCAATGTCTTACTATTCCACTGTAAGTTAAATCAGTGTCTTACTATTCCACTGTAAGTTAAATCAGTGTCTTACTATTCCACTATACTGTGAGTTAAATCAGTGTCTTACTATTCCACTGTAAGTTAAATCAGTGTCTTACTATTCCACTATACTGTGAGTTAAATCAGTGTCTTACTATTCCACTATACTGTGAGTTAAATCAATGTCTTACTATTCCACTGTAAGTTAAATCAGTGTCTTACTATTCCACTGTAAGTTAAATCAGTGTCTTACTATTCCACTATACTGTGAGTTAAATCAGTGTCTTACTATTCCACTATACCGTGAGTTAAATCAGTGTCTTACTATTCCACTATACTGTAAGTTAAATCAGTGTCTTACTATTCCACTATACTGTAAGTTAAATCAGTGTCTTACTATTCCACTATACTGTAAGTTAAATCAGTGTCTTACTATTCCACTATACTGTAAGTTAAATCAATGTCTTACTATTCCACTGTATTGTAAGTTAAATCAGTGTCTTACTATTCCACTGTACTGTAAGTTAAATCAGTGTCTTACTATTCCACTATACCGTGAGTTAAATCAGTGTCTTACTATTCCACTGTACTGTAAGTTAAATCAGTGTCTTACTATTCCACTGTACTGTAAGTTAAATCAATGTCTTACTATTCCACTATACCGTGAGTTAAATCAATGTCTTACTATTCCACTATACTGTGAGTTAAATCAGTGTCTTACTATTCCACTGTAAGTTAAATCAATGTCTTACTATTCCACTATACTGTAAGTTAAATCAGTGTCTTACTATTCCACTATACCATGAGTTAAATCAATGTCTTACTATTCCATTATACTGTAAGTTAAATCGGTGTCTTACTATTCCACTATACTGTGAGTTAAATTAATGTCTTACTATTCCACTGTAAGTTAAATCAATGTCTTACTATTCCACTATATGCCCCAGAGCATGGTACATTGGCGAGACCATGCAGACACTGCGAGAACGGATGAACGGACACCGCGCAACAATCGCCAAACAGGAGGGTTCCCTCCCAGTCGGGGAACACTTCAGCAGTCAAGGACATTCAGCCACCGACCTTCGGGTAAGGCGGCCTTCGAGACACACGACAACGCAAAATCGTCGAGCAGAAATTGATAGCCAAGTTCCGCACCCATGAGGACGGCCTCAACCGGGATCTTGGGTTCATGTCACGCTACACGTTACCCCACCAGCGAACAAATGTTATCTGTTTTTAATATAACGGGTCAGTTGCTGTCTTTTCTATGTTTCTACCTCTCTATCTCTGTTTTTTTTTTTTTTGGTGATTTGTATATTCTGAGACCTTGCAGGTAACACCTGTCTGTCTGCACACTGATTGCCTTGGCAACGGGCAGTTGAAAAAACTGTCTGTAATCACCAAGCATTGTTCTGTGAATTATAAATGCGACTTCATTTCGAGGATTTCATTTCCACATCGTTCACCTGAGGAAGGAGGTAGCCTCCGAAAGCTTGTGAATTTAAAATAAAATTGCTGGACTATAACTTGGTGTCGTAAAATTGTTTACAATTTACATTATCTACCTTTTGTAGCCGTCATTCATGACCACAGGACACCTCAAAGCACCTTACAACCAAAGAAGTACCTTTTGAAGTGGAGTCACAGTTGCAATGTAGGAAATGCGGCAGCCAATTTGCGCACAGCGAGATCCCACAAACAGCAATGTGACAATGACCAGATAATCTGTTTTTAGGTGTTGGTTGAGGGATAAATATTGGCCCAGGACACCGGGGAGAACTTCCCAGGTTTGCCCCTATCCCTCCAAAAAAAAAGCTCTGTTGCAAAGCACAATGTGGAATGGTAGGGAGCTGGTCAAACATCTGGAGATATCTAAACATGACGGTAAAATGGACAAAATATGAGAATGAGGGAGAGAGACAACTGCATTCAGCAATGCTATGCAAGGCGACATGGTGCATTGGGCATTAACACGTACCGAGATACAATGCCAAGGATGCTGGTTCAATCAGTCAGCCACTTTGCTTCATTCCTTATGTGAGTTGCACTAGTTGGAGGCTCTAATGCCTCAGGGTGTGGGGGGTTGGTGATTGGACGGCGATGTTCGATTATCAATGGGGTATAGTGGATGCTGTGTAGGGGGTAATAGTAAGACACAGCAATGGGGTATAGGTGCCTGGGAGCACGAGCTCCGAAGTGAATCCACACAGAGCTAAGATAAAAAGAAGTGGTGACAACTCAACAAACAAGACCACTGCACTTTGGTTGTTCTTAGTCCTCATTAGTTGTAGCCCAATAACCATCCTATATGTTTATCTCAGTTATACATAATGAACTATCACAAGTGTATGGATGTTGTTTCTTGGTGATCTAACCATTGCAAGCCACCTTGACACAATGGGGGAAAAATTCGATAAGGGTCTGTTTTGGGCGGTGGTAGCGCAATTCAACCCCGCGCCCAATGGCCCCGGCGCTGGCAGGACGCAAGTTTGGACCCAAGGGAGCACTTCCCTGCAATCAGCGTTCCTTTCCAGGCCTTCCATGTGGAATCAATGCAATTCGCACTAACCACCACCAGAGGGAGCTCAATCTCTTAAAGGGGGGATGTTTCTTAGAAATCTCTTAAAGGTAGCTGGTGCCTGTTATTTGCTGAAAATAACAGTCGACTGTCTGCATGGAGTCTGAACAGAGATCAGACATCGCACACGTAAAACACAGATGCAGATCCCATCTCTATGTTTACACACTGATGAGTTATGTTAAAACATTGAATAAAGGTTGCGCACTACTAAATCCCACATCCTCCAATCTGCACACCAGGCCTCACCAATCTGCCGATCTGAGTTGGTACCAGACCTGCGAGAGTGCGTGCACCAAGGTTCTCTGCTGATGCACTAGAGGCCTTGGGTCCAAGAGATGGACAAAAGGAGGGACATCCTATATCCGCAGGGGGGGGCAAGAGGCCCTCCAGACATATACTTAAAAGAGAGTGGGAGGCAGCGGGGGATGAAGTCAATGCCAGGCACACAGCATCATGAACATGGATGCAGTGCAGGAAGAAGTTCAATGCTTTGACATGAGTGGTCAAGGTGAGTGAGGTCAACTGTCAAGTGGCGTCTCCTACCAACTGCACCACACACTACACCCCCATCACCCACATACCAACAAACTCTTTCCATCAGTACTCAACTCTTCCAATCAGGTGCTTCCTCTCATCCTTACACATTACCACTGTTTCAAGCCACCCACCCACAACTCACTGGCTACACACACTGGCAGCTATTCAACCATGACAGGCACATCACCCAGACACACGTCCCGCTTTCTTGCAGGAGAAGGTGGTGCATAACAAGAGACAGCCAGTGGCAGTGGCATTTAGCCCGTCGAGCCTGTTCCACCATTCAATGAGATCATGGTGGACTTGTGACCTAACTCCATATACCCGCCTTAGCCCCATATCCCTTAATACAGAAATCTATCAATCTCAGATTTAACATTCACAAGTGAGCTAGCATCAACTGCCGTCTGCAGAAAAGCATTCCAAACGTCTCCCACCCTTT
The DNA here is from genome assembly GCF_035084215.1 of Heptranchias perlo. Classification (NCBI taxonomy): domain Eukaryota; kingdom Metazoa; phylum Chordata; class Chondrichthyes; order Hexanchiformes; family Hexanchidae; genus Heptranchias; species Heptranchias perlo. The sequence continues at coordinate 28,840,197 of NC_090356.1, forward strand.
GCGTGTAGAAGCATTTCCTTACTTTACTCCTGCATGTCTGAGCTCTAAATGTTAGGCTATGTCCCTGCATCCTAGTATTGAAGTCTAGGAGACCTTTAAAAACAGTTACAAATGTCTCGGCAGCCAGAAGCAATAATCCAGCCACTAACCTGTAAATCCTGCACCGATAGTGTCTTACTATTCCACTGTAAGTTAAATCAGTGTCTTACTATTCCACTATACTGTGAGTTAAATCAGTGTCTTACTATTCCACTGTAAGTTAAATCAGTGTCTTACTATTCCACTATACCGTGAGTTAAATCAGTGTCTTACTATTCCACTATACTGTAAGTTAAATCAGTGTCTTACTATTCCACTATACTGTAAGTTAAATCAGTGTCTTACTATTCCACTATACTGTAAGTTAAATCAGTGTCTTACTATTCCACTATACCGTGAGTTAAATCAGTGTCTTACTATTCCACTATACTGTGAGTTAAATCAGTGTCTTACTATTCCACTATACTGTAAGTTAAATCAGTGTCTTACTATTCCACTATACCGTGAGTTAAATCAGTGTCTTACTATTCCACTATACCGTGAGTTAAATCAGTGTCTTACTAGTCCACTGTACTCTGAGTTAGATCAGTGTCTTACTATTCCACTATACCGTGAGTTAAATCAATGTCTTACTATTCCACTGTACTGTGAGTTAAATCAGTGTCTTACTATTCCACTATACTGTAAGTTAAATCAATGTCTTACTATTCCACTGTACTGTGAGTTAAATCAGTGTCTTACTATTCCACTATACTGTAAGTTAAATCAGTGTCTTACTATTCCACTATACCGTGAGTTAAATCAGTGCCTTACTATTCCACTATACCGTGAGTTAAATCAATGTCTTACTATTCCACTGTACTGTGAGTTAAATCAGTGTCTTACTATTCCACTATACCGTGAGTTAAATCAATGTCTTACTATTCCACTGTACTGTGAGTTAAATCAATGTCTTACTATTCCACTATACCGTGAGTTAAATCAATGTCTTACTATTCCACTGTACTGTGAGTTAAATCAGTGTCTTACTATTCCACTGTACTGTGAGTTAAATCAGTGTCTTACTATTCCACTATACCGTGAGTTAAATCAGTGTCTTACTATTCCACTATACTGTGAGTTAAATCAGTGTCTTACTATTCCACTATACCGTGAGTTAAATCAGTGTCTTACTAGTCCACTGTACTCTGAGTTAGATCAGTGTCTTACCATGATAGATGATATTAACAAGAACATAAGAACATAAGAAATAGGAGCAGCAGTAGGCCATGTGGCCCCCCCAAGCCTGCTCCGCCATTCAATAAGATCTTGGCTGATCTTCTACCTCAACTCCACTTTCCCGCCCTCTCCCCATATCCCTTGGTTCCCTTAGTGTTCAAAAATCTATCGATCTGTCTTGAATATACTTAATGAACAGTATGTAGCAATAACTAGAGACAAATTGATTTTAAATGACATAATCAAACACATTTAACTTATCTTCAGTCGAGTTCCTAACATCAATGATTAATGGATTGCTGCAACTGATAAAAGTGGAAACATGAGTTGCTCTTTGCAATACATGAATTAATGAATAATGCTCCAGTCATTTATTTTCGAAAAAGAACAGGGAGCAGTTCATTTTTTGGTGCTTACGGTAATTATTTTAAGTAAAACAAAGAGTGGCAAATGGAATGTGGCAAATTATTCTGAAATAGGTGCCCAATACGGACAATTTAAATAACCAAACTGGCATTTAAATTATTTAAATTCAACAAGCTTTTCATCATTCGGAACTGTGGCTTCTGATGTTCAGCTTTGATTATCGGAATTGAGTTTAAAGGGGGAATGTTGTCACCTTTGTGAGGTGGTGATTTCAGAAAGGTTCAATTTTTTAAATGACCCAGTGTTAGCAGTGGCTCAGTTGTAGCATTCTTGCCTCTGAGTCAGAGGGTTGTGAGTTCATCGTCCCAACTCCAGAGACTTGAGTACAAAACCCAGGCTAACACTCCAGTGCACTGCTGAGGGAGTGCTGCACTGTTGGTAGGTGAGGCATTAAACCAAGGCCCCATCTGCCCTTTCAGGTGGACATAAAAGATCCTACAGCACTGTTTTCAAAGGAGAGCAGAGGACTTCACCCTGCTGATTATTTATCCCTAAACCAATATCACTGAAAAAAGCCCCAGATTATCTGGTCATGATTACATTGCTGTTTGTGGGAGCTTGCTGTGTGCAAATTGGCTCCACATTTCCTACATTACTCCTGTGACTGCACTTTGAAAGTACTTAATTGGCTGTAAAGTACTTTGGGATGTCCTGAGGTTGTGAAAAGCACTATAGAAATGCAAGTCTTTCTTTTTTTTATGTGTTGAAACTCTGACAGGCCATCTATTGGGTAACAGACTATCTGCGTCACATACCTGTCTATTGCAGATTCACCCCAGACCCATTAGTGAACTTACTTATATTTTTTTGAAAGAGCACATCGGAGTGGAGTGGGATCAGTTACCAACACCAGGACTGATGGCCACATTTACAAACCTGGTAAATGGGCTTCCACTATGAGCTACAGCATGTGCGAGACACCATTTAAAGCCAAGTATGAAATCCTCCCACTTAGAGCTGTAAACCTGTGGTAATAAATTGTCCTTTAGTAGAATAAATGTTGAGTCATTAAAACAGGAGCCAGGCCCCCTCCTGATAGATAGTAAAAAAGAACTTGCATTTTAATGGTTCCTTTAACACCCTTTCCCAAAGTGTTTTACAGTCAATAAAGTACTTGCAAAATGTAGTCACTGTTATAACGTTGGAAACACAGCAACCAATTTGCACACAGCAAGATCGTACAAACAGCAATGAGAGAAATGACCAGATAATCTGTTTCAGTGGTGTTGGTTGAGGGATAAATGTTGGGCAAGACACAAGGGAGAACTTCACTGCACTTCTTCAAAATAGTGCCATGGGATCTTTTACATCCACCTGAGAGAGCAGACAGGGCCTCGGTTTAATGTCTCAACAACAAAGCTCCTTCAGGACTGCACTGGAGTGTCAGCCTAGATCTTGTGCTCAAGTCTCTGGAGTGGGGTTTGAATCCACAACCTTCAATCCACAAGATTCAGAGGCAAGTGTGCTACCCACTGAGCCATGGCTGACTCCTTGAAAGTAGGCAGTAGAGGCAAATTTGCCTACTCAGGTCCAATACCAGGACCTACATAAATTTAAATGAATTGACCTTGTCTCCTTGTTTGTTTATGTTTCAATACCAACATCAAATATAAATCCAATGTCAAAATGAAGCCTTCAGAAGGACTGCAACGATATTACAGAAGTGAAAATAATTAAAAGTGATTTATAATTAGAATTAATAAAATTCGAAATTAATTTGAAGGTAATAAGTGTTATTCAACAACAACTGCAACAACAGCCTGCCTTTATATAGCATCTTTAATGTAGTAAAACTCCCCAAGGAGCTTCACAGGAGCAACTACCAAACAAAATTTGACACCGAGTCACATAAGGAGTTATTAGGACAGGTGACCAAAAGCTTGGTCAAAGAGGTAGCTTTTAAGGAGCACCTTAAAGGAGGAGAGAGAGGTAGAGAGGTTTAGGGAGGGAATTCCAGAGCTTAAGGCCTAGGCAGTTGAAGGCATGACCGCCAATGGTGGAGCGATGAAAATCGGTGATGTCAAAGAAATAACATGAAGCAGCAATAATGATAAAGTCCTTACTGTGCAAATAATCTCCCAATTGGATGTACACAACATGCTCTACACCCAGCACCATTTCCTTACACTAATAGGGATCTCTAAAAATCCTGGGGTATCAACATTTCTTGAAAAAATCAATCAATAATGGAGGTAAAGAGCATTATCATCACCATCACCACTACCATCATCATCATAATCACCATCATCATCATCATTCATAACCACCATCAACATCACCATCATCATCATCTTCATCATCATCAACATCATCATCACCACCATCAACATCACCATCACCATCATCACCATCATCATCACCACCATCAACATCACCATCAACATCATCACCATTGCCATCATCACCATCAACATCACCATCATCTTCATCATCATCATCATCATCATCACCATCATCATCATCACCCTCAACATCACCATTATCATCATCTTCATCATCATCATCATCATCATCACCCTCAACATTACCATCATCATCATCTTCATCATCACCATCATCATCACCATCATTACCATCATCATTATAATCATCATCATAATCATCATAATAAATATCATGACCATCACCAACACCATCATCATCACCATCAACATCACCATCATCATCATCACCATCATCATCAACATCATCATCAGCATCACCATCATCACCATGACCATCAACATCACCATCATCATCATCACCATCATCATCACCATCATCATCATCATCATCATCATCAACATCATCATCAGCATCACCATCATCACCATGACCATCATCATCACCATCATCATCATAATCACCATCACCATCACCATCACCATCACCTTCATCATCACCATCACCATCATCGTCACCATCATCATTATCACTGTCACCATCATCATCACCATCACCATCATCATTATCACCATCACCATCATCGTCATCATCACCATCACTGTTACTATTATCATCATCAATATCACCATCATCAACACCATCACCATTATCATTAACATCATCACCATAATTATCATCACCATCATCATAATCACCATCACCATCATCATCATCACTGTTACCATTATCATCATCAATATCACCATCATCACCATCATCATCACCATCATTACCATCATCATTATAATCATCATCATAATCATCATAATAAATATCATGACCATCACCAACACCATCATCATCACCATCACCATCACAATCTCCAACACCATCATCATCACCATCAACATCACCATCATCATCATCATCACCACCATCAACATCACCATCATCATCATCAGCATCACCATCATCACCATCACCATCATCATCATAATCACCATCACCATCATCATCATCACCATCATCATCAGTATTATCATCACCATCCTCATCATCATAAGCAACATCACCATCAACAACACTATTGTCACCATCACCATCATCATCACCATCATCTTCATCACCATTATCATCATCATCACCATCACCATCATCATAATCATCATCACCATAATCATCATCATCATCATCAACATCATAAATGATGATCATCAACATCACCATCACCGTAATCTCCGTCATCATCACAATCATTACCATTGTCATCATCATAATCACCAATATCGCCATCATCATCATCACCATCTTCATCAGCATCATCATCACCATCAGCATCATCATCACCATCACCATCATCACCATCATCTTCATCATCACCATCATCATCACCATCATCATCACCATCATTACCATCACCATCATTACCATCACCACCATCATCATCCAGCACATGAACATTTTTAGTTTGAGGGGGGAGAGATGGTTGAGGTAGAAATTGCTGGGATTTGTTCCAGTTTTTTCAACAACCTCAGTGAAATTCTCTTGGCAACTTCGTGGCGGCTGCAGTTCATTGGCCCTTAACACTCACTCCAATTAATATAAAAACACAGCAGAAATAACCATTATAAAGAGTAAATGAACAATTAGTGAATTGATGATTGCTCACCAGACACTGATGTTATTTTCTATTATCTTATTCCCATTCCACCTTCAAACTATGGAAAGGGAAATACTGGATTATTTTTTGCTCAGGTAAGTATATTGTCGTTGATATATATATTTTTTTGTTTGTTCGTGTGATTTAGACAGCACTGGCAAGGCAGCATTTATTGCCTCTTCAAAGGGTAATTGGTGAATCAGTTAGCTTCTCATGGTAATTTACTGGTGCCAGCCCACAAATTACTAGAGTTCTCAAATTCAATTTCAAGATTTGCCATGGTGGGGTTATGCACTCACAATCTCTAGGTTGCTAGTAGAGTACCATAATCATTAAGCTACCTCTCACGTGGAGAGCAGAAAGAATCTTCAGCTGACTCAATGATGTGTTTAAGCCTGGTTAAAGTGGAGAGCATCAATCCTGTCCAATTGTGCAAGCCTCCAACTCAAGGGCCCCATGAGGAATTGCTGGAGATCAGAATTCAATCCACTACAAAGCACTAGAGTGCACACAGACAGCTGTAATATTAAATAGACAATAAATCATAATTGAAACCAGACTAAACACAGGGCGTTGCAGAGACCTGTTACTGTATGGCGTTCGGTTGCTTCTAATGAACAGTAATCTTGTGAAGTTACAGTCTTTCTTGAATGGAACACTCAAAAAGAATAGACTAAGAGAAAAAATAATACACTAATAGATGCTTCACATTTACAATGTTCTGCTTCTGACTCGCATTATTCTGCCCTAGGTTTAACAGGAAGCTGCCCTGCTGTGTATGGTAGTGTAAACAATAAAATGAAGAGGATTTTTTAAATATATCTGGGACTGGGGGAAATTTAAATCAAACCAGCTGTGGGTGCCCAGTATGAGGAGTGACCTGTAAATCAAGTTTGATTGTTGTCTGCACCTGATTTAAAACATAGACCTGGCTAGAAACGAGAAGATGTCCAGATTATGCTACATAAGATGGAGCCCTAATCGTTCCAGAATCAGACATAGGAACATAGGAACAAGAATAGGCCATTCAGCCTCTCGAGCCTGTTCCTTTTCTTTCTGTGCATAAAGAATTCCCAAAGGTTGGAGATAAGAGTTGGAAAGTAAACCTCAATGGCAAAATAAAGAAACAGGAATAGTTGCTGTATTCTGGGGCAGGGGGTTTATGAAAATTACATAGAAAATAATGGAGATCATTGCCTCAAAATGACACCCTGGTTTCTTTATTTAGTTTGTTTTGCTTACAATAGGTTAGTCAGGTTGCATACTGAATTTTCGAATTCTTAATCTATTGGGGTAGCTCACAATGCAAGTACTGTCACACATGTGTGTTACATGCACAGTTACTGGTGCTTTTAATGTATCTGAAATTAATCTGTGCTTCAGAAATATAGTTTTATAACTGTAAAAGTTGACCATGTGTTTGTAGAAACCAGCAGACATGCTGATAGAGGACATCATTCAGGCAAATATTTGGGTATCTCAGTAGCACGGTGAGATATGCGGAGGAGAAGTAGGCGCTGGAAAGCTGCTATGGCAGCAGTTGGAACATTGACTGTTCATCCTTGGGACCTCCATTTGAGTTCCAGCCAGACTGATGAATTGGAAGTCTCCATTTCCCAGATGGCTATAAGGATCAGACATGAAGTTACTTTGGCCATTCTAAGCTTAGGTCCTACAGCGTATGAGCCATCAGCACAAATATGGCCAGAGTCCATCAGCAGCAAATAGTCAGTCTCAGTCAGACAGACACAAGAACACTACTATTAGAAATGGAGAGGTCATGCTGCTACAGAACAGCGAACTCGTCATTACATAGAATTTACAACAAAGAAAATGGCTGTTCAGCCCAACCAATCCATGATGGTGCTAATCCTCCACATGAGCAGTAGTCCAAATCCCATTTGTCCACTCTGTTCCCACATCCCTTTATCCCCCTTTCATTCAACCATCTATCTAACCAGTTCAGAGGAGCTCGTCCCAACTCCTGTTCCACCTCTTCAAATACCTCCATATTGCCATGCAGGGGTCTTGTCTCCTGTCTCCCTATCAAATCCTTGATGACAATCCTTCTATCATCTTCAACGGAGCCTGTCTGCTCTTTCAGGTGGATTAAGATCCTATGGCACTATTTGAAAAGCAGGGGAGATTTCCTAGTGTTCTATCCCTCAAACAGTATCACTAAGACAGGATATATGGTCATTTATCTCATTGATCTTTTTTGGGACCTTGCTGTGCATAAATTGGTTGCTGCTTTTCACTACATTACAACAGTGTCTACAATTTCAAAGTACTTAATTGGCTGTGAAGTGCTTTGGGATAGCCTGATGTCGTGAAAGACACTATATAAATGCCCCAAGTTCTTCTTTCTTGTAATATCTCATTCCATTAAGGAATACTTTGGCATCTTTGTCATCATCAGATGATTCAACAGTAGTCATTTGACACTGACCAAAACCTTTTAGTCTATTGTTAAACAAACGTATAAAATTCTGACAGGGCTAGACAGACTGGATGCAGGGAGGATGGTTTCCCTGGCTGGGGGCACCAGAACAAGGGGTCACAGAATCAGGATATGGGGTAGGATATTTAGGACTGAGATGAGAAATTTCTTCACTCAGAGGGTGGTGAACCTGTGGAATTCTCTACCACAGAAGGCTGTGGAGGCCAAGTCACTGAATATATTTAAGAAGGAGCTAGATAGATTTCTAGACCCAAAAGGCATCAAGGGTATGGGGAGAGAGCGGGAATATGGTATTGAGATAGAGGATCAGCCATGATCATATTGAATGGCGGAGCAGGCTCGAAGGGCCGAATGGCCTTCTCCTGCTCCTATTTTCAATGTTTCTATGTGAAGGCCTTAAAGAGGGTGCAGAATAGATTTACGAGAATGATTCCAGGGATGAGGGACTTTAGTTACGTGGATAGACTGGAGAAGCTGGAGTTGTTCTCCTTGGAACAGAGACGGTTGCAAAGAGATTTGATAGAGATATTCAAATCATGAAGTGTCCAGACAGAGTAGATAGAGAGAAACTGTTCCCATTGGTGGAAGAGTCAAGAACCAGAGGGCATAGATTTAAGGTGATTGGCAAAAGAATGAAAGGTGACATGAGGAAAAACTATTTTACACAGCGAGTGGTTATGATCTGGAATGCGCTGCCTGAGGGGGTGGTGGAAGCAGATTCAATCATGGCCTTCAAAAGGGAATTGGATAAGTACTTGAAAGTAAAAAAAAATTGCAGGGCTACAGTGATAGGGCGGGGGAGTGGCACGAGCTGGATTGCTCAAACTTAGAGCCGGCATGGACTCGATGGGCCGAATGGCCTCCTTCCATGCTGTAACCTTTCTATGATTCTAACCTTTCTATGATCAACCCTTAGCGAGTGTTGGTTTGGCTGACATGGTCTCTGCTTCAATCACTAACTCTGGTAGTGCATTCCACAGTCTCACAAACCGTTGGGTAAAAAACAGCTTCTCCTGCTCTCTGTCCGAAATCTCTTACATTTAATCTTCTGTTTGTGTCAGGGTTTGGGGATAAAGCGCATTGTTGGGGAGGGGTTCCGAATGAGCTGCTGAGCTCCTGGGAGTGCTTGACTGTAAGACTGGGTACAACAAGCGAAATATTGTCCCTTTCCACATTGTAAGGATATCTCACGCACAGGATCACACCTCAATAAGCACAAAATGTTTCAATTTTTAAAGAGTAGGAAGGTAGGGATGGCATTGAGGAGTTGCCTACAGATTCGGGAGATTGAGGTAGGATTTCACAGATGGCCGACACTAAAATACAAAGTAAAATCTTGTGCCCTTTTTCAATGATCGAGGATTGACGATTTCAGTATCGGATTTCCTGAGCTTCATTTTTGCTGATAGAAATCCTTCAGAACAAATACAAGAGAAGCAACTGAAAGTGAATGTGTTTGTAAAAGAGACAAAATCACCTGTTTGTACCAAACTGGAAGAGATTGAAGCCTGGAAATGACTTCTTGCCATAATAGTGCATGAACGCTTAATGCATGTTTTATTAATTCATTTTCAGGATGTGGGCATCATTGACAAGGCTGGCATTTCTTAGCCAACCGTTCTTGCCCTGAGCTAGTGGGCCTTCTTCTTGAACCGCTAGTAGCAGTTTGATACAGCTGGCCCAAAAGTTAAAATTCTTGATTAGGGAGAACATCACGGCAGTAGTGAGAGGGGATATATCCGAGGGTTCGCCCACTGAGTCTATATGGGTAGAACTGAAGAATAAGAAGGGAGAGATCACTTTGATAGGATTGTACTACAGACCCCCAAATAGTCAACGGGAAATTGAGGAGCAAATATGTAAGGAGATTACAGACAGCTGCAAGAAAAATAGGGTGGTAATAGCAGGGGACTTTAACTTTCCCAACATTGACTGGGACAGCCATAGCATTAGGGGCTTGGATGGAGAGAAATTTGTTGAGTGTATTCAGGAGGAATTTCTCATTCAGTATGTGGATGGCCCGACTAGAGAGGGGGCAAAACTTGACCTCCTCTTGGGAAATAAGGAAGGGCAGGTGACAGAAGTGTTAGTGAGGGATCACTTTGGGACCAGTGATCATAATTCCATTAGTTTTAAGATAGCTATGGAGAATGATAGGTCTGGCCCAAAAGTTAAAATTCTAAATTGGGGAAAGGCCAATTTTGATGGTATTAGACAGGAACTTTCAGAAGTTTGGGAGAGTCTGTTGGCAGGCAAAGGGACGTCTGGTAAGTGGGAGGCTTTCAAAAGTGTGTTAACCAGGGTTCAGGGTAAGCACATTCCTTATAAAGTGAAGGGCAAGGCTGGTAGAAGTAGGGAACCTTGGATGACTCGGGAGATTGAGGCCCTCGTCAAAAAGAAGAAGGAGGCATATGACATGCATAGGCAACTGGGATCAAGTGGATCCCTTGAAGAGTATAGAGATTGCCGGAGTAGAGTTAAGAGAGAAATCAGGAGGGCAAAAAGGGGACATGAGATTGCTTTGGCAGATAAGGCAAAGGAGAATCCAAAGAGCTTCTACAAATACATAAAGGGCAAAAGAGTAACTAGGGAGAGAGTAGGGCCTCTTAAGGATCAACAAGGTCATCTATGTGCGGAACCACAAGAGATGGGTGAGATCCTGAATGAATATTTCACATCGGTATTTACGGTTGAGAAAGGCATGGATGTTAGGGAACTTGGGGAAATAAATAGTGATGTCTTGAGGAGTGTACATATTACAGAGAGGGAGGTGCTGGAAGTCTTAACGCGCATCAAGGTAGATAAATCTCCGGGACCTGATGAAATGTATCCCAGGACGTTATGGGAGGTTAGGGAGGAAATTGCGGGTCCCCTAGCAGAGATATTTGAATCATCCACCGCTACAGGGGAGGTGCCTGAAGATTGGAGGGTAGCAAATGTTGTGCCTTTGTTTAAGAAGGGCGGCAGGGAAAAGCCTGGGAACTACAGACCGGTGAGCCTGACATCTGTAGTGGGTAAGTTGTTAGAGGGTATTCTGAGGGACAGGATCTACAGGCATTTGGAGAGGCAGGGACTAATTAGGAACAGTCAGCATGGTTTTGTGAGAGGAAAATCATGTCTCACGAATTTGATTGAGTTTTTTGAAGGGGTAACCAAGAAGATAGATGAGGGCTGTGCAGTAGACGTGGTCTACATGGACTTCAGCAAAGCCTTTGACAAGGTACCGCATGGTAGGTTGTTACATAAGGTTAAATCTCATGGGATCCAAGGTCAGGTAGCCAATTGGATACAAAATTGGCTTGACGACAGAAGACAGAGGGTGGTTGTAGAGGGTTGTTTTTCAAACTGGATGCCTGTGTCCAGCGGTGTGCCTCAGGGATCGGTGCTGGGTCCGCTGTTATTTGTTATTTATATTAATGATTTGGATGAGAATTTAGGAGGCATGGTTAGTAAGTTTGCAGATGACACCAAGATTGGTGGCATTGTGGACAGTGAAGAAGGTTATCTAGGATTGCAACGGGATCTTGATAAATTGGGCCAGTGGGCCGATGAATGGCAGATGGAGTTTAATTTAGATAAATGTGAGGTGATGCATTTTGGTAGATCGAATCGGGCCAGGACCTATTCCGTTAATGGTAGGGCGTTGGGGAGAGTTATAGAACAAAGAGATCTAGGAGTACAGGTTCATAGCTCCTTGAAAGTGGAGTCACAGGTGGATAGGGTGGTGAAGAAGGCATTCGGCATGCTTGGTTTCATTGGTCAGAACATTGAATCCAGGAGTTGGGATGTCTTGTTGAAGTTGTACAGGGCATTGGTGAGGCCACACTTGGAATACTGTGTACAGTTCTGGTCACCCTATTATAGAAAGGATATTATTAAACTAGAAAGAGTGCAGAAAAGATTTACTAGGATGCTACCGGGACTTGATGGTTTGACTTATAGGGAGAGGTTAGACAGACTGGGACTTTTTTCCCTGGAGAGTAGGAGGTTAAGGGGTGATCTTATAGAAGTCTATAAAATAATGAGGGGCATAGATAAGGTAGATAGTCAAAATCTTTTCCCAAAGGTAGGGGAGTCTATAACGAGGGGGCATAGATTTAAGGTGAGAGGGGAGAGATACAAAAGGGTCCAGAGGGGCAATTTTTTCACTCAAAGGGTGGTGAGTGTCTGGAACGAGCTGCCAGAGGCAGTAGTAGAGGCGGGTACAATTTTGTCTTTTAAAAAGCATTTGGACAGTTACATGGGTAAGATGGGTATAGAGGGATATGGGCCAAGTGCAGGAAATTGGGACTAGCTTAGTGGTATAAACTGGGCGACATGGACATGTTGGGCCGAAGGGCCTGTTTTCATGTTGTAACTGCTATGATTCTATGATTCTATATGATAAGCTTGCTAGGCCACTTCAGAGGGCAATTAAGAGTCAACTACGTTGGTACAGGACTGGAGTCACATATAGGCCAGACCTGGTCAGGACGGCAGGTTTCCTTCCCTAAAGGACATTAATGAACCAGTTGTGTTTTTATGACAATCCAACAGCTTCATGGTCACTTTTACTGATACCAGGTGTTTATTTTCATATTTTTAAAACTGAATTCAATTTCTCAAACTGTCATGATGGGATTTGAACTCACATTCTTTTGATTATTAGTCCAGGCCTCTGGATTACTAGCCCTGTAACATTACCATACTCCCGACATTTGACTGACATTCCTTTAATAGAAGCACTAACCCATTAGATTTCATGGTTTAACATCCCTATTAAAATATTGGACTGAGGATTTGCTGTTAAGCATTTGTAAATTATTATTACAAACAGGAATTTCTAGGTTCAATCCTCAACCCAACGGGTCAGGAGGGGTCCATCACCCCAGAGGGACATTTTAACACAAAGGAATGAATGAAGCTATAATATGTGTGCACAGGATGCAACTTGAGTGATTTTATTTTAAAACTTTATTTTAGTAATGAACACAGCACCTCTCAGGAATTTACAGCAACCCCACATTCCTCGGTATGTTATTTTAACAGGGGTGTTAATCCACGAAAATAAATGGGTTAGCACTTCCTTTAAAACAGCAGACAAAGGAATGTCAGGCAAATGCATTGTGGGTTGATGCACGAATACAGCAAGCGGTACAAACACGTGACTGCTGCCGTTACAACCTGCTGGTGTGAGTGAAGTGCTTTTGTTTAATGAGCATCATTTATGCCAGGGCCCTCGGTTTAATGAGGGTCTCAATTCTACAGGGGTTGGTGAACTGTAGTCAGTGAAGTGAGTTCTAAATTCGTAGTGTGACAAGCTGGCAAATACAAATATGAGGCCCCTTCAGCTGTACACACAGCTTCACGTCTGTGATCATTTAGACTTGTAATTCACAGCAATAAATGAACAAGCCTTTTGAGAACCTCACCATGTGAAAAGTTCTGATTCTATGACCTTCATTATTTCAGTAGTGCTCTTCCCATCTCCTGTTCTACCTCCTCCAATGCCTCCATATTTCCATACAGGAGTCTTGCCTCCTGTCTCCCTGTCAAATCATAGGAATCAGAGGAACACAGCAACAGGAGTAGGCCATTCAGCCCCTCGTGCCTGCTCCGCCATTTGATAAGATCATGGCTGATCTGTGATCTGACTCCATATACCTGCCTTTGGCCCATATCCCGTAATACCTTTGATTGCCAAAAAGCTATCTATCTCAGATTTAAATTTCGCAATTGAGCTAGTATCAATTGCCGTTTACAGAAGAGAGTTCCAAACCTCTACCACCCTTTGTGTGTAGAAATGTTTTCTAATCTTGCTCCTGAAAGGTCTGGCTCTAATTTTTAGACTGTGCCCCCTACTCCTAGAATCCCCAACCAGCAGAAATAGTTTCTCTCTATCCACCCTATCCGTTCCCCTTAATATCTTATAAACTTCGATCAGATCACCCCTTAACCTTCGAAACTCCACAAAATACAACCCCAATTTGTGTAATCTCTCCTTGTAACTTAACCCTTGAAGTGCGGGTATCATTCTAGTAAACCTACGCTGCGCTCCCTCCAAGGCCAATATGTCCTTCCGAAGGTGCGGTGCCCAGAACTGCTCACAGTACTCCAGCTGCAGTCTAACCAGGGTTTTGTATAGCTGCAGCATAACTTCTGCCCTCTTGTACTCTAGTCCTCTGGATATAAAGGCCAGCATTCCATTAGCCTTATTGATTATTTTCTGCATCTGTTCATGACACTTCAATGATCTATGTACCTGAACCCCTAAGTCCCTTTGGACATCCACTGTTTTTAACTTTTTACCATTTAGAAAGTACCCTGTTCTATCCTTTTTTGATCCAAAGTGGATGACTCACATTTGTCTACATTGAATTTCATTTGCCACAGTTTTGCCCATTCACCTAATCTATCACTATCGCTTTGTAATTTTATGTTTTCATCTACACTGCTTACAATGCCACCAATCTTTGTGTCATCGGCAAGCTTAGATATGAGACTTTCTATGCCTTCATCTAAGTCGTTAATAAATATTGTAAATAATTGAGGCCCCAAGACAGATCCCTGCGGGACTCCACTAGTCACATCCTGCCAATGTGAGTACCTACCCATTATCCCTACTCTCTGTCGCCTTTCGCTCAGCCAACTTCCTAACCAAGTCCGTACTTTTCCCTCGATTCCATGGGCTTCTATCTTAGCTAACAGTCTCTTATGTGGGACCGTATCAAATGCCTTCTGGAAGTCCATATAAACAACATCCATAGACATTCCCCTGTCCACTACTTTAGTCAACTCTTCAAAAAATTCAATCAGGTTTGTCAGGCACGACCTACCTTTCACAAATCCATGCTGGCTCTCTCTGATTAACTGAAAATTCTCGAGGTGTTCAGTCACCCTATCCTTAATTATAGACTCCAGCATTTTCCCCACAACAGATGTTAGGCTAACTGGTCTATAATTCCCTGGTTTCCCTCTCTCTCCTTTCTTAAAAAGCGGAATGACATGTCCTTAATGACAATACTTTGATCATCTAAGGTATCAGCTGTTGCTCAGTGGTAGCACCCTTGTCTCCAAGTCAGAAGGACTGTGGGTTTAAAGTCCCACTCCAGAGACTGGAGCACGTTATCTAGGCTGACACTTCAGTGCAATACTGAGGGAGTGCTGCATTGTCTGAGGTGCCATCTTTCGGATGAGACGTTAAACTGAGGCCCCGTCTGCCCTCTCAGATGAATGTAATAGGTCCTTTGGCACTATTCAAAGAAGAGTAGGGGAGTTCTCCCCAGTGTCCTGGGCCAATATTTATCCCTCAACCAACATCACTAAAACAGATTATCTGGTCATTATCACATTGCTGTATGTGGGACCTTGCTGTGCGCAAATTGGCTGCTGCGTTTCCTACATTACAATAGTGACTACACTTCAAAAGTGCTTCATTGGCTGTGAAGTCCTTTTCTCATCCTGAGGTCGTGAAAAGTGTTATATAAATGCATCTTTTGATGCAGCCCAACGCAATGAACTAACAGCCAAATAACTGATATGGTTTTCTTTACTGTTCATCCTTGCAAGTCTATCATTTTTAGTCCCAAATCAAATTAACGTAGCCTCAACATCCTTGGACTGGGCTATGTCCAAAGCATTTTTCTGTTGGTATATCACCCAAGCGACAGAAAGATACAAATATCTTCACATCTAGCAGTGGTGATTGAAGATAAGCCTGAGTATACTGTAGATGACTTCATACACATTATTCTCATTATTTTCCCAAATATCCCTGCAAACCCTAGTTTGATTCTGCACAAGTTACTGATGTGGCTCCCCCTCCTCTCCCCCAGGCCTTTCACTCTGAGCTGTGGTGCCTACTGACTTCAGACAGATTTTCTCAATTAATGGTTTGCAAGTAATTCTTCATGACTTAGAGGGGCATTTTGGAGAGATGAGCTATGGCCACAGTTGAGACAGTTTAACTTGGTACCAATGGAAACAGTGTTGACACAGTGAGCTCCAGGTGCACTGCAATCTTTTCAGTAATCTGAAGAGTTT
Organism: Heptranchias perlo; assembly: GCF_035084215.1. Classification (NCBI taxonomy): domain Eukaryota; kingdom Metazoa; phylum Chordata; class Chondrichthyes; order Hexanchiformes; family Hexanchidae; genus Heptranchias; species Heptranchias perlo. The sequence goes on from NC_090356.1 coordinate 28,856,387, forward strand.
AAAGAAGGTTAAATGAAGATTCACACAGGATCTGCGGTATGAACAAACACCATTTATGCTCTTCCAAAACACATGGGTGACTGAAAAATTCCAGCAGACCTAGAGAGTGAATCTGATTAAGTAGTTGGGCTAAGGACTGGCAGATTAATTTTAGTGTGCATAGAAATGTAAGGTAGTGCATATTGGAACAGGGAACTGAAGTCTGGAGGTGAAATTGGGCTATACCAATAACAACAACAATTTGCATTTATATAGCGCCTTTAACATAGTAAGATGTCTCAAGACGCTACGCGGGAGCGTAATCAGACAAACAAATTGACACTGAGCCACATAAGGAGATATTAGGACAGGTGACCAAAAGCCTTGGTTAAAGAGGTAGGTTTTAATGAGCATCTTATAGGAGGAGAAGAGAGAGGTAGAGAGGCGGAGAGATTTAGGGAGGGAATTCCAAAGTTTAGGGCCTAGATGGCTGAAGACACGGCCAACAATGGTGGGGTGAAGGAAGTGGGCGATGCACAAGAGGCCAGAATTGGAGGAGCGCAGAGATCTCGGCGGTTTGTAGGGCTGGGGGAGGTTACAGAGATAGGGAGGGGCCATGAAGGGATTTGAATAGTACGGAGTGGGCTCAGAGTGAACCTGCAGCGCGTATCACACCATATCCGATTTTTTTCCCATTGACTTCAACCCATCATTATAGGGTTAAATTCTCCACAGATATTTTGGTGCAAGGTTTCAGGCTCTTAAACTGTGGCCAAATTGTTAATGCTGGAGGACCTTGATAAGCAAAGGGTGAATCATATAAACAACTCTTCTTTGTATACTCAGTTGGTCATTAACAGCAGATGTTTTGGGTTTAAAATCGATTTACAAAAGTACGCTAAGAGCTAAAGTATGTTTGCATAATTTTAATAAAAAAGTCAATACTGGTGAGGAGTGATTGCCTGGGGTAACGCTTTAATCTTGACAAAATATTAAATGGGAGGATTTGCCTGAGATTTCAGGAGCTTCAACAGCAGAGGCTAGAGAGGTTTGAAGGAGAAAGAGATGTGTAAATGGGAATGTTGGCTTGCCTTCTAGTACAGTTCAGAGAAAAGTCTACCTGTTGAGTCAGCTTAAAGAGGCATAGTATAAACGCATGCTAGATGTTAGAAGATTGAGGATGAACCAGGAAAGGAGACTACAGATGATCTGTTGAAAATGTATCCCGGAGGCTGGAACTAATAGATTACAGAGAAAGGTGGACCTATTTCGATGTGGCAGCTAAACCGCTACCCGATTAAGAGGTTGCATGTTTTTCTTTAACATTTTGCACAGGTTGCCTGTTACTTGGTCATTTAAACTTTTAAAGGGCTAATCTTGGCAAACACGTACTGTAATCCTCAAAATTTAACATTACTGATATGTTAAAATTAATTTGAGATGAGCTGAGGGTGTACTACCATAATTCTGAATGGAGTATGCTGTGTTAAATTGAACACAGTTGATGTGATACGAATTAATTCTGAAACCAAGTTAGTATTCTGTTTGTGATGGCTCAATTGATAATTATCTCATGTGTGACCACCGAAAAAGTTTAACAAATCAGTTATTGTACATCAGTTGGTTCCAAAATTGGCTCAGTGGCAGGAAGCAAAGGGTAATGGTTGACGGGTGTTTTTGCGACTGGAAGGCTGTTTCCAGTGGGGTTCCGCAGGGCTCAGTACCAGGTCTCCTGCTTCTTGTGGTATATATTAATGATTTGGACTTGAATGTGGGGGGCTTGGTCAAGAAGTTTGTAGATGATACAAAAATTGGCCGTGTGGTTGATAGTGAGGAGGAAAGCTGTAGACTGCAGGAAGATATCAATGGACTGGTCAGGTGGACAGAAAAGTGGCAAATGGAATTCAATCCAGAGAAGTGTGAGGTAATGCATTTGGGGAGGGCAAACAAGGCAAGGGAATACACAATAAATGGGAGGATACTGAGAGGTGTAGAGGAACAAAGGGACCTTGGAGTGCATGTCCACAGATCCCTGAAGGTAGCAGGACAGATAGATAAGGTGGTTAAAAAGGCATACAGGATACTTTCCTTTATTAGCCGAGGCATAGAATATAAGAGCAGGGAGGTTATGCTGGAACTGTATAAAACATTGGTTAGGCCACAGCTTGAGTATTGCGTACAGTTCTGATCACCACATTACAGGAAAGATGTGATTGCACTAGAGAGGGTGCAGAGGAGATTTACGAGGATGTTGCCAGGACTGGAGAATTTTAGCTATGAGAAAATATTGGATAGGCTGGGGTTGTTTCCTTTGGATCAAAGGAGGCTGAGGGGAGATTTAATTGAGGTACATAAAATTATGACGTGACTAGATAGAGTGAATAGGGAGGACCTATTTCCCTTAGCAGAGGGGTCAGTGACCGGGGGCATAGATTTAAAGTAATTAGTAGAAGGATTAGAGGGGAGCTGAAGAGAAATTTTTTCACCCAGAGGGTGGTGGGGGTCTGGAACTCACTGCCTGAAAGGGTGGTAGAGGCAGAAACCCTCAACTCATTTAAAAAGCACTTGGATGTGCACTTGAAGTGCTGTAACCTACAGGGCTACGGACCAAGTGCTGGAAAGTGGGATTCAGCTGGATAGCTCTTTTTCGGCTGGCACAGACACGATGGGCCAAATGGCCTCCTTCTGTGCCATAACTTTCTATGATTCTATGATTAACCTGTGTCCTGTTCGGTCCTTGATATATTTGGGGCGAGTCAAGATTGAAATGTATCTTTTTTTTAATCAAATTGGTTTATGTAGGACAACTTGAGAAACAAATTGGGCATGAGAGATAAAAACCCAAGAAACAAATCTAAATTCTAATCCATTATTCTTACACACGGACATGAATTTTGTTCAGATCTGTAAATTTTTGGATTAGGCCCAAATTCTGTCGGGATAATCAAGTATTGATGTTCTTTGATGAAGTAACGGAGAGGGTTGATGAGGGTAGTGGGGTTGATGTTGTGTACATGGACTTTCAAAAGGTGTTTGATAAAGTGCCAAATAATAGACATGTTAGCAAAATTGAAGCTCTTGGGATTAAAGGGACAGTGGCAGAGTGGATACGAAAATGGCTAAGGGACAGAAAGCAGAGTAGTGGTGAACGATTATTTTTCAGACTGGAGGGAAGTATACAGTGGTGTCCCCCAGAGGTCAGTGTTGGGACCACTGCTCTTTTTAATATATATTAATGACCTGGACTTGGGTATACAGGGCACAATTTCAAAGTTTGTAGATCACACAAAACTCGGATATGTAGTAAACAGTGAGGTGGACAGTAACAGACTTCATGAAGACATAAACAGACTGGTGAAATAGGCAGACACATGGCAGATGAAAATTAACACAGAGAAGTGTGAAGTGATTCATTTTGGTAGGAAGAATGAGGAGAGGCAATATAAACTAAATGGTACAATTTTAAAAGGGGTGCAGGAACTGAGAGACCTTGGAGTGCACATACACAAATCTTTGAAGGTAGCAGGACAAGTTGATTAGGCTATTAAAAAGGCATACGGGATCCTTGGCTTTATAAATAGTGGCATAGAGTACAAAAGTAAGGAAGTTATGCTAAACCTTCAAAAAACACTGGTTTTGACCCCAGCTGGAGTATTGTGGCCAATTCTGGGCACTACACTTTAAGAAGGATGTCACGACCTTAAAGAGGTACAGAGGAGATTTACTAGAATAGTACCAGAGATGAAAGACTTCAGTTACGTGGAGAAACTAGGGAAAGTGGGGTTGTTCTCCGAAGAGCAGAGAAAATTAAGGGGAGATTTGATAGACATGTTCAAAATTATGAATGGTTTTGATAGAGTAAATAAGGAGAAATTGTTTCCAGTGGCAGAAGGGTCGGTAACCAGAGGATACAGATTTAAAGTAATTGGCAAAAGAACCAGAGGCGAGATGAGGAAAAAAATTATTACCTAGCGAGTGTTATGACCTGGAATGCACTGCCTGAAAGGATGGTGGAAGCAGATTCAATTATAACTTTCAAAAGGGAATTGGATAAATTCCAATTTAGGGGAAAATTGAAGGGGAAAGATTTGCAGGACTATGGGGAAAGGGCATGGGTGTGGGACTAATTGGATAGCTCTTTCAAAGAGCTGACACAGGCATGATGGGCCGAATGGCCTCCTTCTGAGCTGTATCATTCTATGATTCTATGAAGTATCTCCCCTTACCCAGAGGGGCAACTATATGCACATCTTATCTTTGGAACAGTGAACTACCATACTCCTCTGTCTCTCTTTCACAACTGTCCATAAATACTGAGAGACACAAAATATCCCACAACAGCCTTTTAGTGAAGGGGACCCCCTGTAATATATCGACACATTGCTGGGGATCTTCCTGCCCTAACGTTCGATCAATGGTGTCAGCTATCCAAAGGAAAACAATGCCATCGCACAGTAGTTTTAAAATAAAGATCTTTCAGCACTCTTTCCCTTTTGTAATGTTTATTTCTAAACTGTTAAGGCTCTAAGAGTCTGAGATAATCCAATAATTCACTGGTCGTGTTCTGACCTTGGTATCAGCTGGCTGCAGAATTCAGATGTGAAACATGAACTGTAAAATATTAAGTTATTCCTTTGTGTATTGAATAATTTTCACCTTTCCATCTGTCAGGCAGGATGAAACTAGTTATACATCAGTATTCCATTTAGAAAAGTAAACAGCCCCATTTTGAGATCACAAAGCTCTCTCACATGTATTGGAACTGCAAGGCAACCTCATCCCTCTCTCCACCCCACCAAGACATCATTCTCAGCTCTGCTCATCCACGCACCAGTCCCAACACCTCCTTGTGCACCCACCATTCCCAATTTCCTGGCACTCACACACCAATCCCAACTCCTTTCCCACCCTCACACCATACTCAGCTGAAGGCACAGACTGGTGACATGCGCCCAAGCTTCTGCCACTCTGTAAACAGCTACAATCAGGATGTGTTTAAGAACAGCTTGGGCCTACTTGACAGCAATTTCCCAGTCTCTGCTCTCTATTAGAAAGGCTTCTTCTGTTCAGCTGCTCTAGGAGAAGCTTCAGGTGAGATGGAGGTGATGTTAGGGTAAAGCTCACTGTGCTAGCAACCTAAGACACACTGAAACATCAACCATTCAGTGAGCACAGCCCCATCTCTGAGAGAGGCTGCAAACACAATGGGAAATCTGGAACCAGGCTTCGTCGTCAAAGACTAGGCCCTGATGCAAATGTTTTCTAAAACAAATCAGACCAAATCCACCAAATATTTTTCTTGCACGATGCTGGATATAAAGGTTATGATTCAAATCAATATTGCTACACACAATATCATGCTGCCTTTTCACCAAATTTTGTTTCAAGAAATTAAACATTATAAGTTCAACATGGAAAACCCACAATCATTCAACACTTGATGAGCCAGGTCTAAACAACTTCTAAATTTAAAATTTTAAAAACTTTCATCTATAAAATAGAAAAATTATACACTAATTCTCAGACTGAAACAGTGTCAGTGTATACCATTACACTGATATAATACTGATTCTCACATTGATACATTACTGGTGTATATTCTCACACTGGTACAGTACTGGTGTATATTCTCACACTGGTACAGTACTGGTGTATATTCTCACACTGATATAGCACTGATATATATACCCACACTGATACAGTACTGGTGCAGATTCTCACACTGATAATATACGGTGTCGATTCTCACACTGATACTGTACTGGTGTATATGCTCACACTGATACAGTACTGGTGTATATGCTCACTGATACTGTACTGGTGTATATGCTCACACTGATACAGTACTGGTGTATATGCTCACACTGATACTGTACTGGTGTATATGCTCACACTGATACAGTACTGGTGTATATGCTCACACTGATACAGTACTGGTGTATATGCTCACACTGATACAGTACTGGTGTATATGCTCACACTGATACAGTACTGGTGTATATGCTCACACTGATACAGTACTGGTGTATATACCCACACTGATACAGTACTGGTGTATATGCTCACACTGATACAGTACTGGTGTATATACCCACACTGATACAGTACTGGTGTATATACCCACACTGATACAGTACTGGTGTATATACCCACACTGATACAGTACTGGTGTATATACCCACACTGATACAGTACTGGTGTATATACCCACACTGATACAGTACTGGTGTATATACCCACACTGATACAGTACTGGTGTATATACCCACACTGATACAGTACTGGTGTATATACCCACACTGATACAGTACTGGTGTATATACCCACACTGATACAGTACTGGTGTATATGCTCACACTGATACAGTACTGGTGTATATGCTCACACTGATACAGTACTGGTGTATATGCTGGCTAAAGTCACTTTGATGCTTTTTAAACTGAACTGGGTGGGTGAAAAGGGATAACAAAGTGTTCCATTCCCTTCCTGATCCCTCTGCTAAGACTTTGCAACTGTTATTATTTACCCATTCATCACCTCCTTGCCGAATTCCTCTTACAACAAGGGCTTCACAGAGAGGATGATAGTGTCCTAACGCACCATGAAAAACCTGTAGCACGTCTCAACATGAACTCGGATCCAGCAAAGAAATGAATTCCTTTTACATTATCATTTTATCATTTCTCAACAGTGTATTAACCTTTTATCCATTTTGTTTATAATATCCCTTCTGCTGTTCCACTCAGTGTTTTCTGTGGTTCCCCAAGAATTATATTTGGTCCCTTTAGTTTTCCCTCAATTCTCACCCTTGTCCGATTGCTCGTGTTCTCGGGTTTGATCTGGGACTGTCCATTCTGCAAACATTCTCACCTGCTTCCCTCCTTCGTTTCCCGAATCGCTACTTATTTCTCGTTTTGCAGAGAGTTTGATGAACATCACTTTGATGCACGGATCCTTTCAAAGATCACTTTGTTACTATTTTTATGAGATTCCGAGCTGCCCTGATCGGTTACTTTTAATGCAATCTGCTTGTTTTATAATGATTTGTAACTGTAAATATGATCTCACTATTCCCGAACATTGGCAAGGCAGGGAGGTAAGCTGTATTTTGATTGCTGTACATGACATCGCCTCTCCATCTCTCTTCCCCCTCCAGCTTCCTTGAACGGAACAGAAAAGCCGAATTCAAACACAACTCCACTTGCATTAATTTTCTATTATGTCCCTGCCTGAATTTTGCAAAGATGTTGCACCTTGCACTATTTAAAAGAAAAACAAAACGCACCTTCGTCTTCTTAAAACAAGTAAATTGTCCTACCGTTCCTCCCAGGTCATGCAAAGCTACATTCATGATGGAGAAGGCTATTCTTCCAGTAAACAGTTGCTGTTGACCATCAGTTGGACGCAGATCTAGACCACACATAGGAGCAGCAACCCGCGTAAAGTCATGATTTGGAAGGGTTGTCTAATGCTAGCGACGTTGCTGATGCACTCTGGACGGCCAGTGTTTGGTGAGGCTAACGGGGAGCAGGTTTATCCCACCGTCAGCTGCTGCTATCTGTTGCTGGGATCTGGAGAGCATTGGAGAGATTTGCCCTTCTCAGCACTGTTGGGTTTCAAGGGGAGGAGGGAGGGAGGAATTGACACAGCTTTCAGTGACACCTGGTGGCACAGGGCGGTAGACCGGGCACCCTGGGCTGGTGGTCCCTGTCAAAAGTCCACACCTTCCTCTTCACCCGGCAAAGAACTTGGAAATTTACAAGTTAATAAAGCAATGGAGGCTGGAGAAAGATATGCGACAGGGCGGGACATACCTCGCAGCAACTTCAAAGAAACGACGTCAGTTGTAACCTCATGAATCAATCCGTATTCTAAAAAAACTACATTATTCACAGCCCTCCTTATAACCTACTCAACCCCCTTTCCAGGTTCCTGAGGCAGGAGAGGAATTTAAGACTCAGTGAGATAAATTAACCCCTTACTAACTACTGAAATGCTTACTTTAATATAAATAATTTTCTTGGTGCATTTGTCAATATGGATTGAAGTTTGAGTTAAACCATCTGTTTAGACAAGTTCCCCAAAGAGAACAAGATAATCAGCCTGAAGTGTAGAATAGATTTTGAGAATAATAACATGAACTGATTGATTTAGTGTGTTACTATAGAGCCCAGAAGCACAATTTACACTTATTGTAAATTGGAGTTTACCTGAAGGCGTATGCTTGTATGAAACACAGGACTATTCTCCAAACTACCTCTGCTCCACCTGTGTTCAGTTACGCCCTGCTCCTGCTACCCCCCCCATTCAGCCTGTAGTCACTTGCCAAACAGAGACCCTAGTCCTACCTGTGCGCAGTGGGAATGGGGTTGAGAAGATTGCAGACTAAATCAAAGTTTTTAATTTACGACCTGGATATAGACGCTTCATGTAAAGGGGTCAGGTTTACAGATTAAAAAGAGATCCAGGGGAAGCAGTTGAATGAAGAGTTGGGGCCGACAGAATGAGTGGGAAAAATGTGCAGACCGGGAGCAGATGGGATTGAGCGTGGTGAGTGTAACAGGCTCGGGAACAACAGGGGACTTTGAACCTATGGTTCCCAAAGCTCTCGGCCACTGGGGGTTTCCTCACCTCATGTCTGGGTCTGTTGTCGACTAATTGATAGAGATTGATTTGCTGTGATTAGCCAGCAACTCCATTATCATTGTATCATGCAACTACCAGGATGGTAGAAGGCGAACTGAATGGACCCTGGCCTTTTTTCGTTTCGAAATCCTTTGTTCCTATAAGTGTAAAGTATTGCACAATGGAAGAAAAAAATGGGGAAAAATACATATCCATGAATAGCTAAGGGCAAAGTTGAGATTAGATCTAGGGATTTAAGGCAATTGGCAAAAGAACCAGAGGAAAAAAGAACATGAGGAAAAAAAAATCATGCAGTGAGTTGTAATAATCTGGAATGCACTGCCTGAAAGGGTGGTGGAAGCAGATTCATTAATAACTTTCAAAAGGGATTTGGATAAAGATTTGAAGGGGAAAAATTTGCAGGGCTATGGGGAAAGAGCAGAGGATTGGGACTAATTGGATAGCTCTTTCAAAGAGCCGGCACAGGCATGATGGGCAGAATGGCCTCCTTCTGTGCTGTATCATTCTGTGATTCTATGGGTGTCAATAGGCTTGGCACTTAGCATCTTCAATCGCTGCGGAGCAGTATTCAACAAAGTAAAAAGAATACTGAACTAAATGGTCAGATCAGTAGTGTATAGATCAGAAGGTGTCATGCTGAAACCATACAGTCCTCTGGTCAAATTGCACATTGAGTATTGTGCCCATTATTGTCACCAAAACACAAAGGAGACATTCAGCCTTTGGAGGCAGTGCAGGAAAAGGGATGAGGCTGATCCCCAGCATCAGAGAACTGAGTTGTGACGAAGGACTAGACAAACCAGACATTTTCATTCTTGAAAGGTGGTGACTAAGAGAAGGTACAAGGAGGTGTTACAGATTGTAAACTGTGTTCGGAAAAGGTGAGTCTGAAAACACTACTTCAAATTAAACCATGGCGGTATAATAAGGGGATGTTAAGGCAAAAACCTTAGACACAGCAGACTTTGGGTTTGTTCTGGAATAAATGGATTGGATAGGATTCCTACTCTGAATCTACCTTGTAATCAATACAATCGTCAGTGTGAGAAGGGATAAGGAGTCGACTAAAGTCATGAATGCTTTTGTTCTCCCAATAGAAGAATGGTTTCCAATAAGCTTCTTCTAAGTTCATCTCTCCCATGCCAGAATCTGTGGTCAGCAGATCTTCATCCCATCAGGTTCTCCTCATCTCCAAGCAAAGATCAGGAGAACCTCAAAACCTGAGGACATTGTCTGGGTCAGAACATTCTCCAATTGATCATCAGGACTCCGAGCTTCACCTGATTATAGAATCACAGAATGATACAACACAGACAGAGGCCATTCGGCCCATCATGCCTGTTCTGGCTCTTTGGAAGAGCTATCCAATTAGTCCCACAGCCCTGCTCTTTCCCAATAGCAATTTTATCCCCTTCAACTATTTACCTAATTCTCTTTTGAAAGTTGTCATTGAATCTGCTTCCACCGCCCTTTCAGGCAGCGCATTCCAGATCGTAACAACTCGCTGCATAATTTTTTATTCCTCATGTCGCCTCTGGTTCTTTTCCCAATTACCTTAAATCTGTATCCGCTGATTACTGACCCTTCTGCCACTGGAAACAATTTCTCCTTATTTGCTTTATCAAAACCCTTCATGATTTTGACACCTCTATCAAACCTCCTCTTCACCTTCTCTGCTCTAAGGAGAACAACCTAATGTCAAGACCCTGCCTCCAAAGGGAGCTATTCCTATCTAACTCATGCATAGAGAAGACCACATCATGGTCTTTACAACCAAATAGCGGATTCTTCTTTTGAATGTGCAAAAGGAGAGACCTGAGAAGGTTTGTATTGATTTGACAATTTGTAAGGGACTATCAAGCCTAGAATGGTGATCGCAATCCAGACTGAAAACATTTCCTACGCTTCACTCAGAGAACCTGTGCTCCTTCAGAGCTCAGTTCATACTGGCTTTGTGGTTTCGAACAGTTCAGCCACTAGATTGAGTTGGAATGCTATTGGCACTTGTCAGAGTTCTGACTCAGATTTCTGCTCCCAGCATTGCATAAATCCATCCTATGAGGGATATGCAGAGGCACTTTCCCTCAGCATGAGTCTATTGAAAGAACAGCTGAGCTTTCTCATCCTTTCACCACATCAGGGAAAATTCTGAACTACAGCAGAAGTTAAAGGATGCCCAGAAAAGTGGTTCACATATAGACATCTTTCAAAACAGGTAAGAGTCAACCACATTGGTGTGGGACTGCGGTCACATATAGATCAGACCGGGTATGGATGGCAGGTTTCCTTCCCTTAGGGACAGATGTGCAAGAGGAGAGGGTGCCAAGGATAGACCCTTGGGGGGACTCCAGAAAGAATGGTGTAGGGTGGAAAGAGAAGCTGGTGCTGGAGATGCTACCATTCGATAGGTAAGGGTGAAACTAAGTGAGGTCAGTCACACTGAGCTGGACAGTGGAGGAGGATGGAGTGATTGACAGTGGAGGAGGATGGAGTGATTGACAGTGGAGGAGGATGGTGTGATGGACAGTGGAGGAGGATGGAGTGATTTACAGTGGAGGAGGATGGTGTGATTGACAGTGAAGGAGGATGGTGTGATGGACAGTGGAGGAGGATGGAGTGATTGACAGTGGAGGAGGACGGTGTGATTGACAGTGGAGGAGGATGGAGTGATCGACAGTGGAGGAGGATGGAGTGATTGACAGTGGAGGAGGATGGAGTGATTGACAGTGGAGGAGGATGGAGTGATTGACAGTGGAGGAGGACGGTGTGATTGACAGTGGAGGAGGATGGAGTGATCGACAGTGGAGGAGGATGGAGTGATTGACAGTGGAGGAGGACGGTGTGATTGACAGTGGAGGAGGATGGAGTGATTGACAGTGGAGGAGGATGGAGTGATTGACAGTGGAGGAGGATGGAGTGATTGACAGTGGAGGAGGATGGAGTGATTGACAGTGGAGGAGGATGGAGTGATTGACAGTGAAGGAGGACGGTGTGATTGACAGTGGAGGAGGATGGAGTGATTGACAGTGGAGGAGGATGGAGTGATTGACAGTGGAGGAGGATGGTGTGATTGACAGTGGAGGAGGATGGAGTGATTGACAGTGGAGGAGGATGGAGTGATTGACAGTGAAGGAGGACGGTGTGATTGACAGTGGAGGAGGATGGAGTGATTGACAGTGGAGGAGGATGGAGTGATTGACAGTGGAGGAGGATGGTGTGATTGACAGTGGAGGAGGATGGAGTGATTGACAGTGGAGGAGGATGGAGTGATTGACAATGGAGGAGGATGGTGTGATTGACAGTGGAGGAGGATGGAGTGATTGACAGTGGAGGAGGATGGAGTGATTGACAGTGAAGGAGGACGGTGTGATTGACAGTGGAGGAGGATGGAGTGATCGACAGTGGAGGAGGATGGAGTGATTGACAGTGGAGGAGGACGGTGTGATTGACAGTGGAGGAGGATGGAGTGATTGACAGTGGAGGAGGATGGAGTGATTGACAGTGGAGGAGGATGGAGTGATTGACAGTGGAGGAGGATGGAGTGATTGACAGTGGAGGAGGATGGAGTGATTGACAGTGAAGGAGGACGGTGTGATTGACAGTGGAGGAGGATGGAGTGATTGACAGTGGAGGAGGATGGAGTGATTGACAGTGGAGGAGGATGGTGTGATTGACAGTGGAGGAGGATGGTGTGATTGACAGTGGAGGAGGATGGTGTGATTGACAGTGGAGGAGGATGGTGTGATTGACAGTGGAGGAGGATGGAGTGATTGACAGTGGAGGAGGATGGAGTGATTGACAGTGAAGGAGGACGGTGTGATTGACAGTGGAGGAGGATGGAGTGATTGACAGTGGAGGAGGATGGAGTGATTGACAGTGGAGGAGGATGGAGTGATTGACAGTGGAGGAGGATGGAGTGATTGACAGTGAAGGAGGACGGTGTGATTGACAGTGGAGGAGGATGGTGTGATTGACAGTGGAGGAGGATGGAGTGATTGACAGTGGAGGAGGATGGAGTGATTGACAGTGGAGGAGGATGGAGTGATTGACAGTGGAGGAGGATGGAGTGATTGACAATGGAGGAGGATGGAGTGATTGACAGTGGAGGTGGATGGAGTGATTGACAGTGGAGGAGGATGGAGTGATTGACAATGGAGGAGGATGGAGTGATTGACAGTGAAGGAGGATGGAGTGATTGACAGTGGAGGAGGATGGTGTGATTGACAGTGGAGGAGGATGGAGTGATTGACAGTGGAGGAGGATGGAGTGATTGACAGTGGAGGAGGATGGAGTGATTGACAGTGGAGGAGGATGGAGTGATTGACAATGGAGGAGGATGGAGTGATTGACAGTGGAGGTGGATGGAGTGATTGACAGTGGAGGAGGATGGTGTGATTGACAGTGGAGGAGGATGGAGTGATTGACAGTGGAGGAGGATGGTGTGATTGACAGTGGAGGAGGATGGAGTGATTGACAGTGGAGGTGGATGGAGTGATTGACAGTGGAGGAGGATGGAGTGATTGACAGTGGAGGAGGATGGTGTGATTGACAGTGGAGGAGGATGGTGTGATTGACAGTGGAGGAGGATGGAGTGATTGACAGTGGAGGAGGATGGAGTGATTGACAGTGGAGGAGGATGGAGTGATTGACAATGGAGGAGGATGGAGTGATTGACAGTGGAGGAGGATGGAGTGATTGACAGTGGAGGAGGATGGAGTGATTGACAGTGGAGGAGGATGGTGTGATTGACAGTGGAGGAGGATGGAGTGATTGACAGTGGAGGAGGATGGAGTGATTGACAATGGAGGAGGATGGAGTGATTGACAGTGGAGGAGGATGGTGTGATTGACAATGTTGAAAGCTGCAGAGAAGTCAAGGATGATTTCCACAGTCACAGAGAATGGTTTGCGTGACCTTGCTTAGAGCTGCTTTCAGTGCTTTGGGTGGGGGTTGGGGGTGTAAACCTGAATGGAGATATTCACACAGAGAGGCACAGGGAAGATGTGGGCACGGATTCGGGAGATGAAAACACTTTCAGAATTTTGGAGTGCAAAGGGAGTTTGGAGACGGGATGATGGTTAGTGGAACAGACAGGTCAATGGTGGTTTTTTTTGAAGAAGGGGATGATTACGGCAGTTTGGAAAGGGAGGGGGAAAGTGCCTGAGGAAAGGGAACTATTTACAATGTCAGCCAGCATGGGGGCCAGGAAGGGATGATGAGTGGTTAGGAGTTTTGTGGGAATGGGGCAGAGGGAGCAAGAGGTGCGTTTCATGGATGAGTTGAGCTCGGAGAGAGCACGGTGGAGACAGGAGAAAAACTAGAGAGAGAGAGAAAGAGAAAGAGAGAGACAGGATACGGGCAGGATTGAGGGGTTGGGGTTGGCTTAGTGGGCAAGGAGAAGCAGCAGAGGCATAATATATATGACTGTTTGCAATTGCCTCTTCTTCCAGCTCTGCCTGTCAAACTCTTGAAAAGACAGAGTCTTTGGTGGTGACACATAAATCACAATTTGAAGATTGCCTTTGGCATTCAACTTTAATGCCCTTATGAAATACATATAATTGACAAGGTAATTGGTTGATATATTGACATAGGATATGAAACAACGGGTCATGTTTTCAGGATGCTACAAATATCTTGTTTGGAACACTGATTGTCACTGAATTAGCTTTTAAATGCCCTGTTGAGATAGAACCTCTACCTCAGCTATTTCCTGAATAAATGAACCGTCGCCTGTATCTCGAGCCAAAGCATTTCCGATCAGCCCTTTTGAGCTTAGTGAAGGAGCAGCCTCCATTTGAAACTTCATTACTTAACCCTATAAAGACAAAAATTCCTAATTTTGTCACAGTGTTACCTTACATTGGCTGTCGACGCAATAAAACTCGCTGGACATCACTTTTAGAAAATCAGAAGACAAAAATAAAACCAACAGTGGTGTCAGCCGTGGCTCAGTTTGTAGCTCTCTCACCGCTGAGTCAGAATGTTGTGCGTTCGAGCTCCACTCCAGAGACCTGAGCACATAATCCATGCTGACACTCCAGTGCTGTCAGAGGTGCCGTCTTTCGGATGAACCGAGGCCCAGTGTGCCCTCTCAGGTGGACGTAAGAGATCCCATGGCACTATTTTGAAGAAGAGCAGGGGAGTTCTCCCTGGTGTCCTGGACAATATTTATCCCTCAACCAACATCACTAAAAACAGATTGGGCTCGAAATCACACCGAGTGGTGAACACACGTTAACTGCTGCTGGTAGGTAATGAACTGACCCACAAACTTTTTGCGGGCTTCTGGGCGCCGACTTGCTTTAATTGAGAGTTAAAGGAAGTGTAGTGATTGTTCCCGGGCTTCTCTGAGCTGTGAGAGGAGGAAAGGAGCTCTGTGCCCCCTCCACCAATCAGCTTGAAGCAAGCCACGCTGTGAGAACCAGGAATTACATCGAATGTACGGCACAGAAACAGGCCATTCGGCCCAACTGGTCTATGCCGGAGTTTATGCTCCACACGAGCTTCCTCCCATCTTACTTTATCTAACCCTATCAGAATAACCTTCTATTCCTTTCTCTCTCATGTACCTATCTGGCTTTCCCTTAAATGCATCTATGCTATTCTCCTCAACTATTCCATGTGGTAGACAGTTCCACATTCTCACCACTCTCTGGGTAAAGACGTTTCTCCTGAATTCCCTGTTGGATTTATTAGTGACTATCTTATATTTATGGCTCCTAGTTCTGGTCTCCCCCACAAGTGGAAACATCTTCTCTACGTCTACCCCATCAAGAAAGTGAAGCTCTTTCACAAACTGCACAAACTAAGAATCAGGAACTCTTAAAATTGGGAGGAATGAGATGCCACATTTGAAAATTCTGACACCTGGCTCTCAGACGTTTTAAACAACTCTCTGAAAGCCAAAAAGCTCATTCTGGCTGAATCCTGGCTTTGTTAATTATGCGTGAGATTAATATGGCACAGGACAGGCTCCTAGCGCAAGTTCAGAGCAGCCCGAGCTTTCTCAGTCTATTTTACTGGGCAAGCTCATGCTCCTCGATTGAGTTCAATGTTGAGCCAGCCTGCGAGGCGTCAATCCGCGGACCTTTCAGCTCGCTGGTGAATCAGGAGGAGCAAGTTCCGGATTTCCGCCCTTGACTGTCCGTGTGAGGTCACCGGAACATGCTCTTCGATTTGCCCATTAATAACGGTGAGCGCGGTTAGGCTCACCGTCATTTTACCAGCAATTTCCGGCCCATTATCTGGTCATTGTCACATTGCAGTTTGTGGGAGCTTGCTGTGCGCAAATTGGCTGCCCCGTTTCCTACATTACAACAGTGACTACACTTCAAAAAAATACTTAATTGGCTGTAAAGCGCTTTGGGACATCCTGAGGTCATGAAAGGCACGAGTCTGACTTACTTTCTTTCTTTCTTTTTCTTTCACTGGCAATATTTGAAGTCAACTATGTGCAAACTACTCCCGAGAAAGATCAGATGGGTTTGTGGAGCTCAAAGATCATTTGACATAAACAGATGTTCTCTGGTAAGAGTTAAAACAAGACTGTGAGAGAGAAATAAGGGATTAAATATTTCCCCTCCACATTTACCTTAGGGTCAGACTTTATGGACCTCCCATCAGAGGAATCATTTTGCCAGAGTACAGAGAGTTCTTTCTATGACCTTCCCAAACCATATGGTAAAAAATAATTTTATACTCAAGGGTACGTGTGCAGCATTGAACCTGTCTCTTGCCCCATCCTCTTTTGGTCTTATCGAAAGCCTCGAAAGCTCCTTTCATGTCCTGTGGATGTCCCAAAGCACTTCACACACTATAAACGACTACGTAGAATTACACAGAATATATAGCACAGCAATAGGCCATTCGGCCCAACAGGTCTATCCCATTGTTTATGCTCCACACGAGCTTCCTCCCACCCCTCTTCATCTAACCCTATCACCATAAACTTCTAATTGTTACCTTTGAAGTAATTAATGTTGTTTTGCAGGCAAATATGGCAGCCAATTTGTGCACAGCAAGGCCCCACAAACAGCAGTGACCCACAAACAGTTAATCTGTTTCAGGTGGTGCTGGTCGAGGGATGAATGTTGGCCAGGACAACGGGAGAACACCTGTGCTCTTCTTCGAATAGTGTCATGGGATCTTTTACATCCATTTTCACAAGTAGACGGGGCTGTGGTTTAACGTCTCATCTGAAAGATGGCACCTCTGTCAGTGCAGTACTCACTCCTTAGTGATAATTATGGATGGTCCCTTAGTGAGTTTTGTACATCAGTAAATTCCATATGATATTATGAACTGTTCCTGGAACACAGCTGTTAAAGTAATAAAACTACAGCTTATAAACGGAGATGTGGGATTAGTGAGCCTTATTCTGCAGAGATGTATTCATTCTCTCTCATCAATGTTGCTACTGGATTTCCTCTCTGCCGAGACCATCGTATCTTTCACCGCCTGTATGTGTGCCCAAAGTCTTCTGTTTCTCCAGTAGCATTTTGATGTCTCGATGTACTTGATAACTGGTGGAAAGACAAGAATTTGAGTGAAGACAAAATGATTAAAATGGAGCTTTCGAACTGTCTTAAATAAAATAAGCAAAGCCATGTAAGGCACAGTTGGAGTACTGTGTGCAGCTTTGGTCTCCACACTATAGGAAGGATGTTGAGCCAATAGACAGGATGCAGCACAGATTCACTAGGATGCTGCCTGGTACGAAGGTGCTTCGAGGGTTAAATTATGAGGACAGGTGGCATAAACCCTTGAATTTAGAAGATTGAGGGGTGATCTGATCGAGGTGTTTAAAATGTTGAAAAGGATTCAATGCAATCGATAGAGAGAAACTATTCCCTCTGGTGGGGGAATCAAGAACAAGAGGGCATAATCTTAAAATTAGAGCTAGGCCATTGAGGAGCAAAATCAGGAAGCACTTTTTCACACAAAGGGTGGTAGAAATCTTGAACTCTCTCCCCCAAAAGGCTGTGGACGCTGGAACAATTGGAGCTTTCAAGACTGAGATTGGTGGATTTTTGTTTGGTAAGGGCATCAAGGGTAACGGAGCAGATCAGCCACCATCTAACTGAATGGTGGAGCAGGCTCGAGGGGCTGAATGGTTTATACTCCTGTTCCCAGTGTTCCTGTGAAGAAATACAAATACGAAGAAAGACATGGAAAAATTGGGGCTGTTTTTGTCAGTGGAGATTATGGGATGATTTGATAGGTGTTTAAAATTATGAAGGGATAGGACAGAATAGTTAGAAAGACTGTTTCCAGTGGTTGAGGGGCCTAGAACAAGGGGCTAAAGATATAAGATTAAATATAAGAGATTTAGGACAGAGAGCAGGAGAAACATTTTCACACTGAAGGTTGTGAAGTTGTGGAATATATTACTGCAGTTAGTGATTGAAGCAGAGCCCATGTTAGCATTTAAGAATGGGTCAGATAGATGGTTGAAGGGAAGGGGGATAAAGGGATATGGCAACAGGGTGGGCACGTGGGATTCGGACACTGCTTGCCTGGAGAATAAACACCGAGGCGGACTGTTTCCATGTTGTAATTTCTTTGTAATTCTATGAGTTACAGATACTCAAAGGCAGAGCTTCCTCCAAGTTATTTCACACCATTCATTTATGTTTAAAAGAAGCCCTCTATTTCTCCAGTAGCATTCGGATGTCTCAACGTACTTGATAGCTGCTTGAAAGACAAGGATTTAAGCAAAGGCAAAAATGGTTAAGATGGAGCTTAACTCAGGGGCCGAGTGTTGCAGTGGGTTGAGCACAAGGTTGTCCAAAGTGAGGCCTGTAGGATACTTGTGGCCCCTGAACCCTGGCGATCTGGACCATGAGTCCAGGCCACTCAAATCTACTCAAGTCTGGTTTGTCCTGTTTGAATTCTGTGGGCCTAGATGTTTGGAAAGAGCTGTTCTTGGTGCTGAGCCTTTATTGACGGATAAATCCTAAATCAGGACAACTACATCTGTTAGTTTCAGCAACTTGGGATGACTGGGTATTAATTGGGACACATATTTAAACTTAACCTATGGGTCCCAAGGTTCCATGGTAAACACTTATGTGGCCCACAGAGATCAAATGCTTGGACACTGCTGGGTTAGTGTTTCATTTCTGGACCCTGGGTCAAACTAATCCGATGGGATCAAGGTCTCTCTTAATGGTGGATCCTATGTGAAATGATTTTTGGGCAATTTCAACTCAGTTCCTGCTGGACAAGAACATACTGCACTAAACTACCCCTGTGGCAATCTCACTCAGTGAAGCCACAACGATGGCTGATGCAGTAGGGGCACTTTTTTAAGGTTGAGGTGGTTTAGGTGGGTCATTGGGGGAAGGTAGAGGAAATCTTACTGTGGTATCCATGACGTGGGAACGCTCAACGCTAACACAGGATACCTGAAATGAGGAAAAGACAGGTTAACATTTTGGGGAAAATTCATCATCAGAATTTTGTTACACCAGATACGTTAACCTGCCGAGATGCTGACCGACCTGCATTTTAGCAGTTTCTGTCTTTGTTTCATATTTCCAACATATGCAGTTTTTTTGATGAAATGGGGGCTGCCACTCCCTCACACCACGTCTGTGGTCTCCGATACTTTGGGCTGCCTGGGGCCTGAAGCAGAGTGCGACCTGACCATCAAAAGGCGGAACCATCAGCTGCTCTGAGCTCAAGACACAACTACAACTTTCACAACTGCAAGGTGAGCTGTGACTCAGTGGTAACATTCCTGCCTTGGAGTCAGACGGTTGTGGGTTTGAGCCCCACTCCAGAGACTTGAGCAGAAAATCTAGACTGATACTAGATTATGTACTGAGGGGCTGCTGTCTTTTGGATGAGACATTAAACCGAGGCCCCGTCTGTCCTCTCAGGTATCATGGCACTATTCGAAGAAGAGCAGGGGAGTTCTCCTCGGTGCCCTGGCCGATATTTATACCTCAAACCAACGTCACTAAAACAGATTATCTGCTCATTATCATATTGCTGCTTGTGGGACCTTGCTGTGACCACACTTCAAATGTACTTCACTGGCTGTGAAACGCTTTGGGACGTCCTGAGGTTGTGAAAGAAAGACTTGCATTTCTATAGCACCTTTCACAACCTCAGGACACCCCAAAGTGCTTTACAGCCAGTGAAGTACATTTGAAATGTCAAGTCTCTAGAGCAGGACTTGAACTCACAAACCTTCACTAACTCAGAGGTGAGAGTGCTACCACTGAGCACAGCTGAACACCACATACAAAGTGAAAGGCGCTATATAAATTCCAAGTCTTTCTTTTTTTATTGGCAGTCTAGGTGAAGCATTGCCTCCCTTGCCTCACCCGCCTCTGATACAAATGCCACAGCCATTCAGACAGTGATCGGCAGGAGCGGCTCCTGGTGTCCCTCCATTGGAAGTACTTCATCCAACCAGGCTTCAGAAAATGAAGGAGGAGGTGCTGATTGCTACAATAGAGCTGAATGTAACATGCCTGGTTACCAGTGAGGTTTGCCAGTTCACAGCACCTAATGTCTAAGTTGATGTGAAGCTGCTGAAGACTGCTTGATGGTATTACTGTACACAGTAATGAAGTATCCATGGTGTATTAAAAATGGAGGGTGTTTCGTTACACAAAGCATCTAGTGGTGGGGATGTGTGTGAGTGGGCCTCTGTTTCTATGCTTCCCAGCCCTGCCCAATGCTTTGGTACTATTGGAACTAAATCCTAAAGTGAATTGAGGAAGATTGCTGATATTGAGGTTGAGTTGGACAATGCACACTGCTCAGTCTCCCCATAGAGGTGCTGTCAGAGCCTTCAACACATAGATTAGTGAGTCTCCTGGTCACAGCTAGCCAGAGAACTGCAGTCTCCACTGGTGAAGTGTAGACAACCTCACTGTGCAAGCTGCCTGTGAAGATGATGTTCATCTTCTCTCCCACCTGTCTCGACCAACACCAGTTCCAGAAAGTACAGTGTCTGTTCCTGTCTTATAAATGACACCTGGTGACTTGAGTTTCAGCTGTTGCTCAGTGGGTCGCACTCTCACATTTTGAGCCAGAAAGTCATGGCTTCAAGTCCCACTCCAGACACTTGAGCACATAATCCAGGCTGACACTCCAGTGCAGTACTGAGGGAGTGCTGCACTGTTGTAGGTGCCGTCTTTTGGATAAGACATTAAATCAAGGCCCCGTCTGCCCTCTCAGGTGGATGTAAAAGATCTTCTGGTACTATTTCAAAGAGATGGGGAGTTCTCCTGATGTCCTGACTAACTTCTATGCCTCAACCACCACCTACAAAAAGCACATTATCTGCTCACTTATCTCATAGATGTTTATGGGACCTGCTTTGCAGAAATTGGCTACTACATTTTCCTACAAAACCAAAAGGAATTTATTGGCTGTGAAGGATGTCCTGAGAATGTGAAAGGCGCTAAATAAATGCAAGTCCTTTCTTTCTTTACAAAGCAATTTTAATGTGTTTTTGTACTTGTGAGACCTGACACTATAGATCTTCCCTCTCTTGATGGGAGTTGGCTGTTAGTTTGTTTGGTCTTTAGACTCGGTATTTATGGCACTGAATTGTTGCAAGTGTTTTAATGTCTTTTTATTAAGCTATTGCTGCTCTCTGCCTATTTGCACATCAAAACTGGAAAAGAAAGTTTACAAAAACTAGGTTTCATAAATATAAGATAGTCACTAATAAATCCAATAAGGAATTCAAGAGAAACTTCTTTACTCAGAGAGTGGTGAGAAGGTGGAATTTGCTACCACATGGAGCAATTGAGGCAAATATCACAGATACATTTAAGGGGAAGCTAGATAAATACATGAGGGAGAAAGGAATAGAAGGATATGTTGATAGGGTGGGGGAGGCTCTTATGGAGCATAAACACTGACATAGATCAGTTGGACTGAATGGCCTGTTTCTGTGCTGTAAATTCTATGTAATATTCCATGTAAAAAAAGAGAACATCATAGATTCTTATAGCACAGAAGGAGGCCATTCGGCCCATGATGCCTGTGCCTGCTCTTTGAAAGAACTATCCAATTAGTCCCACTCCCCTGCTCTTTCCCAAGGCACTGAAAATTTTTCCTTTTCAAGTACAGATCCAGTTCCCATTTGAAAGTTATTATTGAAGCTGCTTCCATCACCCTTTCAGGAAGCGCATTCCAGATCAGAACAACTCGCTGCATAAAAAAATGTCTCCTTATCTCCCCCATGGTTCTTTTGCCAATTATCTTAAATCTGTGGCCTCTGGTTTCCGACCCTCCTGCCAGTGGAAACAGTTTCTCCTTATTTATTCTATCAAAACCCCTCATAATTTTGATCCAATATTAAATCCCCCCTTAACCTTCTCGGCTCTAAAGAGAAAAATCCCAGCTTCTCCAATCTCTCCAGGTAACTGAAGTCCCTCATCTCTGGTATCATGCTGGTAAATCTCCTCTGCACCCTCTCTAAAGCAATCCTGGCAAAAGAGCTGCACATAATTGCACGCAGTCAATCTCAGATCTCCACGTGTGAGCGTGTTAGAGTCTAACCCTCATTTTGATAGTGAACTCTTTCACTTCCTACACACGATACAACACTGACTCAACAAGGTGGCTTGAGAAAGAAGGGTCCTGCAGTCACCTTAAGAGATGCAGTACCGGTTAAAACTTTCATTTATTTTTATTCTGAAATATTTAACAGCAATTTCCACATTTCTTGACCCCGTGACCCTGTACATTTAACAGAAGACCCAGCTTCTGAGCTTCGTCCATACAAAAGACCACTAGATGGCAGTATCGGAGCTGGTAACAAGACGGGCCTCCATCCTGCTGCCGCTGTCTTTGGAGATTGGTGTTAAAAGGGGCAGGATACAGCGGAAAGAACCTTTACAGCATCAGCGTTTAACGTTATTCGAAGCCTTCTGTCCTGTGAAAAAAGTGTACTAACAGTAATGTTATATTAATGCCCACTGCTCACATAAAAACAAATAGAAACATAGGAACAAGAGTCGGTCATTCAGTCCCTCAAGCTATTCAATCAGATCATGGCTGACCTGTACCTCAACTCTGTATCCCTTGGTACCCGCACCTAACAAAAACCTATCACTCTCAGTCTCAAAAGCTCCGATTAACCCCCAGAATCCACAGCCTTTTGAGTGAGATTTCCATTCAAGGTTTTGCTATTGGTGCTGTTTTATGTCCCCTCATTTTTCCCTCATGGCTGTTGCTGCCCACCTGAGATGGAATTATCGGGCCTCAGTACCCGCGATTGCACTCTCGGTAACTATGGCGGTGACCTGATCGCCTGAGGGGGTCGGAGAGGAATCCGCCAGGTTTTATTTCCTTTTTTTGGTCCTGAGTTTCTTTTACTGTTTTTTTGTTGCCTCCAGGCATCTTGATTGTGGGGCAGGCTTGATGGGTTGGCTGGTCTTTTCCTGCCTGTCAGTTTTGTAGGGCCGTATGTTTTGACGATGACTCAAGAGCCTTGTCAGAGTTCGCAGGTTCGGGAAATTTGCACAACGGGGGTGAGTGGGAGGAGGGGAAGAGAGACGTACCAGGCCGTCTAGCCGCTTGTCTGCAAAGCCGGCTAGTCTGACTGGGGAATTAATTTTTTTTTAGGAAGGTTGAAATTATGTATGTTTATACTGACTTCTTTGGGAGTACCCAGGAATCTGTCCGGGAATCTGTCCGGGAACCAGCTGGGAATTCGGCCTGTAATCTGCTCTGGGATCTGTCCAGGAATCTGTCCAGGAATCTAGTCGGGAATCTGCCCTGGAATCTAGCCTGGAATCCAGCCTGGAATCTGCTCTGGGATCTGTCCAGGAACCTGTCCAGGAATCTAGCTGGGAACCAGCTGGTAATTCGGCCTGGAATCTGTCCGGGAATCTGTCCGGGAATCTAGCCGGGAACCAGCTGGGAATTTGGCCTGGAATCTAGCCTGGAATCCAGCCTGGAATCTGCTCTGGAATCCGTCCAGGAATCTGTCCTGGAATCCAGCTGGGAATCAAGCCTGGAACACTCTTCAGGGCCCCACTTTTACCCATGGTAGGTATTGCACGCCTGTATGTCAGTGTGCAGTACACTGGGCACACCGGAGACGGGATATTCCGATGGGTGATGCCATTCCGCCATTCCCATCCCCTTTTACAGTCAGGCTGTGAGGGAGCGGAGGTCACCACCTCCTGACCTCACCCCCTACAAGAAACAGCCACAGGGCATAAACTTGGCATAACTGGGTCCTTCTCCATTTTCTGCCTCTGTTAATCCCCGACCCACCTCCCACTAATTCCCTCCCGATCCCCAAGGAAATTCCCTCCCGATCCCCAAGTTATCTTTGGGATAGGTAAATATGTTGGTGATCGTTACAGTTGCAATATATGCTGCCCTACTATCACATGTAGAAAGGGAGGCAGGGCAGAATGGATTGAAGGCTTCACATGACCAGGTAGCAATAGTTTTTTATTCATTTTGGGATGTGGGCGTCGTTGGCAAGACCGGCATTTATTGACCATTCCAAGGTGCCTTTGAGAAGGTGGTGATGGGCCTTCTTCTTGAACCGCTGCAGTCCGCGTGGTGAAGGTTCTCCCATGGTGCTGTTTGGTAGGGAGTTCCAGGATTTTGACTCAGCGACGATGAAGGAATTAACCCTGGGGCTCTGTCTACAGGTCAAGAAGCAGATATCGGAACGATACCAGGGATGAGGGACTTCAGTTATGTGGGGAGACTGGAGAAGCTGGGATTGTTCTCCTTAGAGCAGAGAAGGTTAAGGGGAGATTTAATAGAGGTGTTCAAAATTATGAGGGGTTTTGATAGAGCAAATAAGGAGAAACTGTTTCCACTGGCAGAAGGGTCGATAACCAGAGGACACAGATTTAAGATAATTGGCAAAAGAACCGTAGGGGAGACAAGGAGAATTTTTTTACACAGCGATGTAATGATCTGGAATGCACTGCAGGGATAGCTTTCAGTCAGCATTGCTTTGCCTGTGGCCTTCCAGGGCACGATAGTTCTCAATCACTTTGGTGCTGGTAACTTCCAGACCCCATCAGGAATGAACCACTTCTCGGTCCAGAGAGCCATGAAACCTCTGACTGATTCACTGTTGGTCTGTATCCATCAGTATGGCAGCTTCAGCACAGGGCAGCACTTGCAATCACACAGGCAGCCGGGCTTCTTCCATCTAGCGCAGTTCTCTAGGGTTCGTCGATTGTACCCATGTTGCCACTTAGACTCATCCAGCAATACCACAGCAAATAGAAATTAAAGGGACTTCCACTCCCTTAATGAGGCAATAGTAAACGACCCTCAATTAAGCAAACTAATGCCTAGCACCTTGGGAGTACGCACGATTTCCAATCCTGTGCTAACCCATTGTTAATGGGCTCTTCCAAGGAAAGGCACAGAATGAAAACTAGACCCATAGCCTCCGCCTGTCCCCGTCTGTTGCTGAAACCCTAGCCCACGCCTTCACCACCTCAAGGTTGGAATAATCTAATGCTCCTGATCCGTCTGATCTGAGTAATCTCCCTCTGCCCCAGGTCCCTACACGTACCCTCCACTCCTCTGCATTTCTCCTCTCCCTTTCTCCCTCTGTTTCTTCATTGGTAGCCGCTTGATCAGCCAATCACCTCCACCCTGTCAAATCTCTCCATGCTCTCAAAAACCTCCTGAATACCCACCATCTCCATTTCTCCCCCCTCTCCCCCCCCTCCTCCTCGGTGCCAACCATATCCCTATCCTCCATATCGTGAAGTACTCTGAGATCTCCACTGTATATGAGGAGCGCTGTATAAATGCAACTTGTTCTTGTTGCTGCTGCAGTCTTAAACTGGGCCAAACAAAACAAAACAGGAATTTTGCTACCTGGTTTTGCTACAAGGCCACGGAGAACCAGACAGTCTGGTTGCAAACCGTTCGGGTGACAAGCCACCACCGTTCCATATCTACTTCCACCTTTCTGAAAGCATCTGCACTTAATCCCATTGGAATGACTGGAGACAGCACATTTCTCTGTCGAATTTTTTTAATTACAGTTTCCAGTGGTATGGGACCTCATTCTCTAAAGGACATCTTGGTAAAGGGTGACACAATTTTTCTTTTTGTCTGCAGACCTCATGAATAACGAGTTACTCAGAATTCCTTAAAAAAACAAATTAAGGTCCAAATTTTCCTCTGTCATTTGCTGCAATATCCTAATATTTATCTTGTTTCATTTGGCTGAAATCCATATTCAGATTTGGTTTCTTAATTATCTGTTCATGCGAGGAGCCCATTAGTCGGCACGTGGTCCAGTCTATTTGGATTGTCTCAATGGTTCCCCATGGGCGAGGGCTTTAGAGATTTCAAACCTTGAGGTGTTGAAGGCGTTTCAGCAAAAGGGGCCAAGCGGAGGTTATGGGTCTAATTTTTCAAAAATGTCCCATAACACTGGACGCTGTAATTAAAAAGTTTTGACAGAAAAATGTGCTGTCTCCTGTCATTCCAATGGCATTAAGCCTCTACTTGGAAGAGCTCAGTAACACTGGATTAGCAGAGGATTATGAATCATGGCACTAGGCATTAGTTTGCATAATTGAGGGTCATTTACTACTGTCCCATTAAGGGAGTGGAAGTCCCTTTGATTTATATTTGCAGTGGTATTGTTGGCTGGATCCATGTTTCCTGATGTAACTGAATGGCATGGTCTCAATCACTAGCCTTTCCAGACTCCTGAAACATTGCTCTTGTATTATTGGCAACACTGCACTGATTGCCCAACCAGTCACATGTCAGTCAGACCAGATAGGACACTAGTGAACCATATGGGTTTCAACAATAGTCAAGCAGCTTTTCATGGCCATTTTCTTGTTGCTAGCCCACACATTACCAGATTTATTGAACTCAATTTCATACCTTGCCATGGTGGGATTGGAACTCATCAACCTTTGGGTTTCTAATCCAGTATCATAACCATCAGGCTACTGTATAGAATCATAGAATCATAGAAGTTTACAACATGGAAACAGGCCCTTCGGCCCAACATGTCCATGTCGCCCAGTTTATACCACTAAGCTAGTCCCAATTGCCTGCACTTGGCCCATATCCCTCTATACCCATCTTACCCATGTAACTGTCCAAATGCTTTTTAAAAGACAAAATTGTACCTGCCTCTACTACTGCCTCTGGCAGCTCGTTCCAGACACTCACCACCCTTTGAGTGAAAAAATTGCCCCTCTGGACCCTTTTGTATCTCTCCCCTCTCACCTTAAATCTATGTCCCCTCGTTATAGACTCCCCTACCTTTGGGAAAAGATTTTGACTATCTACCTTATCTATGCCCCTCATTATTTTATAGACTGTATGAGGAGATGCTAACACTTGGTAAGGACAGAGAGTGAACTTCTAATGGAATGAATTGCTAACAGAGTGAGGACTTTCAATTGGGAATTTGGTGAGTGTGGGAATGAGGGGAAAGGATGTGCTATGTGATTTAAACCAAAGGACTATAAACTAATTTATCAACTTTTAAAACTTAAATTAAAAAAATACATAAAATAAAAAAAGACTAAGTAATTACTAATTATTCCAAAATCAAGCTAAATCCATTTACTAAATATAATCTAGATCTCAAGTGATTCTATTAGTCCTAGAAATAAACTAGTAATATTAAATAAATAAAAACTAGAAATGGCAGTATAGGCTGTGTGTCGGGACTGTAAAACGTGGGAGTTTGTGGACAGTGGGACTGTCCCAGATTGCCACATCTGCAGTAAATGTCTCTGGTTTGAGACACTCCGGCTCAGAGTCTTTGAGCTGGAGTGCGAGTTAGAGACACTCCGACACATGAAGGAGGGGGAGGAATTTTTGGACCGTTTTCTTCAGAGTGCAGTCACACCTCAGAGGAAAGCATAGGTGCAGGAAGGGGAGAGTGTGACTGTTAGTCAATAAGGTAGTGGGAACCTAGGAGAGGTAGAGAAGGAGGTCCTGCAGACACTGGTCCTAGCCAACAGGTACGAGGTGCTTGATACCTGTGAGGATAAGGGTGAAGGCTGCAGGGAGGATGCCCAGGATGCTAACCATGGCACTCTGTGGAGCATGAGGCAGTCCAAGGTGGGGGTGGGGGGGGAGGATCAGAATAGAAAGGCTGTAGGCATAGGGGATTTGATAATTAAGGGCGATAGAGAGCGTCATTTGCAGCCGCAACTGAGAGCCCAGGAGGGTATGTTGCCTACCTGGGGCAAGGGTAAAGGACATCTCAGAGCAACTGAAGGGGAATTTGGAAAGGGAGGGGGAGGATCCAGTTGTCCATGTCGGCACCAATGACATAAGGAAGGAACTAAGGGAATATCAGAAGCTAGGAACTAAATTAAAAAGCAGGACCTCAAGAGTGGTAATCTCAGGATTACTACCCGAGCCATGTGCTAATTGGTACAAGGAATGGCAGATCAGGAAGGTGAATGCATGGCTGAAAGACTGGTGTGGGAAGGAGGGGTTCCATTACATGGGACACTGGCACCAGTGCTGGGACAGGAAGGAGCTGTACCGCTGGGACGGGCTCCACCTGATCCCGGAATGAGACCAGAGTTCTAGCGGAAAGGATAAATAGGGCGGAGGATAAGACTTTAAACTAGTAAGATGGGGGAAGGGATCTGGTCACAATAACAAAAGCCTAAAGATAAAAGAAACAGGAGATGAGTGTAAAGGTCAGACCAGGGTAAGGAATAAAGATAATAAAACGGTCAAGGAACAAATACAGTTATAAAACAAAAATATAAAAGGACTGTTAAAAATAAAGTAAAAGGAACAATTATCAAAGACAAAGTAAACAGCATCCAAAATAAAATGGGAAAACTGGAGGCAATGATCCATAGCGAGGAACCAGATGTAGTAGGAATAACTGAAACATGGCTACATAAAGAACAGGACTGGCAACTAAATATTGCAGGTTTTAACATAATCAGAAAGGATAGAGAAGGAAGAAGGAGTAGCTGTACTAATTAAAGATAATATAAGAGCAGTAGAAAAAAGGGACATAACTAACAGAAAGATAGAAACAGAATCCATATGGATTGGAATAAAAGATATGAAGGGATCAATCGCACTAATAAGGGTATCCTACAGACCACCTAATAGTGGAAAGGAGGTGGAGGAAAAACTATGTAAGCAAATATGTGAAATGAGTAAAGGACATAGAATAATAATCATGGGAGATTTTAACTATCCCCAAATAACTGGCAAGAAGAGGTAGGTAGAGGGGTACAGGGAATGGAGTTTTTAGAATGTGTGCAGAACTCCTTTCTTACCCAGAATGTAAAAAGCCCAACAAGAGAGGAATCACTGCTGGATCTAATAATGGGAAATGAACCAGAACAGATAAGAGGAGTAAGTGTAGGGGTACACCAGGCAATAGCGATCACAACATAATAAGGTTTAAGATAAAGATTGAGAAGGATATAAGTAAGAGAAATACCAAAGTAATAAATTGGATAAAAGCTGATTTTAAGGGGATGAGAACGGAACAAGGGAAAATAAACTGGAAAAATTTACTGACAAAGAAACAGAGCAGCAGTTGGAAACATTTAAAATGGTGATCAGTAGAGACCAGGAGAAATTTATCCCACTATCCAGTAATGAGACACCATGGATAAATAAAGAAACAAGGGCAAAATCGAAACTAAAGAAAAAAACATACACTAAGTACATAGACAATAAAGGAATAGATGATAAAAGGGAATACAAAAAGGTTAGGAAAGAAGTCAAAAAAACAATTAGGAAGGCAAAGAGAAACTACAAAATTAAATTATCACATAATATAAAAAGAAATAGTAAAGTATTCTACAGACACATAAATAACAAAAGAAAAATCAGGATAGGGATACGGCCACTAAAGGATACACAAGATAAACTCACAGGTAATGACAGCGAAATGGCAGAAATATTAAATAATTACTTTACATCCGTATTTAACAGCGAGACTAGCATGATGGCCATGACATTAGAAGAAGGGATCAAAAAGATATTAAGACATTTAAGATAGAGACTGGGGAGATAATTGATAAACTGATCAAAGTTAGAGAGAATAAAACCCCTGGTCCGGAGATGGATTGCATCTGTGAATATTATAAGAAGTTAGGGAAGAGATAGCAGAGGCACTATTACATATATATAAAAATTCATTAGAAAAGGGAATAGTGCCAGAGGACTGGTGAATGGCTAATGTGATTCCTATATTTAAAAAGGGGATAGAACAAGTCCAGGGAACTATAGACCAATTAGCTTAACGTAGGTGGTAGGAAAGATAATAGAATCCTTACTCAAAGATTTAATTGAAAAACATCCAGAAACCGAAAATATAATAAAGAATAATCAGCACGGATTTCAAAAGGGAAAGTCATGCTTGACCAACCTTATTGAATTCTTTGAAGAAGTAACAGAAAGGGTAGACAAGGGTAATGTGACTAAGGTCAGAGCATGTGGAGTCAGAGGACTAGTAGCAGAATGGATAGCAAGCTGGCTATAAAACAGAAAACAGAGAGTAGGGGTTAAAGGTAGTTACTCAGACTGGCACAAGGTGGGAAGTGGTGTTCCACTGGGATCAGTGCTGGGACCACCGTTGTTTGGCATTTGCCTAAATAATTTGGACTCAGGAATTGGAAGTATAATTAAAAAATTTGCGGACGATACCAAATTGGGGGGTATAGTTAATACTGAGGAGGACTGCGACAAAATACAGGAAAACATTAATAAACTTGCAGAATGGGCATGTAATTGGCAAATTAATTTCAATACAACTAAGTGTGAGGTGGTACATTTTGGTAGGAAGAATAAGGAGGCCATATACTCCTTGGATAATAAAAGTCTAAATGGGGCAGAGGAGCAGAGGGATTTGGGAGTACAGATACACAAATTACTAAAAGCAGTAACGCAGGTTAATAAGGCCATAAAAAAAGCAAACAAAGCACTGGGGTTCATTTCTAGAGGGATAGAATTGAAAAGCAGGGAAGTTATATTAAACTTGTATAGAACCTTGGTTAAGCAACACTTGGAGTACTGTGAACCGTTCTGGTCTTCATATTATAAAAAGGATTTGGAGGCACTGGAGAAGGTGCAAAAAAGATTTACTAGGAGATACCAGAACTGAGAGGTTATACCTATCAGGAAAGATTGAACAGGCTGGGGATCTTCTCTCTAGAAAAGAGAAGGCTGAGGCATGACCTGATAGAGGTCTTTAAGATTATGATAGGATTTGATAGGGTAGAGAACATGTTTCCACTTGTGGGGGAAACCAGAACTAGTGGGCCATAAATATAAGATAGTCACTAATAAATCCAATAGGGAATTCAGGAGAAACACTTTACCCAAAGAGTGGTTAGAATGTGGAACTCGCTACCACAAGGAGTAGTTGAGGCGACTGGCATAGATACATTTACAGGGAGGCTCGATAAACACATTAGGGAGAAAGGAATAGAAGGATATGGTGATAGGGTTAGATGAAGAAGGGTGGGAGGAGGCTTATGTGGAGCATAAACACCAGCACGGACTTGTTGGGCCGAATGGCCTGTTTCTATGTATACTACATTACATAGAACGTGCTGTACATTCTATGTAATTCTATGTAATTAACAGAACCCGAGCCTCCTGATACATACAAAACATACGGACAGGAAAAGACCCTCTGGTCCATCCAGCCTGTCCCACACAACTGCGATTCCTTGTGCATCACAATATATACACACCCCATCCCACCAAAAACCATGTGTCTCCTGGGAGAGGCGAAAACCAGTCAATTAGGGACAAAAAATCTGAAAAATTCCTCTCCGACCCCCTTAGGCGATCAGAACTAGTCCAGGAGATCACCCTGGCCCTGATTAATGTTACCAGGTACCAACGTCTTGTAAGAGGCGATCCCCGCCCCAGCCAGAAACAGGAAGGAATTCAATGAATCGACATTCACCGCACGAGACAGCGGCCTGTTCCAGAAGTCCACTATCCTCTGGGAAAAGAACCACCTCCTGACATCTAGATGGGAGGAAAGAATAAAATACAAAATGGTCGAGTTTAATTATATTTTAGTCGCAGTATTTCCATAAACGTCCAATTCGATAGATTCTTTTCTCAGACCAGTCACCGGCCTATCATTTGGGAGGGGAGGAAATATGAAGGGCTTTTCTTGCAGATAAAGGGGCGGAGTCTCAAAATTTAGTTTACATTCTTTTATTAATCTATTCCTAGTTCCTATCCTTTGCTGTCCCACTCTCGTATGTTTGGATTTTCCGTTGTTTTATTTTCCTCAGTTTTTTTAACTCGTTAAGTTTTTGCAGGCCTGTAAAATTGGATTTCACAGCAATTTTCCCACAAAATGTCGGTAGATGCCATTTGGAGTGTCTGGGAGTGTGGAGAATGCCACGCATGGTACAACTGTTCAAATTTACTGAATGCCAACCGTACATTTTCAACTGGAGTCACTGCTGGTTCTGGGTTTTGATTACACTTCATTGAAAAACAAAGACTTGCATTTATATAGCGACTTTCACGACCTCAGTACCTCGTAAAGCACTTTACAGCCAATGAAATACTTTTGAAATGTAATCACTGTTGTGATGTAGGAAACCTGGCAGCCAATTTGCGCACAGCAAGCTCCCACAAACAGCAATATGATTAAGACCAGATTATGTGCTTTAGTGATGTTGGTCAAGGGATAAATATTAGCCAGGACACTAGGGAGAAGTCGCCTGGTCTTCTTCGAATAGTGCCATGGGATCTTTTACGTCCACCTGAGAGGGCAGATGGGTTTAACATAGACGGATTGCAGTGGAATTATCACTGTCATGGAAATCAGTTACAGAAACATCAAGCTCCTGTTATCAACCCTTAACCGTACCATCAACCCCCATTGATTTCCTTTCTTACAAATAGCTGTTTCTTTCCTGAGAACCCAAAGAACAGGGAAATGGAACCCTCCGCACCTGAAACCCTTCTATCCCCAGGATAGCTGTCTGGTGCTGGACGTTGTCCTGAGTTGCTCGGGGTGGGCTCAATGAGCATACGGTGCTGGATCTTTGTCAGGATGGAGGTGTTGAACTGGAGTCGAACACTCCCAGGAGCTCTGCTGATTCACAATCAGGTCACATCCGAGGGACCCGTTCATAACTCGGGTTCACTTTTTTCACGACTGCTTTTTTTTGTGATATTTGTGCTTCTCAGGGTGAGGGAAGTTTGAGTTAGGGAGTGAAACATTTCCCTTTCTAGGCACTCAGTGCCAGCACGGTTAGACGTAGAGTAGGGGGTAGATTATTCATTATTGCGTAATTAAGGCGGATCTTTGAGATGGCGGGACCTCTAACCCATACAGGAGATGTGTTCCTGACCCAGACCCATTTTGGTGTTGTTTAGATAAATTGGGGAGCTCCCTGATCTCAACGGGCAGCTTGCCATCCTGTAGTGTTTCCGGCAGCCTCGGTGCTCCCTCTGAGCCAACATGTACTGAATCCTCGGCCCCTGAAGTGAAGCCGCTGCTGTAACCATCAGTCGTCCCACGGCCTCTCAGAGGGCAATTGCCCTATTCTTGTGCTTTGTGCCATTGGTAATCAGGAGCAGGTCCGGTGCTGCCCCAAACTCATCTCACCTAGGACCATTCCAACCATTAGGTAGAGGAGACTTTCATCCCTTCAGTTGGCGCTGGTCCTATATCCAGGTCCTGGGGTGAAAGGTCAATGTCCAACTCGTCACGCCACATAATCCTCTGTTTTGTTTAATTTACTGATGCCAGCAAGGAAATGAGCTTATATCATCAAGAGATCCACACGCAATGAATGTTTCAGTCAGGTGTCAACACAACAACAACTTGCATTTATATAGCACCTTTAACATCCCGAGGCGCTTCACAGGAGCCATTATGAAACAAAAATTGACACCGAGCCAAAGAAGGAGAAAATAGGACAGGTGACCAAAGCTTGGTCAAAGAGGTAGGTTTTAAGGAGCATTTTAAAGGAGGAGAGAGAGATGGAGACATGACTGTTAGTCAACCATCGGCTTAACGGTTAACTCTGTAAAATGATCGGATGCCGTTATATAACCTACTTATTTCGATTTCGAACTGACAGTATCAAAATTAGTTTGATGATGGATTTTCCCTGGAATTGCCTGTGGTATTTTAAATAGACACCAATTACTCATTGCTTTGCCTGAGCCTCAGAGGGTTCCATGCAGTTTGTCTGTAGCGATTGAGTAGTCTCGGTGAGGCCGTGCTCCCAGACATTCTATCTTTCTCTTGTGGTCAGAGATGATAGAGTGCCTTTCCACCCCTGCTTCTCATGTTCCATCGCAGCCACCAGACCCAGAGGCAAACACAATGCTGCATTTCAACAGCAATCATGGTTCTAAAAGGGCATGTGGTTTCACCCACTGCATCGTGACACAATACTCCCCCCACCCCCCCAACACCCCCTCCACCCCCATCTCAGGCTGTAGTTTCTGGGGCCTGCCTAATGTCTAGCCTGGTGGCCTGCATACACTGTTAACATGTGATGTGAGGCTCAGAATTCCATGACGACATGGGTTTAATCCACTCTACACAAGGACCATGGTTCAGTTGCACAGAGACTGTCAGAACACAATATTTACAAAGAGAAACTTCATTGCGTAAACTTACAATAATTGGCCTTAATGGGGAGTAAATATTAAAGTGTTGCTGCTCTTGTCCAAATGCTTAATGATCTGAAAGGTTTTCATTCATTTTTCCCATTCAACTCAAGAGCCAGACTCTGTCCATCAGACAGCTCATAAGGTGTCAGCCATGGCTCAGTGAGTAGTCTCTCACCTCTGAGTCAGAAGATCATGAGTTAATAGCCCCACTCCAGAGATTTAAGCACATAATCTAGGCTGATGCTTGAGTGCTGCAATGTGGGAGTGCTGCACTGTAGGAGGGATGTGGATAAATGGAGTTGAGGTACAGATCAGCCACGATCTAATAGAATAGTGGAACAGGCTCGAGGGGCTGAATGGCCTACTGCTGTTCCTATCTGTTTAGAAAGAACAAGTGTATGATTCTGTTACACCTTATGGACAAAGCAAATCTACCCCATAGAATCAGGCAACATAACCCAGGGAAGAGGGCTGGGTTAGAGAAAGAGAGGAATAGCACAAGGGAACATGAGGCCAATGAGTGAGGAACTCAATGGGCACTAAGAGAGTGTCAGAAAGTAAAAACAACATGGGATTGAGTAAAAAAGTAGAGCTATAGACAAACTGAGCAACAATGAAGAAGGTGAGATTGTGATGAGGTACACCAGTACCTTTGCCATTCTTTTTCTTTTGTGAACCTAGACCAAGGTTGTCAGGCTATTCAACCACGAGAAGCAACACAATCAAACATGATCCTGACCTCATTTGATGTCCATACACATGCAGCGAGGTGGGGAGGGTGGGGATGTCACTGGATATAAACAGATCACTCATATTTACATATAGCATCTTCTCACATCCCCAGGACATTCCACAGCAGATCACTGCTGAAGTAGGGTCATTTTGCACACAACAAGGTTCCACAAACAGCAAATGAATGAATGACCAGATAACCTGCTTTTGGTTTTGTGATGAACATTGGTCAGGACAACACCCCTGCCCTTCTTCAAATAGCCCCATGGGATCTTGTAAGGCTGGGCCTTTATTTAACATTTCATTCAGAGACAGCTCTCCCTGAATACTGTAAACAATTTTACAACACCAAGTTATAGTCCAGCAATTTTATTTTAAATTCACAAGCTTTCGGAGGCTTCCTCCTTCGTCAGGTGAACGATGTGAACCTGACGAAGGAGGTAGCCTCCGAAAGCTTGTGAATTTAAAATAAAATTGTTGGACTATAACTTGGTGTTGTAAAATTGTTTACAATTGTCAACCCCAGTCCATCACCGGCATCTCCACATCATGACTCCCTGAATACTGCATTGAAATGTCAGTCCATATTGTGTGTTCCAAGCCACAGTGGGGCTCAAACCCACAACCCTCTGAAGGAAGAGAGCTACAAGGTGAGCCATGCGGAAGAAGCAGGAAACATGGTTGATTTTATCCCCTCCTCCTCAGGTAGGGAGCCTGAAGACAGTTGTAGGATCTCCACTACAAGGCTTGCTGGGCTCAGCGGACTTCTTTTGTAATTTACATCAAAACTACAGCATAGAAACAGACCATTTGGCCCAACTGGTCGATGCCGGCGTTTATGCTCCACACGAGCCCATGCGGGAATCACTGGCAAGTCAGTATTTGCTCACCCCAAGTTACATTAAGGTTCAACCACATAAGTGGAGATGAAATTGAAGGAGATTAGCAGACCCAATTTGGTTTTTACTCAACGTCCATGGTCATTTTCTGGTAGGGTTTGAACTCGCAACACTCTGAGGTGCTAGTCTAGTGCTGGGTACTGGGGAATAACAACCGAAAATTGAGTCTGTAAAACCGCTGAGAAACTGGATATAAATACCTGCAAAAACTTGTAACGACTGTAAAAAAAAAATCTATTAAACTCGGGGGGAAATTGCTACACATTTTCCCCAACCCAGTCATTCTATGGTCTCTGAGTGAAGCTGCCAATTGGCTGTTGAATGATGGATAGTTTCCTACTGTGGACTTATGCCCACAGTGTTGAGACTGTCTCAGCCTCATTTCAATCAGGACCCTTACATCTGGGTAAGAGAGGAGACATTTCATCTCATCAGTCTGAGACAGAGTCAATCCCAAGTGCCAGTGGGTGAAAGGACAATTTTCCAGACCACTTCACCACCCAGTCTACGCTTACTTTAAAAATTAAATATATTTTTTATTCTTAGCACACGTACGAAGACGTGTGACTGGGGATGGTCTTCGCGAGATGTACAAACACAAGCGAAGGCCTTCAACAATGCCAGCAATGTACAAAT
This sequence comes from Heptranchias perlo, assembly GCF_035084215.1. Classification (NCBI taxonomy): domain Eukaryota; kingdom Metazoa; phylum Chordata; class Chondrichthyes; order Hexanchiformes; family Hexanchidae; genus Heptranchias; species Heptranchias perlo. Next base: position 28,892,884 of record NC_090356.1, read on the forward strand.
CACAGCCGTCTCTGTGAAAGTGCTGTTTATTTAAACATTCTGATTCTGGAAAGTTGAATATTTTTTGGTATTTGACTAACTATAAACACAAACAACTATTCTAAATCAGTCGCTTCATCGAAGTGTCCAGTCAGAGCATGGACTGATGTATTTGTATTTCAAAATATTTAATCTAGAGATTTAAATTTACTGTCGCCTTTTGGGAATGTTGGTCATCGCCACAGGCAGGATTTAATGTTCTCTTTGCATATAAAAAACATCCTAATCGGTGGTGTTTATATACACAATGATAGGAGAGTAGAAGGATAAGACTGTTGGCTCTTTTGCGATTTAGTATATAAAATATGTTGACATAATATCCTTTAATAGAGGCTCCCTCATTGATACTGTTAAGGAGTTTCTATTATCTCCATCTAAATTTTCCAAACAGACCATTACGGTGGTTTTGAGCTGATTCCAAAGCAGGAGCCAGAGTATTTTGAAAGCAAATAGTTGGAAGGAAACAGCCTGTCTCAGCATCAATACAAGCGACGGATTTTGTAAAACTGTAACTCAAACCAGGCCTCTTCATATCTGTGAATTGTACAATGCTCCAGGCAACTTGTCTCACTTTAAATATTCTCTTTCTGTGGCCGTCAACTTCACACAATGCGCCCTTCAGAGATCACACTGAATGTTTGACTACCTTACTTATTGTGTCAGCTGTGGCTCAGTTGGTAGCATGCTCGCCTCAGGGTCAGCAGGTTGTGGGTTTGTAGTCCTACTTCCAGAGACTTGTGCATCAAATCTAGTCTGCCCTCTCAGGTGGGCATAAAAGATCCCATGGTACTATTTTGAAGAAGAGCTGGGGAGTTCTCCCTGGTGTCCTGGTCAATATTTATCCCTCAACCAACATCACTAAAAAACAGATTATCTGGATGTTATCTCATTGCTGTTTGTGGGATCTTGCTCTGCACAAATTGGCTGCCCCATTTCCTACATTACAACAGTGACTACCCTTCAAAAGTACGTAATTGGCTGTAAATTGTTTTGGGACGTCCTGAGGTCATGAAAGGCGCTATATAAATGCAAGTTCTTTCTTTCTTCTAAGGCAACACAGGTTTTACTGATGAATTGACTTGTGTAGTCTGTAGATATACTCACTAATTGGTATTAAAACACATTAGTCTAACATAAGAACATAAGAAATTGGAGCAGGAGTAGGCCAATCGGCCCCTCGAGCCTGCTCCGCCATTCAATAAGATCATGGCTGATCTGATCCCAACCACAAATCTAAAGAACACAAGAAGTCGGAGCAGGACCCGGCCACATAGCCCCTGGGCCCTCTCCGCCACCCACAGGGCATTGACCGATCCGAACTCAGCTTCATGTCCAATTTCCTGCCCGCTCCCCATAACCCCTAATTCCCTAACTTATTGTGTATGAAAGTATTTTTATGATAAGCTGCAGGTAATTCCACTAGAGTCTGGTTATGTGACACAAATTAGGGCTGATTTTCCTCTCCTTCCCCCCTTCTCTCCCCCTCCCCACATCACATTGGTGTAAGTCAGGCAGAGGTGTGCCTCACCTGACCTGGCCTGAACCCGCCTGTATTTGTGGGTTCAGACCATCAGCCCAATCGTGACGCGCCCCGAGTGCAAGCCCATCCCTTGGTGGGGCCTTGTGCCTAGAAATGGGAGCAGAAATCCTCTCAGCCCCACAGCAGTGGTAAAAGGCCCTGTGGACTTGGGGTCTGCTGGCTGCTGTCACAAGGCCTCCACCTCCAAAGTCAGTCCCGTTGGCCCTGAAAGAAAAAGGGACTTACTTTTTTTTTCTTGGCCTACAGGGTTTTGCTGCCTGTCCCTCTCAGATTCTCCAGTCTGAGCGGGGCTGGGCACAAGGCCTAAGGCCCACTCCTCCCGGCCATCCCTTCAACTAGAAGCCCATGTGGTGAATCATCGACAAGGAAACCTGGAAGAGGCCTTGTTAAGTTTCTCCTGCCTCCTTACCATGGTTGTGGATATAATGCTCCACATCCCCCACCTCAGGAGATTCCCAGGAAATCCCTGGGCAAAGCAAAGGGAACTGAGCGTTCTCTGGGCACAAAGTCGAGAAAGACTCCCCCCTTCCCCAAGCGTGTCTCAATCTGTACATTATTGTATGAAGGGAGCTGTGGGCCGGGATTTTCCTCCCATTGGTGGCCCGCCCTCCGTCACCACTGGAACCCTGACATCTGGCCGGCTTAGTAGGCTCCTGGTGGGATTCCCGCTGCCAAGAGTGAGCCTGCCATTGCCCGGCTGCGAAGTCCTGGCGTTGGTGTAGCAGGATCGCCGTAAAGGGGCACAAGCGTCCGAAGATTGGAAGGTGGGCATCCCGGTGGGCCGTGGCAGCCATTTGCATGCGGCGGGCACGAAAGAAGTGGTCAGAGGCGGTCCTGGAGGGGGGAGGGGGAGGGAAACCCCAGTCAGCATGGTGAGGTGGGGTAGGCCTCACAGCCTGAATTCAACTGGGATCACAGAGGAGAATCCCAGCCATGAAATCATAGCCAACAGTGTCAAATCTCTGATACCAGCAATTGTACTGACTAGAAGCAGCAGGTGGCAGTGTTTGCAAATGAACAGGGAAAAGAAAATCATCTGGTTTCAGTAAAAAGCCTTGTGCAGTATTCTGCTGCCTCCCATATAACAAAATCCATGCAAATTTTCAAAAAATTTTTTCTAACTAGTTCCCTAGGATCCTATGGCTGCTTCTAGCTATGGGAGATTGGGGGAGGGATTATTGGAGCAGAGAGATACCTGCAGGATCACTGAGGCATCACCAGCGTCAACGTTCTGTTCCACCGAGTTCCCTATCTCAGTAGTGCTGCTGTAGGGAGGGCACTAAAGGAAGCTGTGTACGAGAGGGAATGAGTAGAGAATGTATCCCCAGTCTGCTGACATGCATCTCTTGCAATTAGTTCAGAACGGCTGAATCGGAGGCCTGGGAACAAGGATGCAAAGAGGGTGGCAGGAAAATTACAACGGGTAAAAGGGGCTGCACTCAAAAAGCTCACTGAATGTTTCTTTTTGTCTATTCTGCTCCCCCCCTCCCCTCACTCCTGTCACGCACAGTTCCCTGGCAGATAGGACAGAGCAACCTGTTACACATCTCTCTCAATGGCCCTGCTCATTCAACTATGGGAATCACCAGTTAATTATGGATGAAAGTGGCCATTTGGCCCATCTAAATTCATCCATTCCAACATCCAATTGTTTCTTAAATGATTCCAGGGTTTTTTTTGCCTCCATTACTCTATCTGGTTGTTTATTCCACACATTGATCACTTTGTGTGAAGAAGAATTTACTGATATCAGTCCTAAAATTACCTTTACTGGTTTGAACCTGAGTCCCCCTGGTTCTACTCCCACAGTTTAATTTGTACTAATATCTGGGGTAACTTTTTCTATACCAGTAACAATCTTATAAACATATAACATCTCGGATTCCTCCTCTTCAGGTTGAAAAGCTCGAGTCTCCCCACAACTCAGACCTCTGATACTGGGCATCAGACTCATGGCTCTTCTCTGCACCGCCTCCAGTCTTGAATGTCTCCCTTATATCTCAGAACTAGATGAGAACTAGTTTCAGTCTGACCAGAGCACTGTACAGTTTGATCATTACCTCCCTTTCTCTTAATTCATTCTCGGAATGTGGGCGTCGCTAGCAAGGCCAACATTTATTGCCCATCTCTACTTGCCTTGAGAAGGTGGTGGTAGTGGGCCTTCTTATTGAACCGCTGGTTTGATACAACTGAGGGGCTCGCTCGGCCCCTTCAGAGGACGGTTAAGAGTCAACCCATGTTGGTGTGGGACTGGAGACACATATAGACCAGACCGGTTAAGGACGGCAGGTTTCCTTCCCTAAAGGACATTAATGAACCAGTTGGGTTTTTATGATAATCCGACAGCTTCATGGTCACTTTTACTGATACTAGCTTTTTATTTCCAGATTTTTGAAAAGTTGAATTCAAATTCTCAAACCACCTTGGTGAAATTTGAACTCACGTTCTCTGGATTATTAGTCCAGGTCTCTGGATTACTAGTCCAATAACATAACCACTACTTTGCTGTACCCTTTGACTAATATTGGACTGTTTTGTTAATGTAGTTCAACATGCTATGGGCTACTTTGATTGCTGCCCTGCCCTGGTTGGACATGTTCAGCGTTGAGCCTTTTTTCATCTTTACCTATGGTTCCTGCCCACGTCCAGTACCTTAAACTTGTCTGCATTAAATTCCATCTGCCTTTGTTCTGCCCACTTACATATTTTGTCCAACTCCTCCTGTAATTTCAGAGCTGCCTCCTCTGATCCTTACTGCCTCTCCCAGTTGGGTATCACCTGCAAAGCTGACCACTTGGCACTGAGTTTCTGAATCCAGGTCACTTATGTAAATTGCAAACAGCAGTGTCCTCAGCACCGAGCCCTTAGTCTCCGCAGTGCAACGTGACTCCTCCGTCAGCTTGCCATGAATTAACTTCCTCTCTCATTTCCATCCTTTGGAGATCTGCCTTCCATCTGTCTTTCAACAAAGGCACAGAACCAAATATTTTAGTTTGTAAAAAGGAATAAATCAATATTAATTAAGCACAGATGTGATAGCAAATCTGCACAAGAGATAAATCGGCACAAGTTTTCTGGGATGTGTGTTTGAGGCCCGCAGATTTACAGATAATTTCTTTACAGATTCTCTGCCAGACCTGTGTCAAAAGACATTAAACCATTAATTTCCGAACTGTTACAAGCTGTCTTGATTCCGTCTGCTGTTCGAGGGCAAAGAATGGAATAACAATGTGGATATCTTCACACCATGAATTTAGATATTAGTGATGTACACGAGCCATTTCCCAAACCAACACAACAGTGGATAGCATAGTCATTTGTAGCATAAATTTACCCAAAACTTACATGTATAACATAAACAATTTAACAGGAGCTCACTGTAGGACAAGAAAAATGAGTTAAAGAATAATATTGCTGTTTGCTTCACACACTTTGGGGGTGATTTAAAACCCCAAGAACAGGTGGGTTGGGGGCGGGTGGGAGTTGAAAACAGTTGTTTTTTGGGTCGCGACCTCAACCCGGCTTTATTTCTGGGTTTAATGTTGCCGCGGAAAAGTGCAGGCTTCCCACTGGGAATGCAAAGTCCGAAAATGTTGTGGTTGCGACCCAAAAATACAACTGTTTTCAACTCCCACCCACCCCCAATCCACCTATTCTTGGGGTTTAAAATCACCCCCATTATATGCCAATGTGTCAGTGGCAGCACGCTCGCCTCTAAATCAGAAGCTTGTGAGTTCAAGTCCCACTCCAGAGACTTGAGCACATAATCCAGGTTGACACTTCAGTGCTGTACTGAGGGAGAGTACTTTCGAGGCCCAATCTGCCTTCTTAGATGGACGTAAATGACCCTATGGGGTTATTCGAAGAGCATGGGAGTTCTCCCCGGTGTCCTGGCCAATATTTATCCCTCAACCAACATCACTAAAAACAGAGTATCTGGTCAGTATCTCATTGCTATTTGTGGGACCTTGCTGTGCACAAATTGGCTACTGTGTTTCCTACATTACAACAGTGACTACACTTCAAAAGTACTTCATTGGCTGTAAAGTGCTTTGGGACGTCCCGTGGTCATAAAAGGCGCTATATAAATGCAAGTCTTTCTTTCTACGTGATTTTTGCATATTTTGTGGAGTTGATATTACATCACATTCAATGCCAAAATGTTTTTTTTTCTTTGATAATTCAATTGAAAACAACACTCTTCCTTCTCTCCAACTATCCCTTGTCCTCTCCTTAAGGTTCTAATTGACGCTGGAGTACAGTTCCATGGATGTTCCTCATCCTTTTGTACCGTGGTCAGGTGAGGACCTCCCTGTATCCAAGGTGGCGAGTGTCAGCAGGTCATCAACCAGGGTCAAGCATTCAAGCCTCACATCCACTCTTAAGCACTTTCAGCAGAGGTCACTGGAAAACATTCAGGAATGGGAACCCAGGCTGATTTGTCTCCTCTATCTAGCCCAGTGGAGCTGAGATCAGTTGAAGTGTCCCTACTATGCCCTGGTTGAAATCAGCTGTCTCAACTCACACTATGAATTGAACTAAGTACTTTCAATATCCAGAATTATTATTTGCTTTTCCTCCAGTTTTCTTGCCTCCTCGTCTTAAGGCAGTGACACGTCCAGGTGCAGTTTTGCAAGTGTCAGCGAGGGGCTCCCCCAAGTGACCATCCTTCAGCCAGCCTAAGAAGTGAATAAGTAGACTATCCAACCATGAGGGCATCACAGCCTGAGCTCAGTCCTACATCCACTTTCCAGGATGTTTTGATTCATTGCTTTGAGTATTCTGTCGGCTGGATTTTATAGAAGAAATTAACCTTCACATCACTCAAATGTTGGCATTTTCAGAGTGTTATCTCACCTCATTGTTAATATCCAAATACTGGGCCGTGGTCTTATATTCCCAGGGCTACAATTGATAACTGAAATTGTGTGACTTGGCGAAAACATTTCCACCTATTGTCTGGCAGAGGTGGTGCTGACGTGTTGGTTTATGACTGGTGTTGAAATTTCTTATGGCCTATATTTTCTTTGTACCGTATTCTTGTGCCTTTAGAAGCATTTTGAAGGGAGTTTCTCTTTGAAATGTTGCCCTTGTGGCACTTGCTGTTTCTTTATCTTTCTCATTTGTAATCTGTGACTTACCTCAGGAAGCAGACGGAAATATTCTCAGCAAGATGTAAGAAAGCCCGTGTGAAATGGGAAATAACCTGACTGATCTGTGGAGGAAACAGGTCCATCCTGTTGCTAATGATAGAATTTCTATATTATAGGGTAAAATTTGCAAGACCTCCCCACCTCTCACAAAATATACCCTATCTATGTAATATTAAACATCTCGTACATGTTCGCACATCACGTCCAACTTGTTGTCACAAATTTTGGTCAATTCTTTAAGTCAAGATTTAACTTTGAAACCACCTATGTAAGTACTTAGACTGGGAATCCTGTATGTAAACAATTGCCTGTAATGATGTTGTTGCAAACTCTGACCAGTAGGTGGTGCGGTGGAGAGAGATTTTGACGTCTCCCAGCTCCGTCACCAACTGACTGTAGGCAATGTCGAGGACAACTTACGAGCAATATAGACATTTTATAATTTGCCTGCGATTTTCTGGCTGCCATGTGAGGCTTTCTAAATTTTACCTGAGTATCCTTTCAATTAAATTGTGGCTAGGCTCCCTCTTTTTTTTAGTGAACTCGCAGCAACATGCAACTTCCACTCATTGCACTTTCTGTGAGATAGGATGTGGTGCAACGAATGGACAGCTGGGGACCCATTCAAAATGCACCTGTAATAATGCTGCTAATAAGTAAAATGTCCCAAGGCTCTTCACAGGAGTGTTATCGGACAAAAATTGATACCGAGCCAAGGAAGGAGACATTAGATGACCAACTACATAGAACGTACAGCGCAGAAACTGGCCTTTCAGCACAATTGGCCCATGAGGGTGTTTATGCTCCACACGAGACCAAATGCTTGGTCAGAATTTAAGCAGCATCTTAAAGGAGGAGAGAGAGAGGCGGAGAGGTGTTGGGGAGGGAATTCGAATCCCTTTATCATTCTAAACCCCCATCAACCTGATCACCCCTCAACCCCCTCACGGAATTTCAGTGCTGTGGTCTTTTTTAAAAAAATGCACATAATCCTCAAATGGTTGAAGTTCTCGTGTTTGTTTGAATCTCCCTGCCCTCGAAGTGGACTTTTACTCCAGTGGAAATTTGCTGTTTTTGCATGGCGACACCACAAACCCTGATGGAGCGGTGTTGAAAAAGTATTTTGAAACTGCACTGCTGAAACGAAAACCACCAACCAGACTGCTGGCATCGAGCAACAGGTTGAGCAAACAGAAAGGGTGCTGCCTTGCTCAGAAGATGTAAACGTGTAGCACAACCACTACTCTCCAACAACAACAGGGTTCAAAATAAACGTTGACTCCACTAGACCAAGAATGACCCATTTAGAAATGAACCAGAGACAGTGGGTCTGAAGGACCACCTAAGGCATCCCGCTGGAAACACATAGCGACTTCATTATGTCTCCCTGTGCAGGAAGCTTCTTGTGTAAGCTTTTTTATAAATGACCTCCAACAAACACATTCATGGATAAGGTACAGTAAGTACGATTTTTTGTTTAGCTTACATTGGCAGACCATGACAAATTCAGTACAAGAGTTGCAATAACAATGAATGGACAGCTTAGAGTTTCGTACGTTTAGATTTTAACTCATCGGGAGCAGCACAGAAGGAAAGGAAAGGACCACTGGAAGTATGAAATAAAACAAAACAGGGAATAGATGAAAATAAACAGCAGGTCTGTCAACATCTGAGAGAGGAAAGACAGATTTATGATTTGCTGACGGTAATATTAAGAATGTACCGGGGAAGTTTATTACATGTCCTTTCACCATCCTCAGGACGTCTCAAAGCACTTCACAGCCAATGTACTTTTGAAGTGTAGTCACTGTTGTAATGTAGTGAAATGCGGGAGCCAATTTGTGCACAGCAAGATCCCACAAACAGCAATGAGATAATGACTAGACAATCTGTTTTAGTGATGTTAGTTGAGGGATAAATATTGGCAGGGACACAGGGGAGAACTCCCCTGCTCTTCTTCGAATAGTGCCATGGGATCCTTTACATCGACCTGAGAGGGCAGATGGGGCCTCGATTTAACATCTCATCTGATATTTGTGAGAAACACAATCCCGTTAGCTAATGGGCCTAATTAATCTTCCCAGATCCTTGTGTGTTGTGGGGATTTAATCCTTTGTGGGCTGAACTTAAATTAACAACAAAATCTTAGTATAAATGAACACAAGGTCGAGCGAGCCTTTGGCTTAGTGGTAGCATTCCCGCCTCTGGTGCAGGGTTCAAACCCCACTCCAGACAGTCCCGCCGAGTGGAGACTGGAACTCTGGCTCTGAATTTGGGGTTGGCATCCAGCGGGATACAGGCGACCGGTGGGTGTGGGTGGACCCCCATCACCATATGGATTGTGGGAGCCCATAAAACCCTGTAGGACCAATCACCCTATCAGCTGGTATAAAGATGGTTATGGCCACGAGAGGAGCGGTCAGGTCACGGCCTCTCAGACCGTTAATCAGCCTACAAATCCTTCCACTACTTCACACTGTTCTTCAAGGGAAGTTACGAAAACAATAACAGTACAAAGGATGCCAAATAGGCAAAAATATTGAAACGTACACACGAAGAACTTGGTGGTGATGCAGGAAAGTGACCAGTTCCTATGGGACCGTATCCCAGCAAAAGTCAGGGTTTTTCAGGAGCAGGGGATAAATTTGTTTTTAAATTCTTTGATAATGTGAAGCTCTGTATGAACGGTGTGGGGTTGTAATGAATGATCTTTAATGAAAGGTCTATCTTAGACCCCAGAAACCTTTCACTTAGCCCAACCATGACTGCAAACTGTATGTTTTCTGCGCACTTCAACATATCTGTGTTTGAAAGAGAACGACAGGACAAATTGCCCAATCCCATGTTTCCATGCGAGGAGGGATCATTGGTTGAAAAATCAATGCTTCAGTGTTTGAGCTCCATGTCTGACCTCTCCCCTCCTTGCTTTGAACACGGGATTGGTGAGTTCACCCTTAACATGCGTGTCTGTTGGCAGATTTATATTTCTGCCAAAACCACTTCACTTTCAAAATAAATTCATGAAGGCTCTCAGCAAAACACACCTGATATCAATGTATAATTATACAGCTGTGTATATGTTTAAGAAGATCATTTGTTTTGATTTTTTTACGTAAATTAGCCAGGAACATTTCATTATAACACATGGCTCGCAAACCTCCTCAGATGTACTTTATTGGGCACGCACCTTGCGTAAGTCCACAATCAAACCATTTGCTCCGATTCCACTGCTCTAAGCCTGTTATTTTATGTCCTCACACGCACCTATATATCTCTATTTAACGAGAAGGTGGTTATCATATCTGTGAGTAACATCCTTCCTCAGATTTCATGAAAGAGAGTGGACCCGCCAACACCATCCCAGTGCAATTCTATCTGACGCGGCTCCATTCAGTTCCTCCAATACATTGATATTTCATAGAATCATTTAAATTTACACCATGGATGGAGGCCATTTGGCCCATCGTGGCCGGCTGAAAAAGAGCTAAGCAGCTTAATCCCACTTTCCAGCGCTTGGTCCGTAGCCCTGTAGGTTACAGCACTTCAAGTGCACATCCAAGTACTTTTTAAATGAGTTGAGGGTTTCTGCCTCTACCACCCTTTCAGGCAGTGAGTTCCAGACCCCCACCACCCTCAGGGTGAAAACATTTCTCCTCAGCTCCTCTCTAATCCTTCTACCAATTACTTTAAATCTATGCCCCCTGGTCACTGACCCGTCTGCTAAGGGAAATAGCTCCTCCCTATTCACTCTATCTAGTCACGTCATAATTTTATATACCTCAATTAAATCTCCCCTCAGCCTCCTTTGTTCCAAAGAAAACAACCCCAGCCTAAGCAATCTTTTCTCATGGCTAAAATTCTCCAGCCCTGGCAACATCCTCATAAATCTCCTCTGTACCCTCTCTAGTGCAATCACATCTTTCCTGTAATGTGGTGACCAGAACTGTACACAGTACTCAAGCTGTGGCCTAACCAATGTTTTATACAGTTCCAGCATAACCTCCCTGCTCTTATATTCTATGCCTTGGCTAATAAAGGCAAGTGTCCCGTATGCCTTTATAACCACCTTATCTACCTGTCCTGCTATCTTCAGGGATCTGTGGACATGCACTCCAAGATCCCTCACTTCCTCTACACCTCTCAGTATCCTCCCATTTATTGTGTACTCTCTTGCCTTGTTTGCCCTCCCCAAATGCATTACCTCACACTTCTCTGGATTGAATTCCATTTGCCACTTTTCTGCCCACCTGACCAGTCCATTGATATTCTCTTGCAGTCTACAGCTTTCCTCCTCACTATCACCAATTTTTGTATCATCTGCAAGCTTTTTGATCAAGCCCCCCACATTCAAGTCCAAATCATTAATATATACCACAAAAAGCAAGGGACCTAGTACTGAGCCTTGCAGGACCCACTGGAAACAGCCTTCTAGTTGCAAAAACACCTGTCAACCATTACCCTTTGCTTCCTGCCACTGAGACAATTTTGGATCCAACTTGCCACTTTCCCTTGGATCCCATGGGTTTTTACTTTTTTAACCAGTCTGCCACGTGGGACCTTGTCAAAAGCCTTGCTAAAATCCTTGTGTACTACATCAAATGCGTTACCCTCATCGACCCTCCTTATTACCTCCTCAAAAAATCCAATCAAGTTAGTCAGACATGACCTTCCCTTAACAAACCCATGCTGGGATCGTCCTTGATTAACCCGTGCCTTTCTAAATGACGATTTATGCTGTCCCTCAGAATTTATTCCAATAATTTGCACACCTCCGAGGTTAGACTGACTGGCCTATAATTACTTGGTCTATCTCTTTCTCCCTTTTTGAACAACGGTACAATGTTAGCAGTCCTCCAATCCTCTGGCACCATGCCTGTAGCCAGGGAGGGTTGGAAAATGATGGTCAGAGCCTCCGCTATTTCCTTCCTCGCTTCTCTTAGCAGCCTGGGATACATTTCAACTGGGCCTCGTGATTTATCTATTTTCAAAGATGCTAATCCCCTTAATAATTCCTCTCTCACTATGTTTATCCCATCCAATATTTCACACTCCTCCTCCTTAAGTGCAAGCTCTGCATTGTCCTCCTCTTTTGCAAACAGACACAAAGGGCTCGATTTTAGGATCGTGTTTCCGGCGGGTTCCCAGCGGGGTGGCCCCGAAAATCCCGATCTCCGGTCACGTGACCGGATCGCGACGAAATCCCGGCCACTTCCGGGTACCGCGCTGACGTGCGGGGCTGCGCGCGCAAGCCCCGCTGGTGGGAATCCCGCAGGCAATTAAAGCCAGCGGGGTTCCACTTGAGAGTACTTACCTTGCTCGTTGTGGTCAGTTAATGAGCTGAAGCAGCTGTCAAAAGAGGAAGTGTGGGATTTTCGGTTCAAGGCAGTGAGTTTCCCACACTGGGGGAAACAGTCTCCCTCCAACCAGGCATGTTGCAGCCAGCAGCCTGTGGCAGGTGCCAAGGTGCGCTCCACGGGGGAGAGCCCTCACCCACGCAGGAGGCCACCGCGTCACATAGGGCAACCCCTGCCCTCCACCACCCCCCGCCAAGCCAGAGGACAGACCGACACGAAACCACAGCCCCAGTCCGAGGAACCACACACCTACCCTGCACAACCCCTCAGACCAACACCTGCCAGTTGGGTGGTGTGTGGAGACCCTCGGAGGAAGAACAAAATGACCAGCACCAGCAGCCTCGCAGTCCACGCCGTCCGCCACAGAGACGTGGATCCCCCCAACACGGTGTTGTTGCACGCCCACCTGCACAGCAGGAGGGAGGGCTACCGCAGAGAGAGACGCGTCGCAGAGGGCACTACCCTCGCCACAGGGTCCACAGACTGAGGCGCAGCTCCCCGGACCTCTCCGAGCAGCAGTGCACAGGGAGGCGCAGATTCGCTCGACATGTAGTCGTGGAGATCTGCAGCCTCTTTCATGCCGAGCTGCTCCTGGCTGGCCCCAGCACCAACTGCTTACCTGTCGCTGGCAAAGTCACCACTGCCCTCTACACCTTCTCCTCCACATCCTTCCAGGGTGCAGCCGGCTACACCGCCGATGTCTCTCAGTCGTCTGCGCGGACGAGCCCTGCAAATACACCTGCACCTACTCTGCAGTAACACGATGGGTGGCATCAGTGGTGGGTCCTCATAGTGATACCCAGGAGCGGGCATTATTGGACACAACGGACAGGATTCGCGGAGACATGGCAGTGGTGGTGTCAATATAATGTGTGCTGTTTGTTGCTCTGAAATTCAATATGGGTAACACCCATGACAAACCCTCAGAAACCCTTGTGCACCCCCTTCATGCTGACGAGACATTTGCCTTACGCTGCCTACTGCACATATGTGATGCATGCCCTGTGGCTGCAGCACAGGTGGTGGCAGGTTGAGTGAGGCTGACCGTGGAAGATGCACGAGAGGGTGAGTATGGGATGGAGCAATGAGATTGTATGAGGAGTGGGTTGCGTGTTAGTGGCAGGGTGAGTACTGGCGAGGTGAGTAGGTGGAGGTAAGATGAGGATGGGGTGTGAGTGGGTATGAAGGGTGATGTGACAGAATAGTGTTGGCGGTGCCGAAGGAGATGTGGGGTGGGGGCAGTGTTGTGGCAGACGGAGTGTAGGGGAAAGACTTAGTGTTCTCACTGCGGCTGACCTACTGCGGTCATTGCAGCGCCTCCTGCACTGTATGCAGGTGGGCGATATGTTGGTGGCGCAGGTGACCCCCTCTGCCACCTCGAGCCAGGCCTTCTTGGTGGCAGAGGCAGGCCGCTTCCTCCCGCCCGCCGGGGGGAAGATCTGTGTCCTCCCCCTCCTCCTCACCCCATCTGATGATACCTGGGGTGAGGCATCATTAAACTGGGAGCAGCCTTCCCCCTGGGCTGCTCCATGCTGCAATTTGTCCCATTGGTTGCAGCATCTGTCAGTGGAGGACTGCCCCTTTAACTAGAGAGCCTCCAGCTGACAGATCGTACTGCGCATGCGCAGCCCGACCGACGCGCAGGCCAGCGCCGTGGACCCCGGAGGAGCAGGTAATTGATTCCTATTAGTGGGTTGCCTGCTACGATCGCGTGGGCAACCCACTAATTTCGCCGAGCGTGTTGACCACGCTCCCGGAGGACCACCCGCTGGGAACCCGCAGGCCTGCTAAATTCGGGCCCAAAGTATTCATTAAGAACCATACCCACCTCTTTTGCCTCCACACGTAGGTTACCTTTTTGGTCTCTAATAGGCCCTACTCTTTCCTTAGCTATCCTCTTGCTCTTTATGTATTTATAAAACATCTTTGGGTTTTCATATTTAAATGGGAATATTCCCTCTTGACTTCATAGGAACATTAGGAACTGGAGTAGGCCATTCAGCCCCTCGAGTCTGCTCCATCTTTCAATTAGATCATGGCAGATCTGCACCACAACTCCATTTACCCACCTTAGCTCCATATCCCTCGATACCCTTACCTAATAAAAATCTATCGATTTCAGTCTTCAAAGCTCCAATTGACCCCCAGCATCCACAGCCTTTTGGGGAACAGAGTTCTAGATTTCAACTACTCTTTATGTGAAAAAATGCTTCCTGATTTCATTCCTGAATGGCCTAGCTCTAATTTTAAGGTTATGTCCCCTTGTTGTTGATTCCCCCATCAGAAGAAATAGTTTCTCTGTATCTGCCCTATCAAATCCTTTCAACATCTTAATGACCTCAATTAGATCACTTCTCAATCTTCTATACTCAAGGGAATACAAGCCTAGTCTCTGCAACCTGTCCTCATAATTAAACACTTTTATCCCCAGTATCATTCTGGTGAATCTGTGCTGCACGCCCTCCAAGACCAATATATCCTTCCTTAGGTACGGTGCCCAGAACTAAACGCAGTTCTTCAAATGGGGTCTGACCAAGGTTCCATATCGCTGAAGCATAACTTCCTCCCCTTAGTATTCCAACCCCCTCGAGATAAAGGCCAACATTCCATTAGCCTTTTTGATTGTTTTTTGTACCTGTCCACTTGCTTTTAATGATTTGTGTACTTGGACTCCCAAATCCCTTTGCTCCTCTACAGTTCCCAGTTTCTCACCATTTAGAAAATACTCCGACTTCTCTTTCTTGCGTCCAAAGTGGATGAACTCACACCTGCCCACATTGAACTCCATTTGTCATAGTTTTGCCCACTCACTTAATCTGTCTCTGTCCCTTTGTAACTTCCAGTTCCCATTTATGATTTTAAATCAGAGACAGCCCAGCAGGTTAGATACGGTGAGAGGAAATTTAAATTCAGCAGCAGGGGCCAGGATTGAAGTGGGGAGAGAATCTGAGTAAGTATAAGTGTCACAGTGATGGAGGAGAGGGCAACTGCAGATACGAACGAGCAGTTGAAGTGAGAAAGAACAAGGGATGAAATGTATTTGTGAATGTTAGTTAATATAAAGGTGAGAATTATGTTGGGTAGAAGCTTCATAATGTTGCTTGTTGGATTTTCTGAGTGGAATTTTGGAAGAGTTGCCCTATATTTTTTTTATTCGTTCATGGGATGTGGGCGTCGCTGGCGAGGCCAGCATTTATTGCCCATCCCTAATTGCCCTTGAGAAGGTGGTAGTGAGCCGCCTTCTTGAACCGCTGCAGTCCGTGTGGTGACGGTTCTCCCACTGTGCTGTTCGGAAGGGAGTTCCAGGATTTTGACCCAGCGACGATGAAGGAACGGCGATATATTTCTAAGTCGGGATGGTGTGTGACTTGGAGGGGAACGTGCAGGTGATGTTGTTCCCGTGTGCCTGCTGCTCTTGTCCTCCTAGGTGGTAGAGGTCACGGGTTTGAGAGGCGCTGTCTAAGAAGCCTGGGCGAGTTGCTGCAGTGCATCCTGTAAATGGTGCACACTGCAGCCACAGTGCGCCGGTGGTGAAGGGAGTGAATGTTTAGTGTGGTAGATGGGGTGCCAATCAAGCGGGCTGCTTTGTCTTGGATGGTGTCGAGCGTTTTGAGTGTTGTTGGAGCTGCACTCATTCAGGCAAGCGGAGAGTATTCCATCACGCTCCTGACTTGTGCATTGTAGATGGTGGAAAGGCTTTGGGGAGTCAGGAGGTGAGTCACTCGCCGCAGAATACTAAACCTCTGACCTGCTCTTGTAGCCACAGTATTTATATGGCTGGTCCAGTTAAGTTTCTGGTCAATGGTGACACCCAGGATCTTGATGGTAGGGGATTCAGGATATATATGGGTCATCTTATGCAAATGTGTATACGATACTTTTAATACCTTTGTGTTATCTGTTGAAACTTTGCCTGCACTACGGTCAAGGTCAAAATAAAGGAAATGAAACATTGGTGATAGTGGAAAGGGGACAATATTGGATCAGCCACCACCTCTTCCAATTTTAATTTCTAAATGCGTTCGGTTGTGGGCACCACATCTCAGGAAGGGCACATTGGCCTTGGAAATGAAAATCGGGAGAGATGTATAACGGGCAGCCAATCCGATATCGCCTGATTTTCACGATTGCCCACAGTCAAAATTACCCCCAGTGAGATTTGCGAGAAAGAAACAGTGACATAAGTTGACAATCACGTTAAATGTTATTTTTTGCATTGGTGACAGACATTGGATAAATGGAAGTTTTTTCGTTTTTTACTGGATACTTCCAGAAGTTTGGGTTAAAATCTAAGGCGAGACTCTAGTACAGTACTGAGGGAGTGCTGCGTTGTTAGTGGGGCCCTTCAGATGAGCTGGAAAGCTGAGGCCCTGTTTACCTATTTTTGTGACTCAGATGGATGTTAAAGATCCCATGACACTACTTGAGGAAGAGCAGGGAGTTCTTGTATCTTAGCTAACAAACCTCTCTCATCAATATCACCAAAAAACAGATTAACCTTATTGCTGTTTGTGGGATCTTACTGTGTACAAAATGGCTGCTTTACTGGTGTAAATGACAAATGATCACTGCACCTGTCGGTAATTCATTGCATATGAAGCTTTTTGAGATGTCTCTGAGAGACCCAACAAATAGAAATACAGGTCTTTCTTTTTTTTGAGATAGAAATCTCCAAATCACATTGCAAATATTCATACGCAGCATATTGGAATCTCCAACAATGGGAACACGTTCTAAATGGTTTGGATAAAGTCCCGAATGGATCAGATTATACATGGTCTCTGGAAGGAATGGGCTTGACAGACTTTGGTTCTTATAGTTGGCACGGTGACCATTGAATTACATCGCTAGGCCTCTACCAGGAGCTGAGGGTGCCTTAAAATGATGGCCAAGTGCTGAGGGAAATTAATAAATTCTTTATTGAAGGTCTTCACAGAGGTGGTGTAGAAATCTCAAGAATAAAGAGCTAAACTGGGCTGAAAGGCACAAAAATAATAAACTTAAACATGTTTTAAGGCTGCAGCACAGTCGCTACAGAAACAGATCGCTTCTCAAATAAGGAATCCGCATTCACATTTATTATTAATATAGTTTAGCCATCACTCAGCTATCTGAAAGCTTTTTCAACCAAACTCTCCGTTCCTTTGAACTCTGGCCTCTTTTGAAGGCGCCCCCGTCTCTTCACCCCACCATTGGGGGGCCGTGCCTTCGGTCTCCTAGGCCCCATGCTCCGGAATTCCAACTCCCTCGGTATCAACCGCTTAAGACCTTGCAAAACGTGTGCAATGAGTGCAGGTGAGTTGGAATAACAGCCCGGGTTGAAATTCAGTTTACAACCCTGTGGTTCAGAGACAGGCACTGTACCAGTAAGGCTACCAGATCAATCATTCACGTTTATTTTAAGGTTTATGTGACATTATTGTGGAGAAGCAATTCTTGTGTATTTACACACTTGAAGGTATCTGAGGGATACTGTGGCTCTGAGCTGAAAGCGCCACATGGAAGATCTCATCATGCCTCAAATCTTCTAGCAATAACAAGACTTAAATCTGGAATTCCTGGTCTCGTGGCCATGAGGGTTTACCATGTGGTCATGAATTACAGGGTGTTGCTCTGAGAATAGTTCAGCTGCTGCGGTCACTGGGATAACTATTTGATGTTTCTGCGGCAGGTGAGTCATTGAAGTATCACATCAAATGTTTAATCCCATGAGAACTGAATTAATGACAGGGCTTGCTCCGTCTATTGTTACAAAAATAGTGGATTTAAAGGCGGAGTCTGAGTGCTATTTGTAAAGAAAATGAAAGCTAAATTGACATTTTTGGTCTGTTTTTTTTAGAAAATGACTCCCCTGTGCCATCTTTGAAGTTCACATTTAGTATTGCCCATCCTGCTCCACTTAGGGAGTTGGGATGTTCTAGTCTTGGATTTCTCTGCACAACAATGGTTAACAGTTCAAGTAGGAAGGGCTAGGGGATTTCCATTTCCCCATGCCCTCCCCTCTCTTCCCACCCCCCCCCCCCAACCCCCCAGTGGAGCACCTCATAGCTCTGTGACATTCTGTCCATCTACCATATATCTAAGTTTGCCGATGACACAAAGATTGGTGGCATTGTAAGCAGTGTAGATGAAAACATCAAATTACAAAGCGATATTGATAGATTAGGTGAATGGGCAAAACTGTGGCAAATGGAATTCAATGTGGACACATGTGAGGTCATCCACTTTGGATCAAAAAAGGATAGAACAGGGTACTTTCTAAATGGTAAAAAGTTAAAAACAGTGGATGTCCAAAGGGACTTAGGGGTTCAGGTACATAGATCATTGAAGTGTCATGAACAGGTGCAGAAAATAATCAATAAGGCAAATGGAATGCTGGCCTTTATATCTAGAGGACTAGAGTACAAGGGGGCAGAAGTTCTGCTGCAGCTATACAAAACCCTGGTTAGACCGCACCTGGAGTACTGTGAGCAGTTCTGGGCACCGCACCTTCGGAAGGACATATTGGCCTTGGAGGGAGTGCAGCGTAGGTTTACTAGAATGATACCCGGACTTCAAGAGTTAAGTTACGAGGAGAGATTACACAAATTGGGGTTGTATTCTCTGGAGTTTCAAAGGTTAAGGGGTGATCTGATCGAAGTTTATAAGATATTAAGGGGAATAGATAGGGTGGATAGAGAGAAACTATTTCCGCTGGTTGGGGATTCTAGGAGCGGGGGGCACAGTCTAAAAATTAGAGCCAGACCTTTCAGGAGCGAGATTAGAAAACATTTCTACACACAAAGGGTCGTAGAAGTTTGGAACTCTCTTCCGCAAACGGCAATTGATACTAGCTCAATTGCTAAATTTAAATCTGAGATAGATAGCTTTTTGGCAACCAAAGGTATTAAGGGATATGGGCCAAAGGCAGGGATATGGAGTTAGATCACAGATCAGCCATGATCTTATCAAATGGCGGAGCAGACACGAGGGGCTGAATGGCCTACTCCTGTTCCTATGTTCCTATGTTCCTACCACTCTATGAACCAAACTGCACTTAGGCAAATGAGTTTCAGTAGCCATGACAATTAATTGAATTTGTGACGTTTGGCTGCTGGGTCCTTCCACCTCATTCTATTTTTGATTAATGACAGTAAGAGTTAAGGGAACTATTTATCTTTAGACTTACCTCTGTTGCCAGTGGTGCCTACATCCCAAGAACAAATCAAAAAGGCTTTGTGCCAAGTATTTTGGCTCTGTCATTTTTTTGGTATATTCACAATATTAGAACAATGGGCTTCCCAATGGGAATTCCCTCTTTCATTATGCTTTTATGGGGGGAAAGGAGGAGCATAAGAGGGATGCCCGAGAAGTCTGGCTGCACCAGAGATAGACTGTCCCACTTGCCTGTGCCCACCCACCCACATTTACAGGCAGAACAAATAAAAAAGGCATTTTGCCAAGTGTTCTGGTACTGTCATTTGTTGGTATGTTCACAATGGGCTTCCCAATGGGACTCCCCCTTTACTTAATAATTTTGGAGGAAGAGGAGGAGAAATATGTAAATGAAGCTGATGCAGCACCTGACTAACATGGATCCCGCATCATCTGACTCATGCCCAATTAATAAATCTACTCTCAGGAGCTATGATGTGCATTAACATAAAGAATTAATCCCCTTTCTGCTTAACAAAGCAAGTCATGAGTCCTCATTCAGGATGCTATTCATGCTCTTTATTTGCCTATTTTTTGACATATATCCTGGCCATATAATTGTGTGTCTTTCTTTGGCTTGCAACAGGCAGCAGCACGTATCAGGGACAACCACGTGGCTGATGATGACAGTATAGAACCAGTCTGCATCCTCCCCCCCACTGCTCCCCAAGTGATACAGTGAGGTTAGTGGGCAGAACTCTTTGACATTTTAATTACAGGGCTGAACGACGACTTTCATTGTCTGCAGCTGATTGGAACTGACTGCTGTGAGGGGCATGAGATTTGGGCATAGAGACGTGCTGAGCAGGAAGCAGGGCACGCTGTGAGAGGTAGGAAGAGTAACAGATGGAGTGTGACGTCCTAATGCTGTAAGTTGATTGAATAAGACAAATATACAGTCATGCTCTTTATTATGGGCCAATGCCCCCAATCGACAACCCACCAATTGACTTAGTGCCAAAACCATCAGGTTCTGCATAATCTAGGACCCATTTTAGCATAGCAGCAATTATTATCCAGTGACAGTAAGCTGGACAAGAGAACAAGATCTAGTAATATGTCATAATTTTATTCATTTTTGTTTAGCTATTAAAATAAATCACCTCCCACCTCTTTGTTTATATCTATTAATATAATAAATGCTTAGTGTACAGTGCATATCACACTTTAAATGAGCCTCTATCAAACAAACAATCTGTTACATTTTTCTCACTGGCTTAAATTTCTCGGGAACTTACTTCATTGCTGCTGAGTGCATCACTCACAAAAGTCTGTCCAAAATCCCAGGGCTTCTTGCCGCCTCTCCTGTTTTTCGTGAGGAAAACCATACTGAACTTACACCAAATCCTGCGCCTCGGCATTGAGCTGCACTACAGGAGATCCACCAGTCACTTTATAAAAAACGCTTTATCTGTATTTCAAAGGGTTAGTAATCTCTTACTGCCTGTCCCAAGAACAGCTCACTCAATTCAACCAACAATAATATGCATTTGTATAGTACCTTGAATGTAGAACAACGTCCCAAGGTGCTTCGCAGAGATGCAATCTGACAAGGATAGTTGCCAGACTAGAGAAGGAGATATTAGGAGGGATGTCCAAAAGCTTGGTCAAAGAAGCAGGTTTTAAAGAGGGTCTTAAAGGAGGAGAGGGAGGTGGAGAGGCAGAGAGCATGGGTTCTAGACAGCTGAAGGCACGGCCACCAATCTCACTTGCTCCATTTAGATTAGAAAAAGTGCAATTGCATTTTTAGACTTCTATTCATTTTACTCTGGTACCACTGATGGTGCAGATGAGGCAGATTTGATTTGAACTCCTGATCTCAGAAAGACAAACTGCTGGCTGGATATTGCTGAGTACTCAGGCAGTAGAGCGAGATGTCAGTTTGGGTGAGCCCCAGGCTGTTCCGAAAATGTAACCCCTGGTCTGTATAAATGCCTTTTTGTAAGTAATGGGCTAGTTCATTGCAGCAGGATCAAAAAAAAAGCTCTTCAGATGGTTGTTGATGAATCGTATTTTCATATTTGAACAGAGGATTCAATCACTTTCCTCTCCACGACAGGTTTCACTGAAAAAGAAGATACTGCCTTTTCTGAAGAGAATGAAGATGATGAAGAAGATTTGGAGGAAGTGGAGAATGTAGAGTTTCCTGTAACGGACATGCAGTAACAGAGGAGCAAAAAACGCCTGACAGCAGTGAAAGCCAGGAGAACCTCACAATAGTTATAGATCATCCATAGAGCTACTTATTACATCTCAAAAATATGATGGATCATTCAGGGCTTCCCTGACACCAGGGAGTTAATTGAGGATACAGAGTATTGGAGCAGTCCATAAGAAAATCCAGAAATTGGCATTTCGGAATTCAAATAGGAGGTGATTTGAAGACATACTTTCATTGAAAGAAAGCTTAAAGAAATGATAAGAACAGAATTTTAAAAGTGGTAGAAGAAATAGTTTAAAGTAAGGGAAGTAGGGGATTTTTTTTTCACAGATGAGTTATATGTGATGGTTGAATGTCTCTTTATTAAAAAAAAATCCTGTTTTGTAGTTTCAGCAATATTATTTCACTGCAGTGTGTAGAAAGCACAAATCAAGGAGGAACATTTTCCATGATTGTTGGCCAACACGTGCGACTGGCTGGCAAGATTCCCACCAGCAATGTGTTCTGGGAAAGATCGCAAATACATGAGCAGAGATATCCTCTGCTCGTTGTTTCCTGTGAAATCATAAATGCATCAAGAATAAATCACAACCATGCCCAAGAAGTCAAATTTGGGAGACAGTTGGCTGGAGCAGAGGAGTTTTCCTGATTTATGGGTTGAAGAGTTGGGTGATGCAGAACTGAGTTGCTACAGCACCACCACTGGCTGGAGGGTGTAATTACAGCGTGACAAGTTTACATAGGCAGTTTCCATTATATATGTGGACATATGAATTTATAATGGAAATGTTTACAATAGAAAGTAAGAATTATATACAGGAAGTGATGGAGACATGATTTAAAATATATTTTAGATGTAGACACTTATAGCAGGCAAAGATATGTACACATACTCTTCAATTTAGTAAAATTAACATTCTTTTCTCATTGCTGTGGCTGGATGGAACCGTTAGCAATTCTGAGGTTAATTATTTGTGGTGCACATGGAATAAGTTGGATTTTATTGGTTTAAATTATTTTCCCCGATGTTTCTCTTATTTTCTGCATTTCCCTTCTGACGTGCTGGGCTCTTGATGGTCCATGGAAGCTGACATCCTTCTGGCCGTCTACATATAGGAGCCTCAAGAGTGAGTGTCACAGGCTATTTGACTGCTGTGAACAACCCTGGTGAATTACCTGCTCCCTCATCCTGAGGCACTGAAACTATCGGGAGCACCCCAACTATTGCCTTCCTTGTATGGTTCAGTGTCGCAATGGGCAGTCCATCTGGCTATAAAGCCATCAGATTTTCCAATTCGCTTTGCTTGTTTCCTTCAGTTTCTGGCGGAAATAAGCATTAATATCTAACACAGAGATCCATCCATCTCGACAAGCAATTCACAAAAACATTGAAATCAAAACAAGAAGAAGCAGCCTTAAGTACAATTAATGTATCGTGGCGGCCTATTGGGTAAAAGTACTGTCTGCTGTTCTGCTCTACAGACTAGACGTTTCCTGCTGTGTGTTGTGTTCGCTGATCTCAGTCAAGGAATCTGTAGGGTTGCTACAAGTGACCTCAGTGTCCCTGGGCTAGAGAGGGGATCTTATTAATAACTTATAACCAACATAAGTAGTAGTTATGGACAAGAAAAGTTATTTTAGCTAGTTGAAACTCATTCCTCCAGTCTTCCAACTCAGTTAGCCTAACATCCAATGTTATTCTGAATACCCGAATGTTTGATTCTGGTATTTTATCTGGTAAATTATTCCAAATTTTCTCCAATATGTGTTTGTCGTTTTTGAAGCAAAATGACCAAAACGTTCTCAGTACCACAAGTGGCCAGTACATTGTAAAGCCTCTGTATAATCCCTGTACAGTTATGCTGCACTCATCAGACTACATATTGGTTGACACTGTAGTGCAGTTCTGAGGGAGTGCTGCACTGTCGGAGGTGCCATCTTTTGGATGAGACGTTAAACCGAGGCTCCGTCTGCCCTCTCAGGTGAATGTAAAAGATCCCACTGCCCTATTTCGAAGAAGAAAGAGGGGTTCTCCCCAGTGTCCTGACCAATATTTATCTCTCAACCAACATCACTAAAACAGATTATCTGGCCATTATTACATTGCTGTTTGTGGGATCTTGCTGTGCACAAATTGATTGCTGTGTTTCCTACATTATGACAGTGACTACACTTTAAAAGTGCTTCATTGGCCGTAAAGCACTTTGGAACATCCTGAGGTCGTGAAAGGTGCTATATAAATGCAAGTCATTTTTTTACACCCCAATGTAGTCCATGAGCTGTAAGAGTTAACATTTGTGATCAGGAACACTGCACAGGAGTATAAATTCTTCCCAACGTCACACTGCCCTGCTGAGGTCGTATAAACATTCATTTGAATAGAAATAGGTAAACCCTGGCATGCACTGTGTAAATTTACAGGTATTGTAACTTGGAGCAATAATGAATTATGTTGTTGATGTACTGTAGATAATATTTATTGTAAAAGAATTTTGTTTGAAATGTAAATAATCCATTTGCTCTTTGTTGAAGCCCAGTCAAGGACTGTTTGCTCTAATTGTGTTCCATCTTTCAGGCCAACAACTCTTAACAAAGAGACAATTTTCACAAAACTTGGATCGGCCCAACTTTCACCCAAGCAACCAGCAATAGAATTTCAGACTACATCTGACCTGCTGTGCCCTGCCAACATTTTCTGTCATTATTCTATTCTGTCGTTGAGTATATTGAAGACTGAGATTGATGTATATTTGGACACTAAGAGAATCAAGGGATATGGGGATAGGGCGGGTAAGTGGAGTTGAGGTCGAAGATCAGCCATGATCTTATTGAATGGCAGAGCAGGCTCGAGGGGCCGTATGGCCTACTCCTGCTCCTATTTCTTATGTTCTTATGTTCTAGAATTGGGTTGCTTGGATCCTCCTATTCATGGGTTAAAGGAGTTAGCGGTCACTACAACTGAGGTGAGATTGGATTCATTGTGTGTTTTAAGACTCTTTCCATGTGCGGGAGAAGTTTGGCCCAGTTTACGCTGCTAGTTCATTTAAAGCACTTTTACGTTATATGAAGGAGGGAGACTGTTGGCTGCACTCCGTAGTGTAAACAAGCCCAGCTCCTTTAGCCCGACTGCATTGTAGACTCATGAAAAGGTGAGTCTGTCAGAATAATGGTGCAGGTTTTAGTGATGTAAACGCTTCGTGTAAAAGCAGAGCCCAGTACAGCTGTGGAGACCGTCTCGCTGCCCAGAAGTGAGAGAGAGCAGGATGTGGGCGTGAGTCTCCTGAAACTGGATCAAGTGCCAATGTGAAAGTAGACAAATGCCTTTAAATCACTCCCAATGCCAGCAGGATTCATTGCCCTTCATTTACATTGCAGAGTGAGTCAACCAGCAGGGTAATCCATTTCAGAATTCTATTCAAGCATCTCCAAAAAGCCTTGAAGAAAAACAGTTAAATAAGTCGTGTTTAGTATCCAAATAAAATGTGTTACAAATATTCGGTTCCTATTAATGAGTAATGCTGTGTAAAGTTTACTAACCCCGACCGGTAATAAAGGAAAACAACAAATGAATAACTAAACAGACTGGAAGTTTGCAACAACTAGGTTTTTCTTGAACCTCAGCCTTACAGCTCAAGGGTTTATCCGGCTCAGGCTATGGTGTGTCTCAGTGGATAGCACTCTCACTGTCTGAGTTAGATGGTTGTGGGTTCAAGTCCCACTCCAGAGACTTAAGCACAAAATATAGGCCGACACTTCAGTGCTGCACTGTTGGAGGTACTGTCCCTTGGATGTAGAAGTTAAACCAAAGCCCCATCTGTCCTCTCAGGTGGAAGTAAAAGATCTCCCAGCACTATTCAAAGAAGAGCAGGGGAGTTCTCTGCGGTGTCTGGGACCAATATTTATCCCTCAACTGACGTCACTAAAACAGATTATCTGGTCATTATCTCATTGCTGTTAGTGGGACCTTGCTGTGAGCAAATTGGCTGCCACGTTTCCTACATCACAACAATGCCTACACTTCAAAAGTACTTCACTGGGTGTGAAACATTTTGGGATATTCTGAGGTTGCGAAAGGTGCTATATAAATGCAAATCTTTCTTTTTTTTCTGAAAGGGTCCAAAATACAATGAACAGGGACAGACTCAATCGTTCCTGGTGGATGCAAGAGCACAGGATAAACTGTTCATAATACAGCACTAATTGACACAGAATTGGCAACCCAATGCAGAGAGGCCAGGAAGCCAATGTAGGAAATGGGGATGATACATTGGAGCAGTGAATGTGTTTTCATAGGCATTGGAAACTAAAACTGAGAGAATTTAACAGAATTACTGCACGGCTGATATATATCAGATAGAATATTAAATTAAACACAGGCTGGGGATTCCACTGGGAAGGGAGTGATGCTGGCAGTAAATCAGAGGACATAACACTTGATATTTTCCAGTGCCAGCAATATACTCATTTTCTAGGCACTTATGTGTCTCACCCTCACTCAGCTGGTTCCACCAGCTCTAGTGGAACATCGAACCCATAATTTTAAATGTTTCTGAGACTCGCGGTTTTATTGCCAGAGACAAGAACACTGCTGGCAGAGAAGTGAGGGCAGGACCTGCAAGCTGGTGACTGAATGCCAACTGAGTGTCAAAAATACAGATAGAGCTAAAATCCTCCTACCCCTGAATGCCCTGTAACCATACAGCTAGAGTGCTGGGTTACTAGGGAGAGGCTCCAGGCTGTGTGCCACTGGAGCTGGACAAATATTCTCAAAGATGTGTACTTTCCATTTCAACAGTGCTGCGCCACAACAAATGGCAATCTCGGTAGAGTTTGGCAATGGTGCCACCTTGACCCCAATTACCCACATTAGTGTTTACTGCTAGCATGGGCACTGAAGGGAAGTCTTTTCTGGCCCCTGGGTAGACACTGCCTTTACCAAATGCAACATGTAGAATGATTCAATCCCAACTCCCCAGTCTACCACGAGGATGATGGGAATTCAATCATTCCTCCCAACTAACATTATTCCCAATTCATTCATTTTCAGTCAATATGTTTAACATTTACTGAATGTGGTTATCCTGGCAGCCAGGGAGATCTATATGCCTTGGGTTCTGGTGCCGACTGTGCCCAGTAATAGCACCATCAGTGGCAGCTGGCACCAGGATCCAAGGCAAGGCCAATGGCAGTGCAATTAGGCACATCCCGTTTGACAACGCCATGGCACCTTGCATGATGGCGTCTGCAGGGTCGCTCGTCCCGTGCACACTTTGTGCGCTGTGATGTCACCGGTTGATGACATCATGGCACAGTTACGTTGCGCCCGCGTTGCCCAACTTTCCATGCTGCGCTTCCCTTTGCCCCGGTTCACGGTGAGACCACCGCACGATTTACACTTCAGGGCAGGAGAGCACACTGTTCTTTCACCTCTTAGAGTCAGCTTTGAGCTCAGCCCAGACTGAAGGAGACTGAAAGAAATCTGATCTCCACTCAGCCCAAACTAGCGGTCTCATTGAAGACCCGATATTCAGAGACAAAATTACAATGGCTGATGTGAGAAATGGCAAAATTTACACTGGATATGTATAGGGTGCTCTCAGAAATTGGGGTTGAGGCTTAAAGTTGCGGGGTGGAAATAGAGTTAGAGCATATTAAAAGGAATTTGGTCAATGTAACATGGGAGCGCTTGACACCAAGGCTAGACACACAGAGTGAATTTGTTCTCCATTCGTCAACACTAACATTTTCATCTTGTCGAGCTCGAATGGAGAACAAATTCACTCTGGGTGTCTAGCCTTGGTGTTTCTGCTTGACTCAGTGGGTATCACTTGCATCAGTCAGAAGGTTGTGGGTTCAAGTCCCATTCCAGGACTTCAGCATTTAAGCCTAGAAATTGGATCTCAGTGCAAACTGGACTTAGGGAATGATCCTTGGGCCGGAATGGGTAGGCCCCAAAGCACACCCAATATTGGGCCTTGGGCCACTCCCTCAGCACTGCACTAAAGGGCCAGATAGATTTTGTGCTCAAGTCTCTGAAGTGGGACTTGAACTCACAACCTCCTGACTCAGAGGAGAGCGTGCTACCACTGAGCCAAGGCTGACCCCTTAATATACCATGCATATTTGATTTCAGAGGCACTGCTGTCACACTTCTGTCACTGCACTGCCCACTAAACCACAGACCAAGAAGTTTGTAGGTTTGATTCCCAGTCTGTGTTGAGATAGCTGATCTCACCTGTGGGAGCAGTGAAGGAATTAAGCTCTGTTCCTTTGGGCTAGGGAGGGGAGATATCAGCCAGAGTTCCTACTCATGATCACTATCTGCTGGAAAACACGTGTGTGGAATTTAGTTGAAGACTGGATTGGCCCGCTGGTCAAGAATGTCTACTGTTTGGGTTACTGGCTCGTGACTGGTGCCCATGCAAAATACTACATTATGCATCATCATTTTCAAGGAGGGGAAGACAGACTCTTCTAGATTATTTTACATCAACATCTTCAGGAGGCTTTGATCCATGATGCTGGGCCATTGATGCTCAGCAATATCGAGAGAACTGATGGCAGTCCAAGATAGCAGATCAAAATGTCCTGAAGAAATCAACTGTCAATAACAGCGAAGGCAAGAACTTTGAAATCATAGAGGATACTCAATGTACAAAGAGGCTCCCTCACACTATATTACATAAATATATATCAAGGCAAAAGTACATAAAACCTGGTCCAAAGGAAAAATTTCATCTGATTACTCATCCATTGGATTTCAAGCAGGTTAAATATTGCTGCTATGGAGGTCGGCATAATGGAGCTGTGGAGCCAATCTTGATTCCAATTGATGTTTTCATGAGCTTCCAGAGCCAACAGAAGATCGTTGACTTGGTCCAAAGTCAATAAAGCTCAGTCCCTAAAGCCAAGCTCCTCTTTAGCTCTCAGTCCAAGCCACTCATCGGGCGCATAGCAATATATACTTTCCAATTATTTCCTTTTCCTGGTAAGTTGAGTAAGCAGTAACAGGAACATTCTTATCGATACAGTAAATAAACAGCAACGCTTAGTGTTCACGTCTCATTCAAGCTCTTCACTCTACTGCTGTGAATGGCCAGATCATGCATAGGAAATGCTTTATAGCCAGACAGTATTAGATCCAAAGTAGCTGCACAGTTAATTCTGGAACTGAAGTCGGTACAGACCACCTCAGTGCCAGTCTTGGTGCTTTAACCCAGCCTCCCACCAAGCAGTACATTATGTAATTTACAGAATGTGCTAAAAAGAACTTTTTGAAACATTTATTTTATTCCCTCCTTAAAATCTTCCCAGGTCACTTACTTTCCTTGCTGACGAATCATAGAGTGATAGAAAATTTACGGCACAAAAGGAGGCTATTCGGCCCATCGTGTCCGCGTTGGCCGAAAATGTGCCACCCAGCCTAATCCCACTTTCCATCACTAGGTCCGCAGCCTTGTAGTTTATGGCACTTCAAGTGCATATCCAAGTACTTTTTAAATGTGATGAGGGATTCTGCCTCTACCACCCTTTCAGGCAGTGAGTTCCAGACCCCCACCACCCTCTGGGAGAAAAATATTTTCCTCAGCTCCCCTCTAATCCTTCTGCCAATCATCTTAAATCTATGCCCCCTGGTTATTGACCTCTCTGCTAAGGGAAATAGGTCCTTCCTATCCACTCTATCTAGGCCGCTCATAATTTTGTACACCTCAATTAAATCTCCCCTCTTTCCTGTAATGTGGTGACCAGAACTGTACACAATACTCAAGCTGTGGCCTAACCAATGTTTTATACAGTTCCGGCACAACCTCCCTGCTCTTATATTCTTTGCCTCGGCTAATAAAGGAAAATATCCCATATACCTTTTTAACCACCCTATCTACCTGTCCTGCTGCTTTCAGGGATCTGTGGACATGCACTCCAAGGTCCCTCACTTCCTTTACACCTCTCAGTATCCTCCCATTTATTGTGTATTCCCCTGTCTTGTTTGCTCTCCCCAAATGCATTAACTCACACTTCTCTGGATTGAATTCCATTTGCCACCTTTCTGCCCATCTGACCAGTCCATTGATATCCTCCTGCAGTCTACAGCTTTCCTCCTCACTATCAACCACACAGCCAATTTTTCAGTCAGCTGCAAACTTCTTAATCGTGCCCCCTACATTTAAGTCTAAATCATTGATATATTTCACAAAAAGCAAGGGACCCAGTACTGAGCCCTGCGGAACCCCACTGGAAACAACCTTCCAGTCACAAAAACACCTGTCGACCATTACCCTTTGCTTCCTGCCACTGAGCCAATTTTGGATCCAATTAGCCACTTTCCCTTGGATCCCATGGACTTGTACTTTTTTGACCAGTCTGCCAAGTGGGACCTTGTCAAAAGTCTTGCTAAAATCCATGTAGACTACATCAAATGCATTACCCTCATCGATCCTCCTTGTTACCTCCTCAAAAAATTCAATCAAGTTAGTGAGACATGACCTTTCCTTAACAAATCCAGAGACCTTCTCCCAGATCTCTGCCATTGGCATCCCATCATTAGCCATTAGGAGGTACAGTTTTTCTTCTTTCCTCGTGGGGAAGTGTCTATGCCTGGTTGCTGTCCACACCCTTGAAATTCACAGTGTGAAGACTTAAAGATATGAAAGTACGTTCTCCATTGGAGCTTCGACTCACCACACTACAACCGTAGGGCTCAGTTGATGCAATATTCCACACGGTAGTACTTAGCCACATGTGAATTTCACATGCGGCAGGATCTAGCTCAGCAGAGATACTCCGATGGTTGAACAGCCTCTGACTCACACTGTCACTTTGACAAGGCTTTGGAGGGCTACTGGTGCATGTCGAACTGTCCTCCAGAATTATTCCATTAAAATTATTTCTAGTGCTGGCACAACTATAATTTTTCATGCCTGGTTTTCAAAATGGTCTCTATACAAGGCTGAGAATCAGCAAGAGGGGAAACTGCCAAATGGCCGACAAGTAGGGTTGCCAACTCAGGTCGGACGTATTCCTGGGTGTTTCATCACATGACCCCCTGCCCGCCACCCAAACAGCCTTTTTTCCCCATCTCCAATATTTTTATAACTAATAAACGGAAGTGGTCAAAGAAAATGAGAAAAGAAACACAATTGTTTTAAAGCTCCTATAATATTTTTCTCCTGAGTTGTTCACAGTAATGTCCAGGAGATTAATCTTTAATTCCTGGAGACTCCAGGACAATTCTGGTGAGTTGACAACTCTACTGACTAGGCTATTTTTGTTTGGTATCGCTTCTGTGAAGTGCTTTGGGGCCTTTCACTATGTTAAAGGCGCTATATAAATGCAAGTTGTTGTTGGTCATTCTTGATCCTCGATCTTTTTTAGCCTCACTAAAGCCATCATTGTCTGCTGATTTCCACCCTCTATGTCATCTCCTCCGTCTCTTGGTCATCGATCACCATCCTACTCGGCTGATCCAGACTTCAAGCCGTTGTTTAATATTATTTCCCTCAGATTGGCATTTGATCCTGGTTTAGCTGTTTGGGCAGTAAGGCAAAACATGGAGAAAGAAGGGAAAGAGAGAAAACGAACAGAACAAATAGCAGGTGCAAAACTAACGACAGGGGTAATGAAAAGAGGCGACATAAAAGAAAAGCATTAAGGAACCTTGGTGAATGATTATTAGGAATTCAATTCAAAGCCATTTTTATAAAGGAAAGTTGGCCCGTTACAGACTTGCTTACTATATTTATGTGGTTTATATATACATTGTATGTGGTTTATATATACATTGTATGTATATGGTTTATATATACATTGTATGTGGTTTATATATACATTGTATGTGGTTGTATAGAATCTTGGTTAGACCACATGGAGTATTGTGCACAGTTCTGGTCTCCATATTATAGAAAGGATATAGAGGCATTGGAAAGGGTGCAAAAAAGATTCAGAAGGATGATACCAGAACTGAGAGGATATCTTATCAGGAGAGGCTGAACAGGCTGGGACTCTTATCTCTAGAAAAGAGAAGGCTGAGTGGTGACCTGATAGAGACCTTTAAGATAATGATAGGGTTTGATAGTATAGATGTAAACAATGTTGCCACTTGTGGGAGAGTCCAAAACTAGAGGTCATAAATATAAAATAGTCGCCAATAAATCCAAAAGGGAATTCAGGAGAAACTTCTTTACCTAAAGAGCGGTAAGAATGTGGAACGCACTACAACAAGGAGTGGTTGAGGCAAAAAGCATAGATGCATTTAAGGGGAAGCTAGATAAGCACATGAGGGAGAAAAGAATAAGAGGGTATCCTGATAGGGTTAGATGAAGTAGGGAGGAAGGAGGCTCATGTGGAGCATAAACACTGGCATAGACCAGTTGTGCCGCTTGGCCTGTTTCTATGTGTAGTTTTGATGTAACTCAATGTATTTGCAGCATATGTTGATTATTGTGCTTCATTTTTAATTGTAAATAAAGATATGAATTGCTCAGTTCTGTGTAGTGTTATCACCATCTTGATAATGTAGCACAGCGTGAGTCCACATTAAATCCAATAAGCAAATTATCGTACGTGTGCTACTAGTCAGCCCCTCAGGTATGTACTTTTGTAAGGACAGATATAGAAAAGGTAAAGTTCATGGATCATAGGGCACAAGGGAATCACTGTTAGATTCAAGATAGAAGGCAGCTCTGTAAAAAAACCCAATTTGTAACAATTGATGGCAGCATGTGGGAGATAATGTGGGAGAGCAGACAGACTGTGAATAGATTAAAATCAGACCAATTGAAGAAAATGGCAATTGTATGAGCATAATGATATAAAGTGAGCTAACAAGGGCTTAGCAATCATTCGAAAGAGATAAAAGATCACTCCTGGATACACGAGAGAAGGTGGGATAACATCGACTGAGCTAAAGGTTTGTTCCTTTCCACTTGGTTGATGTGCAATGACATTCAGAGATTAATAATTGTGACATAAATCGCTGCCAGTTTACTGAATGATAATCAGCAGGTGGTTTCCAGGACAACACTGTCAACATACAACATTTACATAGTTTACTTTTTTTATGTACAACACATTTCCCCCCCCAAGAGTTACATAGAATATACAGTACAGAACTAGGCCATTCGGCCCAACAGGTCCATGCCAGTGTTTATGCTCCACACGAGTTACATTGTAATGTTGCTCCATGCGCACATCTTGGATCAAAATGGCGGATTAATTGTTTTTCATGGTGAATTCTTATTAATGCAGAAAAGTGCACAGAAAAACAATTAGGAAACTACGGCATAATTCCAATCATAACCAGGGAACACCATTTCTGTGGCAGCATTATTCCGCAGCAGTGACATCACAAAGGTCTTTGCGTGTTTTAAGTAAGCTGCTTTAGGTTTTATTCACGCTAATAGAGGCACTGGAGAAGGTGCAAACAAGATTTACTAGGATGGTACCAGAACTGAGAGGTTATGCCTATCAGGAAAGATTGAACAGGCTGGGGCTCTTTTCTCTAGAAAAGAGAAGGCTGAGGGGTGACCTGATAGAGGTCTTTAAGATTATGAAAGGGTTTGAGAGGGTAGACGTAGAGAATATGTTTCCACTTGCGGAGGAGACCAGAACGAGGGGCCATAAATATAAGATAGTCACTAATAAATCCAACATGGAATTCAGCAGAAACTTCTTTACCCAGAGAGTGGAACTCGCTACTACAAGGAGTAGTTGAGGCGACTAGCATTGATGCATTTAAGGAGAAGCTAGATAAACACATGAGGCAGAAAGGACTAGAAGGGTATGCTGATAGGGTTATGTGAAGTAGGGATGGTGGAGGCTCGTGTGGAGCATAAACAATGGCATGGACCTGTTGGGCCGAATGGCCTTTTGCTGTGCTGTACATTCTGTGTAATTCTATGTAATATGCATGTGGGTAGGTGGAATTCCAAACATGTTCCCATTAAATTAGTACAACACTATCCATTGCAACTCCCATCCAATTCTGCAGGGAACCCAAGCACGGCCACAGGAGGGTCCGTGAGCAATTGTCCTGACAGTGCTGGTTGCTTGATGCTTCTTCAGATTTGATGCTGACAATGCTCTCATGAGACACTCCAACATGTGCTGAGAGTCATCAATCTGGGCCTTTAAATAGATACCGTGCAATGTTGTTGAGCTGGCATAGTTTATGGTACATTCTGCAAGCACTGCCTCAGAAGTTTCCAGAACCTTGGTTATTGCCAGATTTCAGGACTCCACATGACTTTATTTAAGCTCGCACGTCTTTGTCACTTTGGCAATGCTCCTAACTGTCCTTAACATGGTTTTCATATTTTTTTCTTGAGTCCACAGTATACATTACGAAGTAATAGATGATATCGAGCAAGTAGAAAGCTGTAATCTTGAGGTCCTGATGACATCCCTAAACCACTTTGGTTGTGCTCTTGTGGCTGGTGATGTAATCTCAGTCTCCACACTTCAATTACAGTCTTAGTCATCGCTCGCAACCATCAATAATGTATCAGAGAGTAAATATTTTGGTAGGGCTTTCGAGAGAGTATTTCTTGCTCACCTACTCTTTCTGTTGAGTGGGTCTGAATGGAAAACCATGGTGGTAGTGTTGGAAGTCATGTTTCTTAGTAGTAGGTGCGGGTTTTTTGTGTCATTTAAATAACACATTGGTGTACCACAGCTTCTCAAGCCAATGTACTGCAAGGTTGACTGCTAGGGCTGTAGTTGGCATTTGCCACCTCCTATACGTTGAGCTCCCAATCTCAGCAGTGCTGTCATGGGGTGTTATTAGGTGCCAGCCGTGACTCAGTGACAGCACTCTCACCTCTGGGTCAGAAAGTTGTTGGTTCAAGTCCCATTCCAGAGACTTGAGCACATAATCCAGGCTGACACTCCAGTACAGCACTGAGGGAATGCTGCACTGTCGGAGGTGCTGTCTTTTGGATGAGGTGTTAAACCGAGGCCTAGTCTGCCCTCTCAGGTGGACGTAAAAGGTCCCATGTCACTATTTTGAAGAAGAGCAGTGGAGTTCTCCCTGGTGTCCTGGCCAATATTTATCCCTCAGCCAACACCACTGAAATAGATTATCTGGTTATTATCACATTACTGTTTATGGGACCTTGCTGTGTGCAAATTGGCTGCTGCGTTTCCTACATTACAACAGTGACTACACTTCAAAAGTACTTCATTGGCTGTAAAGTGCTTTGGGATGTCCTGAGGTCATGAAAGGCACTATATAAATGCAAGTCCATTCTTTTGTTCTTTCTTCAACAGAGGCCAGATGCTTCCCCCTCTCAGAATGCAGGAAAGTGAGAGGGTTGGCAGCTGGTTTCACAGCTGGAGGCTTTGGACCCAATGCTCAGCCTTTCGTATTGGGGATGATACATGGCAATGAGGAGACTCAAGGAAGTGGAAATTATGGATATCTGAATCCTCCTCCTTGCCAAGGAGAAAGAAATGAAAAGGAGGGAATCATAGAATCATAGAAAATTACGGCCCATCCTGTCCATGCCAGCCGAAGAAGAGCTATCCAGCTTAATCCCACTTTCCAGCACTTGGTCCGTAGCCCTGTAGGTTACAGCACTTCAAGTGCACATCCAAGTGCTGTTTAAATGACCTGAGAGTTTCTGCCTCTACCACCCTTTCAGGCAGTGAGTTCCAGACCCCCACCATCCTCTGGGTGAAAACATTTCTCCACAACTCCCCTCTAATCCTTCAACCAATTACTTTAAATCTATGCCCCCTGGTCACTGACCCCTCTGCTAAGGGAAATGGGTCCTCCCTATCCACTCTATCTCGTCCAGTCATAATTTTATATACCTCAATTAAATCTTCCCTCAGCCTCCTTTGTTCCAAAGAAAACAACCCCAGCCTATCCAATCTTTTCTCGTAGCTAAAATTCTCCAGCCCTGGCAACATCCTCGTAAATCTTCTCTGTACCCTCTCAAGTGCAATCACATCTTTCCTGTAATGTGGTGACCAGAACTGTACGCAGTACTCAAGCTGTGGCCTAACCAATGTTTTATACAGTTCTAGCATAACCTCCCTACCATAACCTTCTATACCTCGGCTAATAAAAGAAAGTACCACCTTATCTACCTGTCCTGCTACCTTCAGGGATCTGTGGATATGCACTCCAAGGTCCCTCACTTCCTCTACACCTCTCAGTTTCCTCCCATTTATCGTGTACTCGCTTGCCTTGTTTGCCCTCCCCAAATGCACTACCTCACACTTCTCTGGATTGAATTCCATTTGCCAGTTTTCTGCCCACTTGACCAATCCATTGATATCTTCTTGCAGTCTACAGCTTTCCTCCTCACTTTCAACCACATGACCAATTTTTGTATCATCCGCAAACTTTTTGATCAAGCCCCCTACATTCAAGTCCAAATCATTAATATATACCACAAAAAGCAAGAGATCCAGAACTGAGCCTTGCAGGACCCCACTGGAAACAGCCTTCCAGTCGCAAAAACACCCGTCAGCCCTCATTACCCTTTGCTTCCTGCCACTGAGCCAATTTTGGATCCAACTTACCACTTTCCCTTGGATCCCATGGGCTTTTACTTTTTTGACCAGTCTGCCATGTGGGACCTTGTCAAAAGCCTAGCTAAAATCCAGGTTGACTACATCAAACACATTACCCTCATCGACCCTCCTTGTTACCTCCACAAAAAATCCAATCAAGTTAGTCAGACATGATCTTCCCTTAACAAATCCATGCTGACTGTCCTTGATTAACCCATGCCTTTCTAAATGATGATTTACGCTGTCCCTCAGAATTGATTCCAATAATGGATGGGAAGGATGAGTGGAACAGAAGAAGGAAAAGAGTGGGTGGGACAGTGATCAAAGAACAGCTCCTGTAGAGTTTGAGAGTGATGCTCAGGACCCCTGCCCTCCCGAGGTGAACTCCTCCTCCATTTCGGGAGTCGGGGAGGGGGAAAATTAAGAATTTGTCAGGATGGGAAGTTGGCAGAAAGCTCTCAAAGAATGTGGAAATAGCAGCTATCCCCGTAAGGAGCTGGGAAGAAATGATAATATACAGATGGAGGAGGACACTTCTGCTCCTACATAAGGATGACCTGCAGGACTGTGCATCTGTTCCATCACTAACTTAGACATTCCACACTTGGCAAAAGGCAATTGGACATGCACTTGAAGAGGACTAATTTGCAGGGATATGGGGAAAAAGCTGGGGTGTGGGACTAAATTGCACAGGCACGATGGGCCGAATGTACTATAAGATTCTGTATTTGGGCGCGGGGGGGGGAGAGAGACACTTAAATCTCAACATCCAGGGGTGTCATTCTTCTTAAGTTACAAAGGCTCGATTGATTTGAGTTCGATTTAGCTCAGTTAAATGTGTGCATTTGGAACTCTAGCACAGGGAAAGCTGAGCGGCTGAACGAGGAATCCAGCCCCACTGCAGCTCAAGTTTATCTCAACGGGTTCGGCTCCCAACTGTTCCTAATACAGCAACCAACAATTCGGCAGTAGGTGGAGCTCCGTCTTTAAGCAAATCCTCTTTACACATGAACTAATCGGTGAAAGGCAGGCAGGCAGACAGTGCCACAGTGTGGGACCTCCTTCTCCCCAGGGGCAGGCAGACTATCAGCGCTGAGTGAAGAGCCCCCTTGATATAAAGGAGTCACTTCAGTCACCGAGCCCCTTCGCATCCGCTGCACCGTCCACATCGCCTCCAACTTTACAACTTTCCATTGAGGGGACAAAAAGAAAACAGAATTACCTCTCATTTCATCAGCTTTAACGGATTTAAAGGGGAAGTCCCAATCAGGTGAGTTTGTCACTGTTTCTGCTACTGGTCTTTATAAATATTTTAATGAACTTTATCAGAATTTAATTTTGGAATTGTCTCCCATTTGACATTAATCGTACCTGAGTTACTGAGGTACTGTCTAATTTTGTTTTGCTGTTGCTGTGTTTAAGTTAAATTTATGCAGTGTTTGTACATAACATTTTGATTTCAAATTCGTTGCTTAGCGTTAGAATAGATTTTAAAAAAATATTAGATGTTACCATGAGAATTTGTGACAGGGGACATTACTTTTGTTATTTAATATTTAATGAGAATTGACCTGTTGAAAATTACATCTGCAGAAACACTTCTTCAGTTCCAAGAATCAGAGACAGATACAGGTATAAATATATTTTGAACTAAGTTTAAAGCATCCTGGAAAGGCATCTGGGATGATTAGGATTGTAGAATCTTACAGCATAGAAAAATAATATATTCTTTCTATTATGTGCAATAATATTCACAATTTTAATCCCAAAGATCTATGTTTTCATTCATTCCATTTCACAGATAAAAAAATCTGCTACCTTCCTTTCCCAATCTTCCAAAAGTCTCTTCAGCTAGGAATATTTCTGGAGCTGGTACACCTTAACTTGACGTGGCATGCACATCTGTCCTGAATGTTTCTTGACATTTCATTGTTTACAGTGACCCTGCCTTCACTAAGTAGGAAAAAAAAGGAAAAAATTGTAAATGGTAGAAATCCGAAATAAAGGGCCAGCTCTTGCCGGAGTGGGGCATCTCACGTTGTACACCATTAGTTAGACTTTTCGCTGCACCCTTCAGCTCGAAATTTGAGGGCAACAGGGCATCTGGGACCAACAGTCTATCTTCTTAACCTTCTTAACATTTAAGGATTGGGAAAGAAACAGGGGAATGACGGAGAAGGAGGGTGAATGAGAGTCAAATCAGGTACAGAAAGAAAGATTGGATTAATAGAGAGACAAGAGAGACAGAAAGGAAAAACAATAAAAAATTAAAATCCTCTAGGAAGAATTGACTATGTACAGGAATGAGATTGAACAGTTTAAAATGTTCCCTTTTCTGGGCCAGAGAGGTTGATTGGCATTGCATTAACAATTATCACATCATTGAAAAGGTACTTATGTTCTCAATTACCAGCCCTAACTTTCTGCGTCAAGTTTGATGGGCAATTAAGGTGCAAATCCAGTAAATTCTTAAAAATAACGGGGGGGGGGTGGGGTCTAAGGGCGAGATGCCATTTGTGCGAACAAACAGTCGGAGCGGTGTGAATCGACCAGCAGGTTCTGTAGATCCACAATTCATGGCATGTCTCTCCATCCCCTGAACTTGCTGGCTGATTTGCGGATTGATAACGGCGAGCGTCATTAACACGACATCGTTTCTCCAGGAAGATTTGACCCAAAAAAAAGGGAAGTGCGAAAAAAAAAGGCAGGTCTGTGAACATCTGGAAGTCAAGAGTTTCTGGTTCGACCCTTCATCAGAACTGTGCTTTCCCTTTGGATGGAGTCTTTGCAGGGAGACAGGTGGGAAGGATCATATTTAAGGCAGCTGTTGGATTCTAAGGATATCTCTGGAAACTCATGGCCAGGGATAAAGTCCAGAGAAGAGGAGGAGAGAAGCAGAGATGGCCTGCGTGAGGCGGTGAGGGGCCATAACTGAAACGTTAAATTATTCTTTAACTCTTTTACACATTGTGCATTTCCAGAGTTTTCTGTTTCTGTTGTCGGTGTGTCAATAGTCCGAGTTTGAATGATAAAGGTGTGTGTTCTTAACTCAACGTTTATTGCCAATTTGAAACAGGTGATATTGTATGTGGTGAGAATATGTTTTTTTATTCGTTCATGGGATGTGGGCGTCGCTGGCGAGGCCAGCATTTATTGCCCATCCCTAATTGCCCTTGAGAAGGTGGTGGTGAGCCGCCTTCTTGAACCGCTGCAGTCAGTACGGTGAAGGTTCTCCCACAGTGCTGTTAGGAAGGGAGTTCCAGGATTTTGACCCCGTTTACAGTAAATAGTTACATTTGATCTGCTTGCTTTTGCTATTTTTAATTTTTATTTCAGATTTCCACCGTTTGCACATTTTTATCTCCCAACATCCTGCCACAGAGCATGTGGAATCTCGGAAGTGTCCTGCTGCCCTTTCGTGCCATTTGCCACAGTTCTGTATGCAGATGCACTCCCTCAACTCTGTTCCAAACTTCCTGGCTAAACGTCCAACTTCCCTTCCAGCCCCCATGCTGGCTGACATTGTAAATGGTTCACTCTCCACAGGCACTGAGCCATTTTCCTTCACAACAGAAGTGATTGCTCTCCTCCTCAAAAAGCCACCCTCGATTCCTCTGTCCTCCCTGCCTCAGCCCATCCGCTACAGCGATCCTCAACCATTCCTTTGTCACCTCCAGACTTGATTATTCCATTGCTCTCCTGGTTGCCCTCCCATAATTTGAGCTCATCCAAAACTCTGCTGCCCATATCTTATTCCACACCAAGTTCTGTTTGCCCATCACCCCTGACCTTCTTTGGTTCCTGGTCACCCAATGCCTCAAACTTAAAATTGCTGTCCTTGTTTTAAATTCCTTCATGGCCTCAGCCCTCCCTATCTCTTTTTCCTCTTCTAGCCCTACAACCCCATTCCCCCTTGAACTCTCGGTTCTTCTGAATATGGCCTCTTGTGCATCCCTCCTCCTTTTACCCTACCATTAGCGGCTGTGCCTCCAGCCATCTACGCCTCATGCTTTGTAACTCCATTCCTAAATCCCTCTGCCTCTCCATTTCCTTCTCCTCGCTCCTTAAAAGCCATCTCTTTGACCAAGCTTTTGATCACCCATCCCAATATCTCCTCCTTTGGCTCGGCTGTCCGTTCTTTCCTTATGCCTCTATGAAGCGTTATGGGCCATTTTTCTATGATAAGGACACTATATAAATGCATGTTGTTGTTGTCTTACAGTTTCGCGTTCTTGTGTATTGTTTTCTTGATCAATCTTCTGATGACAGTTTCTGTAAGTGGAGTGTGTCTGATATCTGCATCTTTTCATTTTCTGACCCTGTAGAGTTTGTGAATCTGGGGATTAATAACTATTACAATAGTGGTACTGCTATTAGATTAATGGTTAATTCAGGGCCTCACCCTCTGCAGTGTCAAAAACTGAAAAGTCATAGATTTCAGACTACTACCAAAACTGTGCAAACGAACCCAAAACCCAACTTGTTGGCAGTCAAAGTGGGATAAAACACACACACACGCAAATTAAACTGTCAAACGCAAAAGGTGAGTAATAGGCTAAAGAAAGATTCAGAGTTAAAGGGAAGGATAGAATGTAGAATCCTCTCCCACAAACAGTTCTTGAAGCAAAGCCCATAAATTCTTTTAGGAAGGATGGTTGCTTGAAATGGAGGAATATTGAAAGGATCTGAGGAGTGAGCAGGAGGGTGGAATTAGACTAGTTGGCTCATGTGCAGCAAAACATCAGCACAGACTTGATGGGCCAAATGGAATCTTTCCTGCGCTGGCACAGTCTATGGTTCTATGAAGTGGCTAGGCTGGTGACAGAGGAGAGTCAGTGATAGCTCCAACGGGAGATTGGACGTGCAAACTGACACTGGAAGTGAAAGAGGAGGAGCCCAGAATGGAAGCAGAGGTAACAGACAAGAAGGGACAGATTTCAGAATGGAAGAGAAGCAGCCTGCTTACGGGAGCTGATGCTAGGCTGTTGAATGAGAAACCATTATGCAAAGGACCAAAACTGTAACACCGTCAGGCAGATAAAGCGATCTGGGCATCATGCCACCGGCGCTGGCACTGACGAGTGTTATGTTCACCCGCACACAAATGGGTTGACCTTGCTGGATAAAGAGAGTTCAGCCCATTGGTATCATTTGCGGGTGCATCCAATATGTCTCTTGTGATGCATGGGGAGTGCTAACGCTGCATTGTGGGTTACCGATGTGCGAGTGGATGAGCAGGGGTTCAACAGACATAGGCATGGCTAACATGGGGGGATGGGGGGGGGGGAGCAGGGAGCGGGGGGATCCAGGCCAGGTGGTAGAAATACAAAGAAGAAAGACTTGCATTTATATCGTGCCTTTCATGACCTGAGGATGTCCCAAAGCACTTTATTGCCAATGAAGTACTTTTGAAGTGTAGTCACTGGAGTAATGTAGGAAATGCAGCAGACAATTTGCGCACAGCAAGCTCCCACAAACAGCAATGA
This sequence comes from Heptranchias perlo, assembly GCF_035084215.1. Lineage (NCBI taxonomy): Eukaryota > Metazoa > Chordata > Chondrichthyes > Hexanchiformes > Hexanchidae > Heptranchias > Heptranchias perlo. Next base: position 28,934,328 of record NC_090356.1, read on the forward strand.
GATAATGACCCAGATAATCTGATATTTTTTAGCATTGTTGGTTGAAGGATATATACTGGCCAGACACTGAGGAGAACTCCCTGCTTGTCTTCGAAATAGCCCCATGGGATCTTTTACGTCCTCAGCAGGTCAGGCAGCACCTGTGGAGAAAGAAACTGAGTTAACGTTTCAGGTCGATGACCTTTCGTCAGAACTGGAAGAAGTGGGTAGCACTTTCACCTCTAACCCATAAGGTCGGGGATTCAACCCCACTCCAAAGACTTGAGCCCATAATCTAGGCTGACTTTTCAGTACAGTACTGAGGGAGTGCTGTATTGTTGGAGGTTCAGTCTTCTTTCAGATGAGACATTAAACCGAGGCTCCGTCTGCCCTCTCAGGTGGAATTTCCCCATGGTACTAATCAAAGAAGAGCAAGGGAGTTCTCTCAGTGTCCTGGGGCCAATATTCATCCCTCAACCAATATCACTAAAAAAATGGACTATCTGATCATTTATTTAATTGTTTGTGGGATCTTGCTGTGCGCAAATTGGCTGCAGCATTTCCCTACATCACAACAGTGACTACATTTCATTGGCTGTGAAGCACTTTGAGACGTCCTGAGGATATGAAAGGCACTATATAAAGGAAAGCTCTTTCTCTTGTATCACTGCCCACATCAGGAAGCGTTGAGTGCCCCAGAACATTGTAGGCCTCAGGCTGCCACATCCAGTGCACTTCAGTGCATCGTATGACGATGGGTATCCGATCTGCCTCCTTCTTCGACAAATTCTGAAATTTGATTTGTTTTAGGAACATAGGAGTTGCTGGAGGAATAAAGACCAAAGTCCGTCTAGTTCTCCGTCTACCAACCTGGTAGTTGCTTGATACAACAAAACTGGAAATGCAGGAAACACTCAGCAGGTCAGGCAGCACCTGTGGAGAAAGAAACAGAGTTAACGTTTCAGGTCGATGACCTTTCGTCAGAACTGGAAGAAGTTAAAGATTTAACAGTTTTTAAGCAAATACAGAGCCAAGGAAAGGGGGTGGGGGGGGGGGAAGAACAAAAGGGAAGGTCTGTGATAGGGCGGAGGGCAGGAGTGATTAAATGACAAAAGGGATGATGGTGCAAGGCAAGGAGGATGGTAATGGGACAAGTAAAGAAACAAAAGATGGGTCTAGAGGAGCTGTAAATGGCAACAGCAGAACCATTACCAGCACTTGCTGGCCAAAAAATGGGAGCAGTGATTATGATCTCAAGTTACTGAAATCAGTGTTGAGTCCGGAAGGTTGTAAATTGCCTAATCGAAAGATGAGGTGCTGTTCCTCGAGCTTCCGTTGAGCTTCACTGGAACAGTGTAAGAGGCCGAGGACACAGAGGTCAGACTGGGACCCAACTTTTGTTTCTTTACCTGTTTCATTACCATCCTCCTTGCCTTGCACCAGCATCCATTTTGTCATTTAATCACTCCTGCCTTCCACCCTATCACAGACCTTCCCTTTTGTTCTTCACCCCCCCTCACTTTCCCTGGCTCGGTACTTGCTTAAAAACTGTTAAATCTTTAACTTCTTCCAGTTCTGATGAAAGGTCATCGATCTGAAACATTAACTCTGTTTCTCTCTCCACAGACACTGCCTGACCTGCTGAGTGTTTGCAGCATTTTCTGTTTTTATTTCAGATTTCCAGCATATCCGCAGTATTTTGCTTTAGACAATGATAATGGAGTTGTTGATTAATCATAGCAATCAATCTCTATCAATTAGTCGACAACAGACCCAAACATGAGGTAAGAAAAACCCCCAGTGGTGGAGAGCTTTGGGAACCAGAGGTCCAAAGTCACCTGTTCCCCTCTCCCCTTGGCATGCTACACTTCCATTTTTATTGTGTACATATAAACCTTTACCAGCAGTCATCTGTATACGGGTTTAATACAGGTTTAAAAAGGTGATGGTTCTTTATCTAAAGAGAGAGGGCTACTTCATGGCTCACTTGCATTTTTTTCCCTCTCCCCTGTGAAATTAGGCCAGTTGGCTAATTATAAGGTGCTACACACAATTAGCCACAATGTTCATTTTGAATCATATCATTGTCTGGCAGTACGGAGTTTGTTATGGTTTGAAGACAGACAGGATTGTGGTTTCCAATGTTATTTGTTAAAATGACTGTTATACACGAAGTGGATTCTGATGCCACCAAAGCTGTCTCCCCACTGACGGGTCATATTATAAGATGCCTGGGTTTCTAGATCGAAAAAAATGCCTTCTTTTACAAACAAACAAAGGGGAAATCAAAGTGAGGAACTCTCTCTGGCTTCCAATACTTTCTGCCTTATCTACGTTTTACCTGAGTGATGCAGAGAGAGATTGTTAAATTCTATTTAATTGAGACGGTCGAGGCAATTTTATGAATTTACAGTCCCATGCAGAGATTTGTGTGTCAGGATTGCACAATGGCAAATTGGGATGCATGCTCCCTGCAATTTTCCAACTTTTTGATATGTGCTTTGGGCAGGTTCTGCATTTGGGGAGGTGAATTTGTAAAATTACCCCTTATAAGAACAATTGCGAGACTAACTGCCTCTTTAGTGGTATGTTGTGGGTTCAAACCCCACTCCAGAGATTTGAGCACAAAATCTAGGCTAACACATGAGTGCAGTACAGAGGGAGTGCTGCACTGTCAGAGGCGCCGTCTTTCGGATGAGACGTTAAACCGACGCCCAGTCTGCCCTCTCAGGTGAACGTAAAAGATCCCATGGCACTATTTCTAAAAAGAGCTGGGGAGTTCTCCCCGGTGTCCTGGCCAATATTTGTCCCTCAACAAACATCACAAACAGATTATCTGATCATTATCGCGTTGCTGTTTGTGGGACCTTGCTGTGAGCAAATTGACTGTTGTGTTTCCTACATTATGTAAGGAATCTTACAACACCAGGTTATAGTCCAACAATTTTATTTTAAAATCACAAGCTTTCGGAGATTACCCCCTTCGTCAGGTGAATGAGTGAAAGGTTCACTCATTCACCTGACGAAGGGGATAACCTACGAAAGCTTGTGATTTTAAAATAAAATTGTTGGACTATAACCTGGTGTTGTAAGATTCCTTACATTTGTCCACCCCAGTCCATCACCGGCATCTCCACATCTTTCCTACATTAAAACAGTGCCTACACTTCAAAAGTACTTAATTGGCTGTAAAGAGCATTGGTATGGCTTGAGGTCATGAAAGGCACTATATAAAGGAAGTCCTTTCCTTTCTATGTATTTAAAGATACATCCTTGTATTTTACAGTACATCCCTAATACCGAAGTGGCCACCCGACACTGAAGTGCAAATCTTTGCACCTACTTCATGCATCCATTTCATATCAGTCAATGCGCCATCACACCTGACAGTAGCATGCTAGCAGCTTTTAAACATAAACTGGCCAGGGTGTGGGACAGTCACAAGTACAAACCTCCAGTGTACTGCCATTCTGCTGCAGACTCGGACCCAGATACTGTTACCTGGGGATGCTGTTCAGGGTTCATGAACAAGCTGCTGCCAGTAATTGTATGGGAAAGAGGGCATGAGGGAGAGGGGGAAAAGGAATGAGAAGGAGGGGCAATGGGAAAGAAGGGTAAAGAGGGAATGAGAGAGCGAGGAAAGAGGGAAAGGGACAGATGGGGAAAGACAATAAAGAAAGTAAATGGGGCAATGAGAGAGAGGGAATGAAAGGTTAATATAGGAAGTGAAATTGGGCTGAGAGAGAGGAACTAAGAGAGAAGAGGATGAGAGAGTCAGGGAGGGTGAGGAAAGAAAGGGAATGGGTGAGAGACAACTAAGCGGGAGTTAGAGACAGAAGGAATCAGAGGGCAGAAGAATGAGACAGGGAGGGAGGGGACGGAGGTGGGATGAGACAGAGAGAGGGAATGAGACAGAGAGAGGAGGTAATGAAGGGGTGGCAGGGAAGTGAGAGACAAGAGCATGAGAGCAAAATCCAGATTTCAAGACTATAGTACAAAACATGTCTGTATATATCAGGGAGACTAACAAGGTGGGCAGGACATTAGAAGAAGAGATTGAAAAAGATATTAAAACATTTAAGATAGAAAGGGAGGAGATCATTAAAAAATTAATCAATCTTAGCGAGGATAAGCCCCCTGGACAGGTTGGATTGCAGCTGCGAATATTAAAAGAGGTAGGGAAGAGATAGCAGAGGCACTATTACATATATATAAAAACTTAGTAGAAAAGGGAATAGTGCCAGAGGACTGGCGGACAGCTGATGTGACTCCTAATTTTAAAAAAGGGAGATAGAACCAGTCCAGGGAACTGTAGACCAGTTAGCTTACCATCGGTGGTAGGAAAGATAATAGGATCTTTACTCAACGATGTAATAGAAAGATATCTAGAGAATGAAAATATAATAAAGAATAGTCAGACACGGATTTCAGAAGGGAAAGTCATGCGTGACCAACCTTATTGAATCCTTTGAAGAAGTAACAGAAAAAATAGACCAAGATATTGCAGTAGATGTAAAATATTTGGATTTTCAAAAGGCCTTTGATAAGTTACTGCATTGTAGACTCATGGCTAAGGTCAGAGCATGTGGAGTGGGGGACAGTTAGCAGAATGGATAGCAATTTGGCTACAAAACAGAAAACAGAGAGTAGGGGTTAAGGGTAGCTAATCAGACTGGCAAAAGGTGGGAAGTGGTGTTCCACAGAATTACCCAGAAGTACAATTTACATTCATGATTTGGATTTGGGAATCTGAAGTACAACAACACCAAATTGGGGGGGAAGTTAATACAAAGGAAGAATGAGTCAAAATGCAAGAGGATATTAATAAACTTGCAGAATGGGCATGTAATTGGCAAATGAATTTCAATATAGATAAGTGTGAGGTGGTACATTTTGGTAGGAAGAATAAGGTCACATACTGCTTGGATAATAAGAATCTAAATGGGGCAGAGGAGCAGAGGGATCTGGGGGTACAGATACACAAATCACTAAAAGTAGCGACACAGTTTAATAAGGCCATAAAAAAGGCAAATCAAGCACCAAGGTTTATTTCTAGAGGGACACAATTGAAAAGCAAAGAAATTATGTCAAACTAGAATCGAACTTTGGTTAGACCACATTTGGAGTGATGTGCAGAGTTCTGGTCTCCGTATTTATAACAAGGATATAGAGGCATTGGAGAGAGTGCAGAAAAGATTCACAAGGATGATATCAGAACTGAGAGGATATCCTTATCACAGGTTGGGACTCTTTTCTCTAGAAAAGAGAAGGCTGAGGGGTGATCTGACAGAGGTCTTTAAGGTAATGATAGGGTTTGATTGGGTAGATGTGGAGAAAATGTTTCCACTTGTGGGGGAGTCCAAAACTACAGGTCATAAATATAAAATAGTCGCTAATAAATCCAATAGGGAATTCAGGAGAAAATTCTTCACCTAAAGAGTGGTAAGAATGTAAATACCACAAGGAGTAGTTGAGGCAAATGACATAGATGCATTTAAGGGGAAGTTAGATAAGCACACGAGGGAGCAAGGAATAGAAGGGTATCCTGATAGGGTTAGATGAAGGAGGGAGGGAGGAGGCTCATGTGGAGCATAAATGCCGGCATAGACCAGTTGGGCTGAATGGCCTGTGTCTGAATCATAGAAAATTATGGCAGAGAAGGAGGTATTTGTGCCGGCCAAAAAAGGGCTATCCAGCTTAATCCCAATTTCCAGCTCTTGGTCTGTAGCCCTGTAGGTTATAGCACTTCAAGTGCACATCCAGGTACTTTTTAAATGAGTTGAGGGTTTCTGCCTCTACCACCCTTTCAGGCAGTGAGTTCCAGACTCCCACCGCCCTCTGGGTGAAAAAAATTCTCCTCAGCTCCCCTCTAATCCTTCTACCAATTACTTTAAATCTATGCCCCCTGGTCACTGATCCCTCTGCTGTGGGAAATAGGTCCTCCCTATCCACTCTATCTAGTCCCGTCCTAACTTTATATACCTCAATTAAATCTCCCCTCAGCCTCCTTTGATACAAAGAAAACAACCCCAGCCTATCCAATCTTTTCTCATAGCTAAAATATTCCAGCCCCGGCAATATCCTCGTAAATCTCCTCTGTACCCTCACATCTTTCCTGTAATGTGGTGAGCAGAACTGTACTCAAGTTGTAGCCTAACCAGTGTTTTATATAGTTCGAGCATAACCTCCCTGCTCGTATATTCTATGCCTCGGCTAATAAAGGAAAGTATTCCATATGCCTTTTTAACCACCTTATCTACCTGTCCTGCTACCTTCAGGGATCTGTGGACATGCACTCCAAGGTCCCTCTGTTCCTCTACACCTCTCAGTATCCTCCCATTTATTGTGTACTCTCTTGCCTTGTTTGCCCTCCCCAAATGCATTACCTCACACTTCTCTAGATTAAATTGCATTTGCCACTTTTCTCCCCACCTGACCAGTCCATTGATATCTTCTTGCAGTCTACAGCTTTCCTCCTCACTATCAATCACACGGCCAATTTTTGTATCATCCGCAAACTTCTTGATCAAGCCCCCCACATTCAAGTCCAAATCATTAATATATACCACAAAAAGCAAGGGGCCGAGTACTGAGCCTTGCGGAACCCCACTGGAAACAGCCCAGCTCTTGGTGTCTGACATAAGCTTCCCTTTTTTGCCTTATCTTACCCTGTATGCTCCTTGTCATCCAGGGGGCACTAGATTTGGCAGTCCTGTGCTGTAGTTTCGATGTAACTCGATGTCATAGATTTTGTTGATGTGCTAAGGTGCGTATCTTGCATGGTATACCTGTACTAGCCGCAGTTACAGTGAGAGTGCTCACAGAGTCTATTTAAAACCTTTGGTTCTTTGTCAGTGTAGAATTTATTTTCCGGCTTTTGAGTTTTGAAAGGTTGGCCACCCCTGGTTTCATTTGCGGTGCAAATCTATGAAACTGTGGATTTGAAACCGCATGCCCTCGTAATGTCAGGAAAAGCCTACTGCTTTCTGAGGCTTTCTTTTTGCTTCATGTGTCTGATCTTTTATTTTCCAGGGTTTCATTTGGCCCTCCGTCAAGTCACCTCAATTACCACCCTGGCCAGCCCACAGATTAGTGGCATTACATTGCACCCACACGATTACAACCAGGAGTTCAATTTGTAACATTATGAATGTGTAAAGGAAGATTCCAACTGAAAATAACCAAACCCACTAGAAATGAACCATTTAGACCAGAGCTGAAACCTTTTGCCTCTGCAATGAATCACTTAGAAAAGTTCTTTGTGTTTGCCGGTGAGGAGGAATTATGATTCTAAAAAAAGAGAAAAATAATACTCAACAACTCAGGGTGAACAATGAGCTGAAATCTGCGTCTGTTCTGCTTTCAGGCTGAAGACTATTATTTATTCTTGAACTGAGTCCGGGACCATTCACCAGTTAATGCACAGAACCCACTGCCTGTGACGCAGGAAGATTAGAATTTAAAGACCAGAGAAGTAAGTTTATTTTTTTCCTTTTAATTAAATGAGGATTAAATTCATTTTAGTCAGGTTTCGTAGGCTGGTGTCTTCTGTGTGGAAAGGCCTTCTTGTTAAGGGTATGGATCATTATTTCCTCCACAGATGCTCTATTATTCTTCCCCTCTGAGACCATCTGGTCTCAACCCTCTGTCAATGCCAGACTGAGACATCTGCTAAAAATAAAGTGTGAAACTTGTCTAGGGTTGATCTTTCCTAGAATTGTCGCCTGACTTCCACTTGGCACTTCCCCACTGCAAAGGGACCAAACCATCCTATTGTCCTATTTATCTTGAAAGCAAACGTTCTTGACCTGCGACATGCACCAATGGACACCGCGGTCCACTCTTTCCCGGTTAACGTCTTGGGAATGGGGATGGGAACGGCTTTGGATGCTGTAAAGTCTTAAGGAAATTTGACAGACAGAGAAGGGAGGGGATTGGAAAGCTCTTGCTCGATGCTGGTACTGTTAAATAATGATTTGTCCCTTAGCCCAAGATGAGAATAAAATCTGAGATGAATGAAAGGGACATTCCCACAAATACCAATGAGAAGAATGACCAGTTAATCTGTTCTTGGTAATGATTGGGGGGGAGGGGGGGAGGAGGGGGGGTGATGTTAGCCACGACATCAGGAGAACTTCCTGCTCTTCTTCGAATGGTGCTATGGGGTCCTTACTGTCCACCTGAATCAATGGAACAGGCATTGGTTTAACATCTTATCCAAAGAATGGCACCTTTGATTCCTTCATGTACTTATCTGGAGCGTCAGCCCAGACTATGTGCTTGTACAGGAGTGGGATTTGAAGCAATCATCTTTTGATTCAGAGGCAAGTGCGATACCAACTGAAACAAGCTGACACCATGGGCCTAGAGCCTTCTTCCTCTGTACCTAGCTTGTGATCATGGCAAGGTAGCATATCACTCGAATAAACAGAGAAGGTCTTGGTTGAACCTCTCATTGAAAGGACAATACAGCACTCCTTCAGTGGTTCACTGGAGAATCTGCATAGATTATAGGCTCAACTCCTGGAGTGACAACCATTAACTCAGTGTTACTGATGTGCTAAGCTGTCATCTTGGCTCAAAGTCTCTAATACGGATGAAATAAGGCTCTCCTATTATATGAATGCTCCAGGAAATAACTTGTAATTTGAGTGGATTTACCCTCCTGTAACAGCATGCATTCCCTGGTCCTTCCCTCTCCCCCCCATTTCCCAGTTTTCTCCCCATCATAGCACTCCCCTAGCCATACACCTTGTATGTACAATCCAAATGGTAGGATGGGAGGCCTTCTCACAGGTCACCAGCAATACCTGTCAGCTGGCTACCAGGAGGCAAGCAGTGGAATATTGGAACATAGGAACAGGAGTAGGCCATTCAGCCCCTCGAGCCCACTCCGCCATTTGATAAGATCATGGCTGATCTGTGATCTAACTCCATATACCTGCTGTTGGCCCATATCCCTTAATACCTTTGGTTGGCAAAAAAGCTATCTATCTCAGATTTAAAATTAGCAATTGAGCTAGCATCAATTGCCATTTGCGGTGTAACACCGCAAAGACTCACCTGCTTAGCATCACTTTACAGCAGTGTTTCCAAGATGGGAGTGTGGAACTGAGAACCAGTGCCTCTTTGCCCAATGGCATCATTGGCACCAACTTGCCACATCCACAACACAACACAGTTTACATCTTTCCAACATGCGGAAAGCTTAACTTGCCCATTGGTTGTTATTACTCTTGTGAGCTCATCAGCTTCCTTTCCTCTTGATCTCTCAGTGGCAATTATTTTCTGGGCACATTGGGATCCTGAGCAGTTGTATTGAAGATTGCATAACACTTGACAGGATATTTGCCTGTCACAAAAGCAATGTGAGTTTCTGAGCTTTGTTTCCATCACTCAAGTTTTAAAAAAAACTCCCTCGAAAGAATTAGCAATGATATATTAAATCCTCCGGTAACTGCCTAATTATCGGTGTTTTGATATTGTAGCATGGCCCTTTTAACAAAGGCCTATTTATGTTGGAACCATCACCAGAACTGAAGGTGCCCAGAGGGTCCAGTGGCAGTGCTGCCCCTCCCTGTCATTGGCAGCTCTTTCGGAGACAGCGATTGATGAAATTATTTAAATTAATGAAATTATTTAAATATTTAAAAGAACACCTACACTTCTTTTTCACATAGAATTTGCAGCACAGAAACAGGCCATTCGGCCCAACAGATCTATGCCGGCGTTTATGCTCCACATGAACCTCCTCCCACCCCTCTTCATCTAACCCTATCAGCATATCCTTCTATTCCTTTCTCCCTCATGTGTTTATCTAGCTTCCCCTTAAATGTATCTATGCTAGTCGCCTCAGCTGCTCCTTGTGGTAGTGAGTTCCACATTATAAGCACTCTCTGGGTAAAGAAGTTTCTCCTGAATTCCCTATTGGATTTATTAGTGACTATCTTATATTTATGGCCCCTAGTTCTGATCTCTCCCACAGTAGTAAGCCTTTATTAGTAGTTCTAATAAAGGCTCACGTCCAAAATGTCTTTTTCTTTCAGATGCCAACGGACCCTTATTACCTTTCTTGTCAGTTTCCCCTCCTGCAACCCCCTCCTCAACTAAAGGCATCAACACCGTACTCGAGTACAAGTCCACTGGTGAGGATCAACTTGCTCTACCTCATCCATATGCCCATTATTTGTATATGAGTGAGAGTCAGCAGGTTGTTCAACTGAGCGGTTTATCGAAGCCAAACATTACCCTGTCCTCATCCGACATGCATTTCCAGCAGGGACTCATTGGATGGCAATCGGAGACAGGAACCCTGGCTGATTTTCCTCTCCCTGTCCAGGGGGAAGCTCAGGCCAATTGTACTGCCCCTGCTGAGGTCAGTTAACTCAGCAAAAGGCTAGAGACTGAACCCGAGACTGAACGGTCAGCTTGCATTTAAGTTTGACAGCCTGTCAATCATCTGTCATGTATAATATCTGGGCAAGATATAGTCGTCAGACCCCAAGGGTTTGGTCTGCAGTAACAATGGGAATCCTTAAACCTGGTAATTCATTCAAGGCATCGCTGCCCTTTGCTCCTCCTTGGAAAAGATATTAATGCAATTGTACCCATGTTATTTATCCAATGTAATATTGAAGCCATATCTGTGTAACTACTGAATTCACGGAGGATCTTACAGCACTGTATTTTTAAATTATATATCATATGCAAACTAAAAATGATTAGTTCCTGTCTCTCACTTCCACTGTCACACTCAAATTTCAGTTTCACACTTCAGGAAAATATATAGCGAAACAAAAACATTTATTTGACACAGGAGCCAGAATTTCCACAACCTGTTTCCTTGCCATGATATTCAGTCACTCTTCCCCCAACTCGACTGGTTTATGACAGACAATAAACAGCAATGCAAAGACGTCATGTAAACAGACAAAGTTTAAAGAAAAAGAAAAGCAGGGTCCTGACCCGAGACTAAAGAGCAATTAAATTTTGACCTCATTCATTGTTAACAGTCACACTTTGCAACCTTAAAGTGGTGCACCTTCACATTAAATGAATAATACGCTCTGCATCGAGTGATATGGACATGAACCTTATTAAAAGGCACAGCTTACAACGTATATGAGCAACGCTGCGGGAGGTGTGCTAGCAATAAATGAAAGACAATTGGGTTGATTTTAACTTGGGGCAGGATTGGTATGAGAAGGTGGGGTTGGGGGGCTGAAACAGGTGGCACGCTCGGAAATCTGAAAGCGCGCGAAGCCTTTCTGATTTTAACAGCCGGGCCTCATTTTAATATCTGAAATCAGTCTCCCTCCCGAAGACGGCGGGACTGAGGTTAAGGCCGGTGGGCAGGAGCGGGAATTGGGGGCCTAAGGGAATGGTCCTCGTCACATAGTAAGTGTTTGGGGTGGGGTGGGGAGGGGCATTACAAAAAGATGCTGGTGTAGGGTGGGTTGGGGCAGGGGAGGTCCGAGAGATCCTTCTGAGGCCTGGAGGAGCACTCGTGTCCCTCCTAGCCTCCAAGAGACCTTCCCGAAGAATAAAAACATTACTTACCTTGGCCTCTTTCCTGCATCTTGCCAGGTTTCTCTCTTGCCAGCATTCCACTAGAGTGTCAGCCTAGATGATATGCTCAAGTCCCTGGAGTGGGACTTGAACTGACAACCTTCTGACTTGGAGTTGGGAGTGCTACTAACTGAGCCAAGCCTGACATTAGTACCCCAGTATCTTCAGTACCCCATTGCATTTTCAGTTCCCATCCACTGTGAAAACCATACCTCAGCATAAGACCTCTCCAAATAACAACTCCAATCATCAAGCCTGGCATTGCTCACTCACTGGTCCGCAGTCCTGCTTTCTATTTCCCCACCTGGAGTCTTACCCACCTACCACACCTCTTGAAGCAGCGATGCACATCACAGCATTGTTCATTACTCACTTGCCCACCTAGAGTCCCAATCTCCTACCTGGCCTGCTTTGTGGCAGCTGGCACTTGCTCCTCCATCCATAGTCCGGGCTTCCTCACCCAGATTCACACTCACCTATCTGGTTTCTCAAAGCTTGCCCACCTAGAATCCCACCTTCCCGCTACCCCACTTGGAGGTTCAATCTGCTCTGTGATCGCTGCCATTTGCCTCTCTTCAGGTAATGAGTTAATGATCTAGGAATCCTGTTTCCTCACCATGATATCCAGTCACCCTTCCCCCAGCTCGACTGGTTCATAACAGACAATGACAGAGGAAATAATATTACTGTCTCCAAGATGAATTCACAAAAACAGCAATGCAAAGACGTCATGTAAATGGACAAAGTTGTGCCTTGCCAGCCAAAGGAAGATTAAAATAGCAACAAAATTCAATTTAGGACAATCATTCCCATTGAATAAGCTGATGTGCAGGTCAAGTTGATAAGGCTGTTAAAAAAAGCTTATGAGATCCTTGGCTTTACAAATAGAGTGGAAAAGCAAGGAAGTTATGCTAAACGTTTATAAATCACTGGTTAGGTCTCATCTGGAGTATTATGTTCAATTCTGGGCACAGTTATGTGGAGAGACTAGAGAAGCTGGGATTGTTTTCTTAGAACAGAGAAGGTTAAGGGAGATTTAATAGAGGTGTTCAAAATTATGAAGGGTTTTGATAGAATACACAGGGTCAAACTGCTTGCACTGACAGGAGGGTCAGTAACCAGAGGACACAGATTTAAGTTAATTGGCAAAAGAACCAGAGGGGAGATGGAATTTTTTTTTTACGCAGCGAGTTGTTATGATCTGGAATGCGCTGCCTGAAAGGGCGGTGGAAGCAGATTCAATAGTGACTTTCAAAAGGGAATTGGGTAAACACTTGAAAAGGAAAAAATTACAGGGCTATGGGGAAAGGGCAGGGGAATGGGACTAATTGGGTAGCGCTTTCAAAGAGCCGGCACAGACATGATGGGATGAATGGCCTCCTTCTGTGCTGGATGATGCTATGATACCGGCCAACCAAATTCCATGTTTGCCACAAAACAAAGGAAATCTTACACAGACATCCCAAAAGCACTGCTGGCTGATGCCATTTCTTGTTTGCATCCACTTTAACTATCTGAAATTATACAAAATAAAGACAGAAATTCATAGTAGCATTGCAGAAAGTACTGAGAGCTTTGATGAGTTTTACACTGAAGTACTTGTCCTTAATGCCCAAATTAATATTGACTGCAACGTCCATTAGTTTTAAGTATTTACTCCACTGATTAATGCTGGATACCTTGTCACAGTTTATAGTGCCAACCAGGATCTCGCAAAGCATGAACACCTGCCATTAACAGAAAAAAACAAGCTAAATTTAAGTCAAACCCAATTATCACGGGTTGTGTCTTTCCCCAAGGTGGCACTGTAACAGGAGGCTGCATTTGAAGCCTGGGATTTAAAATAATAGATAATGGGGTTCAGTCATTAGTTGGGCAACGTCAAGCAAGCATGTGGAGAAGTAAAAGTTGAATACTGCAGAGCTGGAATCAAACAACGGCCAGCAGAAAATAAAACTGCTTTCATTGAGGAGGAGAGTTTGTTTTTGAGAGAAAGTAGGAATGGTGATGCAGAGGAAGGTAGCATAATCCTTACAAACAGTTCATCCAGTATCTTTCCCATTTTTCCTGCAATATTCCTTCCTCCACTTTTTCTTCCTGAGTGCACTATTCTCGATCATGGTTGTTTGGGTTCAATCCTTTTGAAGGTTCACTTCAGCTGTTCAGGGAGCTGATTCCTTTCCCTTTGTCAGACGAGTAGGTACCTAGCAGAGAGTTCGATGGAAAGCTTCCGAGTGCAGCCAAGACAATGAATTCCACTCTGATCCCCAATCATTGATCAATGGTTTAGCATTGTAGATGACCAACACTGTTCTCAGCATTGTTCTACCAGACGCCACACGATAGCTCAATGGGTAAGTGCACTATAAGATATGGTACTGAGAACAAGAAGATCCCATGTTCAAACCTTGATCTGTGCTGAGCTAACTGATCTCAATAAAGTTTTTGGTAAGGCCACCACAGTTGTCTTCAGCAGTCTTGGGCTTAGGAAGGAGAGAATTGGTCTGAACACCATTCATTAGTTCTTCCTGAGTGAATGTGCATGGACATTGGGTGCGTAAAGGATTGCACTCATTGCTACTGATCCCCATGAAGGAATTGACTGATAACATTCACCGTCCAGGCTCACATCTGAAGAGTGGTCACTTGGGGAATGCAAGGTGCAAACTGTATCCTGCCCGAGTGATCACCTGCAGGGGTGATCAGGTCAGAGGGGAATATTTGCCATTTTGAAGCAAAAACCAACTGAGGTAATTTTTCTTAAAAAATTGTCCTAATTAAACATTTATTAAATTTGTAGAAAATGGTAATTCATCGCAATTAATTTATGCCAAGTTGACCCACATATTTTGCTGGAGGTTTGTCTTCTTCTTCATCCACCCGCCCCTGGACATTGAGGATAGAAATGTGCAAAAAGATTAAAGTGGAAAAGAAACAGCTCATTAAACTGATGAGATCATGGTGAAAGCTAACAGCTTTACAACTGCATGACTCCACAATTATAGTTATAAATTCTCACAGGCAATGAACAGCTACAGCTAAAACAATCATTTGTTTTGGAATATTAAATCTGTGGTACTTCACCACTGCTTTTTATTTCAGCATTTAGTACTATAAAATCTGATCTATAGGTTGCACTGGTGTATAGGCTGCATCTATTTTATTCAGTCGACCTTGTAAGTTGCACCTATTTTGTGAATTGCACCACGCTATGTTTAGAGAGCGTAAAACATGCATTCAGGAGATTCTGAATAAAATTAGATTCTCACTCTACAACCGAGGCCCAAAATTCTTCTTTTAAAGAGAAATAGTGGAATGGGTGTTCCATCTATAATTAACCCAAGACATTGTACACTTCAGAGTTATGTGCTACCATGACTTGATGCAGGGTCAATAATTGTGACAGCAAAATCCATTCTCCCATTTTTCACCAAAAACGGCCCCTGTGTTTTTCCTAAGATTTAATATTTCAATAATAAAAAAGTCCTGGGTCCAGTGGTTCCTTCATTTCTTTCCTGAATGGAAGGAAGCATAATTTTCATTTAAGTATACGGATGAGTTAATGAAGGAAATAAAATGCTTATTTGTTGATTGGCCTGCCCCCTTAATCCCCAGATGCTCAGGGCAACAACCTTCCCCTTTATCATACAGACACTGAGAATGATCGACCTTTTGAGGATCATGGCAGCACAGTGGTGGGGGGGATTGTGCCAGTTTGGGACTAGTTTGCAAGTGGAACATCAAGATAAATTTATGTGCCTCCAACTCTAGCCTTAGTTGGATGAGTGACAGTTTACATCTGCTGTGTTGTATTCTATCCACTGCTGTACTGGGATATCTCTGTATGGGATCCGAATCCCCTGGAGTCTAGGGAGTTCCCACTGGTTTGGGCACTGATATTTTATATTAGGTTAATTTTCCAAAAGGAGGCAGGGGCATCTCGGAATCCAAAGCCTAAATGTGTTTGTCTGTTAATGCTTAATGTATAGCCAAGAATCTGGTTTAGAGCAAGTGAGAGGTGAATGGTTGGATACAAATGAATATGTGACACTGGGGCTTGATTGATAAGTGGCATCAAACTGAACAGTGAATGAGATGTTTTTAAAAAATCGCACAAATACAAGTGATTGAGTCTTATCTTTGGGGCCCGTTTTTAAAAAAAAATCAGTAAGTTGAAAGAATTGTGATTACTATTAACATCCTTTCTGTTCCTGCTCACTTTGGTCAGGTTGTCCAAGCAGTGGGTAGCACTGTCTCAAAGGACCCATCTGTGAGAGAGCCGAATTAGGGAGCCAATTACAAAGCCTGGGATTATTCAACACCAGCTATGCATGTTAATTCAACTCCCTTGTATGCTTGGCTCAGTAATCCTTTCAAGTCAGTATCTCAATGCCGTCATTAATAGTCACTGTTGTAAGGGGAGGGGGGGAAATCAATTGCTTATGGAGAAAAGAAATAAAAAGGACAATCAAAATCCTTTTGTAACTGAGTTTTAAAGGGGTCCAGAAGTAGAGACCCTCTACTAATTTGTATTGGTCTAGTAAACAAAAGCAAACTTTAAACTTTGTGTCATGTCCTGAGCTTTTCATAACCGCCGTGGGTCAGTTCAGCTGGGAGATAGTCAAGATGAATCATCCTTGTGATAATTCCTTATTGAGAATCTCAAAGAGCCTGTGCTGTTCATAGCACAACTGAACTTGACAAGCATTGAGATTCTAATTTCTGTAGCAAACAGTGGCATCACTCAGCAAGCAGATGGCTCATTGTGTTAGAAGATCTGGCCTTTCAGCTTTGAAGAGCCAGGTTCAAATCCAACCTAGAGAAAGGCAGATGGAGGGTGCCCTTTGTGTGCTGGCAGCAAAGGGCACAGAATAAGTCTCAGTTTCTAGTCTCAAGTGTTGGTAAGATATCATAGTAGGTACAGCACAGGAGGAGGCCATTCAGCCCATCGTGCCTGTGCCGGCTCTTTGAAAGAGCTATCCAGTTAGTTCCACTCCCCTGCTCTTTCCCCATAGCTCTGTAAATATTTTCCCTTCAAGTATTTATCCAATTTCCTTTCGAAAGTTACTACTGAATCTGCTTTCACCGCCCTTTCAGACAGTGCATTCCAGATCATTACAACTTGCTGCGTAAAAAAATGTTTCCTCATGTCGCCTCTGGCTCTTTTGCCAATCACCTTAAATCTGTGTCCTCTGGTTACCGACCCTTCTGCCACTGGAAACAGTTTCTCCTTATTTACTCTGTCAAAACCATTCATGATTTTGAACACCTCTATCAAATCTCCCCTTAACCGTCTCTGTTCTAAGGAAAACAACCCCAGCTCCTCCAGTCTCTCCACATAACTGAAGTCCCTCATCCCTGGCACCATTCTAGTAAATCTCTTCTGCATCCTCTCTAAGGCTTTGACATCCTTCCTAAAGTGTGATGCCCAGAATTGAACACAATACTCCGGCTGAGGCCTAACCAGTGTTTTATAAAGGTTTAGCATAACTTCCTTGCTTTTGTACTATATGCTTCTATTAATAAAGAATCCCATATGCTTTTTTAAAAATATGCCTTCTCAACTTGTCCTGCAACCTCCAAAGACTTGTAAATGCACACCCTAATGTCTCTTTGTTCCTGCACCCCCTTTAAAATTGTATCATTTAGTTTATATTGCTTCTACTCAATCATCCTACCAAAATGTATCACTTCACACTTCTCTGTGTTAAATTTCATCTGTCATGTGTCTGCCCATTTCACCAGTTTGTGTGGAGCTACAGTGCAAAATTGGTCTCCAGAAGAAATGTTATTTAAATTGGGCTATCTTGGAGGAGAGGTAAGGAAGGCAATGTTGGTTATATCTTTGATTAGTTTAAGCTGTGCTACACATTGGGCCTTAATTTGCTGTCAAAATAACGGTAAGGCTAATGTTGCTCGCTGTTATTTCTGTGTAAATGGTACAGTAACTTCAGACGAGGGCCAGATGTACAGTTAAACTCAAATATCCAAAAGTAGCTGTCCGAGTTGCACTGCTCTGCTGTTAGCTTTGATGTAAGTTGCTGTATTTGTGCGGTAGGTACGAACTAAACTCACTACAGAAAGTTAAGTCTTGACCATTTCAAGTATAAATACACTTTTAACAACATGATAAGTGTTAACTACTGCCAGTCAACCTCTCTGGCACTGAAAGTTAACTATTACAAGTGTGGAGTCTCATTCCTTCATGTTTTAATTGTTGTTGGAGATTTTAAAAATGAATTTAAAAAAAAAACTTTTCCATTTCTTTTCCTCTCTCAATCCAATCTTTCTTTCCCTCCCTGCACCTGATTTGAAATTGCATTCACCCACTCTAATTCACCCTCCTTCTCGGTCCTTGTGCTGTTAATTTCACAATTCTTCAATCGGATTGGTTAAGGAGATACCCAGTTGCTTGCCCTGTTCACTCAGGTCCCAGATGTCTTGTTTCCCTCACTGCGACGTTATCAGCTTGCACTTTCAGCAACTTGCCACGCAAAAAATTAAAAAACCTAAATGTGCAAAGACACGTCTAACTAACGGCAGACACTATTAGATGCCCTGCCACAGCAAACTATGGCCCAGTAGTGTTTAAACAAAGTGGTTGAAATACACAGCAAGAGATCAGTTAATGTTTCTGGTGTAGACCCTTTGTTAGAATTGATGAAGGGTCTAAACTTAGTCAATCTCTTTCTTCATCGATGTGGATGGATCAGCTGACTGTTTCCACCATTTGTTGCTTTTATTTAGAGAATTTGTAGTCTTTTTTTTTAAAAAAACCTAATATAACACCATCGGGAGAGCTAAATCCAGACCAGCAAGAGTGACATCAGAAAAAATGTCCATGTCACAATTTTTGCAATGTTTCTTGGCCATTTGAAAAGTACCACAGTTAATATTCCCCCCCCCACCGCCCGATCTGAGATGGGCCAGAGCAGTTGTTGCAAATAGCTTCAGTGAACCAACGTTTAAAAAAAGTCAGGATTCCTGACTGCATTCCGTAGCCCTGCTGCAATGCTACATGTACACTGTCAGAGGAGTGAGGATAGAATTGGGATTTGGTCCCGATCCACAATAATAGTTAGCAGGTTATCTGTTGCAGATCAACCCTTGATAAATCATCTCACACGATGGGCTAAAGGATGTTCCTCGCTGAACCTATTTGATTTCTACCATCCCTACAAGCTTTCCATTGTAGTATTTACTGATTTCTTAACAAGCCAAGAGCCTTGGCCTCCGTCACCCTTCCTAGCAACACATTCCAGCTATTGATCGAAGTGCTTTCTGACTTCTAGCTGAAACTTGCCCTTTCCAAGCTTCTCAGAACATGTAGTCATCAACTTGACCAACATTTTATGTCCTTGCTAATGAGAAATGGGTCTCAAATAGACCAATCCATTGAGACCTTGGGCTTTTATCTTTTTCTTTAATGACAACTATAATTGCTTGGGTTCAACGTTCCTCTGCAATTGATGGAAATAAGAGCTTTTGCCTAATAGGAAAAATCTAGCAAGAGATCAGCAGATCCAGCAGTGATGGCCAGAAGGTAGACAATTAAGGACCTTTAATTAATTTCTTCAGTAGTGATAGATTTCTCTAGCATTTCAATTAATTCCAGGGCTAACCTAAGTGTTTGCAATCACTTGCTCAGCTCACCTGCTGTCTGAGCTCTGTAGCTTCACGCAGAATTCCTCATAAATGAACAAGATTTTACCTTCTTTCAGCTACAGTCCATCTGCAAAGTCCCAGTATTTAACTTGATTACTGCAAACGCGTCCTCAATTCTTCCTGATACAGATTCCACAACTGTACCCGAGGTCCTTAAAAGAAACAACACGCTAGGAGTGATGAGCAGTCTTGCATCTAAGGTATTCAACTTACTAAACCAAATTCTCTGCATTGATCAGGAAATCTGGCCTCCCCGGCCCAGAATTGAAAGCAATTGACCTTGATGTTTCCATATGTGCCAAAGCTCCTGATTAACTCTCACCACATTTAGCTGCAGTAATACCGATTCCTATCGAACTAACCCACAAAATGCTCACCTATGACATTTCAGCCCTGTAGACAAGTGGCCCTTGTACTCTTCAGATTGCACAACATCCATTTGAAGACCATTAATAAACTCACTAGTTACATAGGAGGCCTTTTCTGTTACACGGGAGGAGGGGGGGGGAGCAGCAGAGGCCATTTCAGTATACCTTCCATCCACAAGTTCATGAGAGGTCAACAGTCAGATGGCAACACCAAGAATCAACCATTTGCTCCCAGAACTTTAGGGCAGTTCCAGTGAAAGGTGTAGGTTGATCATGTTGTTAACCCCCTTCTCCTCCGTCTGTGTGCCTTCTCTATCCTACAGAATGATGATCAGTGCACTCCATACTTCCTGATCTTTACACTGGTGCATTGCATTAGCCCCTGATATTAAACATTCAGCTTGATTACGTGTCAGCTTGGCTCAATCAATACCACTCTTGCCTCCAGGTTAGGAGGTTATGGGTTAGAACCCCTTACTGGGGCTTTAGTAGAGGCCTTCACCTCAGTGCAGTATTGAGGGAGTGCTGTATCACTGGAGCTGATGTTCTTTATGTGAGATGAGAGGGTGTTAAAAATCTTATCCATTCAAAGAAGAGTGGGCAGTTCTTCTGGTGTCTTGGCCAACATTCCTCTCTCAACTAGTACCAATTGACAACAAGCCTTTTGCATCTCATTGCTGGTGCAGACTGATTGCATATTTACCCACATAACAACAGTTTGTGCACTTCTAGAAGGTAATTCATTGTATGAAATGTTTCAGTATGATAAGGTGTGATATAAATGTTAGTATTATTATTTATTACTCCATCACATCATTGAATCATAGAATATTACAACTCAGAAGAAGGCCTTTTGGCCCATCGCACAGGTGCTGGCTCTTTGAAAGAGCTATCCAATTAGTCCGATTCCCCTGCTCTTTTCCCCATAGCCCTGGAATTTTTTTTCATTTCAAGTATTTATCCAATTCCCTTCTGAAAGTTATTATTGAATCTGTTTCCACTGCCCTTTCAGGCAGTACATTCCAGACCATAACTCCCAGCGTAAAATAATTTCTCCTCATCTCCACTCTGTTTCTTTTGTCAATTATCTTAAATCTGTGTCCTCTGGTTACCGGCCCTCCTGCCACTGGAAACAGTTTCTTATCTAATCTATTAAAACCCCTTGTAATTTTGAACAACTTTATTAAATCTCCCCTTAACCTTTCTGCTCTAAGTAGAACAACCTTAGCTTCACTCGTCTCTCCACGTAACATCATCTAGGTATGTCTTTCTTTGTCCTGCCTCTTCATTTATCACCTTTGACTTTCCACCAAAAACTTTCCTTCTGATTCTCGAGCAATGTGCCCATAGTCTGCCATTTTTCTCATCCTGCTTTTCTTGCGCTAGTTAAACTCTCCCCCAAACTTGTCCAACTAATTTTCAACATATGTCTTGAGCATCACTCAAACAGCTCCAGCCTTCACCTTACTTCAGCAATCAAGGTCCAATTTCTATACCTGTACACTGTTAACCACTGTTTCAAGTTTTAGGCCTGCCCCAGGTCTGCTCTTAAGTACAGTGGTGCTGGTCATTACTGTAAGCAGTCTGAGCGTTGTATCTTTGGGAGTGTGCCGTGCTGCCTAGCATCTAACTATATGATAGCGTAGCCCAGGAGTGTAACAGTAGGACCCTCCTGTGATCTGAACTGGATATTGTGGGGTAGAAATTGGTCCTCGTTGCTCTGGGCAGGAAACGGGGCAATATATAACAATTTTGGATGTGCGTTGTCACATACCCGATCTGCACTTGTGTTAGGTGCTACATCATACTGGTACAGGTCTCTTTCCAGGCATCCCTTGACCCTGCCTGAAATGGACATTAGGCCCCTTGCATATGGTTCTCCTAGGACTCACACATCAGATTCAATGGAGTGGATTTTCAATTTGCCATCAGGGCATTGCGGACGAGCGTTGAATTCAATGGGATGAAAATCGGGCGGTTTCTACACCAGGTCTACAATAAAACAAAAAGTGAAATACAGAATTCTGAAAAAAAAAGAATATGCTGGAGATCGGGCAGCGTGTGTGGAGAAAGGAAGGTGGGGTTAACGTTTCAGGTCGATGACCACAATGCCAGTTTCACACCAGGCGGCAAATTGAAAATCTACTCCAATGAATCCGGTTAAGATTGAAAGAGTGAGAGGTGGAGCTTTTGAATGGAGAGCAGCAAACTCAACTGAACTGGGCTGAAATGTAGGTTAATTCTCTGAACATTTGCACACATTTTAAGAAGGCCTCATGGACAGATTTCTAATGGATGTCCCATCACTCATGGTGTTTTTAACCTGATCGACATGCAAACTTGTCGGCCGATATTTTACGTTATTCATTTGGACGGGTTTATTTTCCCTCTCTCAGAGTCATTGTTTTGATGGGCTGTATACTCTTGTCCTTGTTCACTTCATGTTATTTAATCTTTCTTCCCAGTTACTTTCACGTAAAGTCTTGTTAATGTTTGATATTTTACTTGAATACATTTGCCAGGATAATTTCAGTTCTGTGGTCCTGCAGCTGAGGAAATAATTTAATTCCTGACGTGCCTGGTAACATCTCCCCCGAGACATCTTGTTCTTTTCTATCTTCCTTCCTGGAGGCCAATCAAACCATTATTTTCCAAGGTCACCTGCACTTCCTCAGTGAGGCTGCCAAGGCTGCTGTTTATCTCCAGGGTGGCTGTCCTGACCTTCCCAGCAGCAGAACTTTCATTCCAAGGGACGCATTCAAACTGCACTGTCTTGCGATCGTTCCCACAGTGTAATCTCCAGCATGCCGCCCAGTAAATGGAGACAGTTTTTGCAATGGCTCCACACTTTCTGGTGCAAATTACAGACATTGTCAAGTAGGCTAGTGATATGACATTTATTGGTAACTTTTTATTTTGCCTCAGCTTTTATTGGCAGGGAAGCATCAAGACGGGGCCACACAAAGTATTTACTCATGCTTAGTAACTAAATGAAGTAAAAAAAAAGCATGTCAAAATGCATACTACCTGCTGCCTCAATGATTGGAGAATCCTCCTCCAGGGATTGGAGCTGTATTCAAGTCTTGGATGAATTTTGATTTTCCAGAGAATTAATCATTATTGGGAGGAAAAGAACTGCAATTAAAAAAAAGAAACTGAGCTTCTTTAGTAATGGGGGGATATTGGAAATTTGACTGGAGGTCAAAGGAGTAAATGAGACCAAATATGTTGATGGATGAAGGCCTGAGGGTATAACTTATAGTGGGAGCTATTGGTTAGCCTTGCAAGAGATTTGGGAGAAATGGTGCCTTTGAGCAATTGAAAGAAACAAGATTTTCTTTGTCCCATTTAAGGGAATGGAGGGGATCAAAATGTAGTAATTTGGCCATTGCACTGAGCGCATTGGACATTGTGATGACTGAGGTTGTGTAATGTAACAAAAGTTGATGATTGTAGAGGGTTGATAGGGTTGGGTGATGAGTGGAGGAGATCATTGATATGAAGAAGGAACAAAGTGAGAGAGACAGAGCAGGGAAACTCATTATCTAATGGAACAAGAGTCAGAGGACACAAATGACACAAATAGAGAAATTTGAGAGGATGTTAGAACTCCATGAACTTTGCTTTGGTGGGAGGCCATATGATGGTAACTTATTTAGAAGTGCTTGCTGCCTTATCCTGTCAAAGGCCCTGGGAATGTCCAAGGCAAAGGCAGTTGATTTACCAAAGTGTTGAAGAGTGCAGTCCAGAGATGGATAACTTAGCCAAATAGATCACTAGTGGAACAGTTATGCCAAGAACATACTACCACATGGATTGGGCCAGAACTTTCAATGTGAAGGATAATTTGAGAATTTACAGCAGGATCCATAACTTTAGAAAGCAGGTATATAAAGGCAACAGGATGTTGTTTTGAGAAGCGAGGGATCACCTTCCTTGGGGATAGGGTCAACAGAAACAAATTTCCAAGGAGAAGGAATTGTGCAGCAAGTAAACAACCAACTGCCATGAGTCTGAATGAACAGAGAACGTTAATAACCAAAATTACAGGATATCCTTCAAAATTGCTGAATGTCGGACTAAAATTAGATTCATGGGGCCAGACCGTGTTCTGAGTGGCAAACTGGTAGACTTGCACTTACCCATAGACTTTGCACGGCAAATTCCTCTCGTGGGGCCCTCAGTCCAGCGCGGCCCCCTCTCCTGGGCATCTGGGACCTATGTGAATGGGACAAGCAACTGTCTATCCCCTTAACCAATCAGATTGAAGCATGTTAATAAGCAGCACAGAGACTGAATCAGGAAGTGTAAGTTAGACTAGGGAATTTAATGTCAGATCAGGTACAGAAATAAGGAGAGGGTAAGAAATATTGAATTAATTAATAAAAGAGACAGAAAGAGAAAGTAAAAAAAGTAACACATTTTTTAAAATGTCCAACAACAATTAAAATCTGAAGGAATGAGACTCCTCACTTGTAAAAGTTAATTTTCAGTACCAGAGAGGTTGTTTGGCAGTAGTTAAGACTTACCACGCTGTTAACAGGGTGCTTAGATTTAAATAACTTGACGTATCTTTTTTGGTGAGATTACTTCATATCAATCAGGGCAGTAAAGGAACTTCACGCTGTTCCATTCATCTGAACGGTGAGTCAGCTGGTGAGATCTCCTTCCCGTGAAGCTTACGGAGGAACAGGCCATCTGGTACAGCAACTTCTGGATTTCGGCGTTTAACTGCGCATGTGCGATTGCCAGAAGTTGCTCTACCATTTACACTGAAATAACGGTGAGCGCTGTTAGGCTAGCCGTTATTTTCAGAGCAAAATCCGGCCCATTGATTTTATTTCTTTACACAATGGGGTTGAAATTGCACATTAGTAACCACCATGATAACAGATCGTATGAAATGTCCCTATCTGCTATTGTAAGAGAGAAATAAAGCCATTTAAGGAATTTCATGCAAATATGTCAACACATTTAGTATTAATATATCACACTGTGTGACTTCAACCCAAATGTTTATACCTAGTTTTGGTGCTTAATTAGTGGAAACAGAGGAAAAGAAATCTCCAGTTGGTGACCTAGTTCATTACCTCTCGTGATTGGCACTGACCTGAATAATATCAAGTTACAATTGTTCTGTTGTCTAATTTCAACGTTGTGAAATCACTTTGTACAGGCCTTGTGCTTTGTATTTACATAATTTTGACGGTTTTATTTAAATCTTTGTTCTTATGTCTTGCATTTGCAGGCAAATTTTGCTGCAACACCAATTTGTAGAGTGTTTAGCCACATGAGTGAGTTAGACATCTCAAACGTCAGCCACTGCCCAGTGAGTGCAAAGGTTGCCGTGCTCTAAACAGCCTGGTTATAGTAAACGTGCAATGAAAATTTTGATATAAATGAATTTTTTTTCCCCATTAAATGTACTTTGTAGGAATTCCTGTTAAGTGTGTGTGCGTGTGTGTGTGTGTGTGTGTGTGCACGCGCACTAAGTTAGTTGGCAGGGAGAAGCACTACAGCAGAATTCTCATTCCCGGCCCACCCAGTATATTGTTTAATGATAAATGCTGGGAATCTGCAATGAGAATTCAAAATGCTGGAAATTCACAGCAGGTTGGACGACATTCGAAAGAGAAGACGGATTAACATTTTGGTTCTAAAGACTCGCATCTATTGAGGAGTCGCACCTGAAATATTAAACCCTTGCTTATCCCACAAATTAATTTCTTGACCGTAGAATCATACAGCACAGAGGAGGCCATTCGACCCAGTGTGTCTGTTGCCAGCTGTTTGAAAGAATTATCCAATTAGTCCCACTCCCCTGCTCTTTCCCCATAGCCCTGCAAATTTTGTTCATTGTCAACACCTTATGTTTATATCACAGTTTTAACAAAGAAAAATATCCCAAAGTGCTTCACAGCGCTGTCATTAAAAAAAATGGATGCTGAGCCAAAGAAGGAAATATTGGTCAAAGAGGTGGGCTTTAAGGATGGTTTAATGGAGAGGAAGGAGGAAGAGGGGTTTGGGGAGGGAATTCCAGAGCATGGAGCCACCAACGGTGGGGTGAAGGGTGGGGTGGGGATGCACAAGAGTCCAGAGTCAGCTCTGAATCCAGGGTAATAGGCCCTGTGCTTCTTAGCTCCCTCACCACTGTCCAGTCATTGCATCTTTTTCATTCTTAATGCAGCAGATTGACCAGATTTTAATTCTCACCTTCCTTCTTCCTGCCCCTGTTTCCCCATTAATATCCCTAATTCCTCATTTTTACTGCACACAGTTTAATCCCCATCTTCCTTTCTACCGCCTCATCCCCATTACTAATGGGCCTGTACATACCATAGCTGGGAGGAGCGCACCACTGTAGACTTGACCTACTGGAACAATGTGTTTAAAAACTCAACTACTTGGAATCGAGCAATAAACTTCCAACAAACACAAGTAAGTTTGAGGTTAGGACTACAATGGGGGGAGTATAATATAAATACTTTGATAATGTGTGACACAAAATAAATGACATTTGAGAAACTGTATCTCTGAGAGCCACCAGCATAAACTCTGCTCAGTCCTGATTTAAGTATTGATTGTGGAATCCTTCAGAAGCTCTCTTCACATACAGCACATGCATGTATTCTAGCTATTGCCTTCAGCCACCTTGGCAGCACGCTTGAGAACTCCCTCCTTCAAATCCCTCCTTAAAATTTACTTCATTGACCAAGCTTTTGGTCACTCCTCACAATATCTCCTTCTTTGGCTTGGGGTCTATTTATTTTGATTACGTCTCTGTGATGCACCTTGGGATGTTTATCTACATTAAAGGCGCTATATAAATGTAAGTTGCTGTTGTTGTCATTGGACAGAGTAACAATCTTAGTGGTCTGTTCTCCTAACAGTTGCAATCTTACACAGCATGGGGAAACCTGTGTGATCTGCTGCCAAATTTCAAACTTGTTTCTGGAGATGTTCAGACGTAATCATATTGTTTCGAATATGTTTTTTTAAAATCTTAATTTAAGGGAACGACCCCACCTTAGTTCAAATTAGGACAACATCCTTTTTATTAAAAGTAAAAATTGAAACCATGCTGTACCTTTAAAGTGGATGAACTGGAAACACTGTCAAAGGAGGTACATAGTAATAGTTACTTAGCATTCAACACCGTTTCCATCTAAATGTTAATATTTAGTGTAGGACATGAGACTTGTCATTTAAGCTCATTTTGATGCCCCTTCAGGAGGAAAGCTCTTGAATATTCAACTTAACGGTAAATTTCTCTCGTTAACAAGGACTAGATTGAGATTGTGTAAGCTATTGTTTGGAATATCTGCTCATCAGAAGCAGTAGTTTTGACCCATTAGTACAGACTGAATCCAGGTCCCAGAAGTGAAAGGATAGCATTCTCACTGCACCACCCAAACCCCAACCACACTTTCTGGCTTAAGAATGGAGAAGGAATTAGCAGGTTCGGTCCTTTGCATAATGAGGCTTTTCACCAATCGGCAGATCTATCAGACAGCAGCTCTCCTGTCACTATCAATACTTTGTAATCTGATCCAATGTTTCTATCGTTAATTTCAAAATTACACAGGGCCATGTTCTTGCAGTCGATTCAGAAGACTGAAGGTGTGTGCTCTGTTTTTCACTCGGTTCAACATTGAGCGAGGGTTGACAAAAGGAACAGAGCAAAGTGCGAATCATAAACTGCAGTCAAAGGGCTTTATGAGAATGGCATTTATTTGGCACCAAATTGTTTTCAATCAGCTATAATTTGATCGCGGCAAATTACTTGTTGCGATGATGGGTTCAAATTCCAAGTAATATGAGTTTAAAAACTAGACAGTAATAGTTCGACGAATCTATTACATACAGGGTGATTGAGTTGTGGAATAAGTAACCAGTAAAGGGGACTGGAGTGACAACTTCAAGAAGCCATTAGATATGTTTCTGGAAAGATGAGGGATTTGGTGAGAAGATGGGATTGAGATCAAGCAAAACGTGACAGACTTGTCCGGCCGAACTCTCACTTCTGTGTCAGAAGGTTGTGGGTTCAAGTCCCACTCCAGAGACTTGAGCACAAAATCTAGGCCGACACTTCAGTGCAGTACTGAGGGAGCGCTGCACTGTTGGAAGTGCCGTCTTTCGGATGAGACGTTAAACTGAGGCTCCATCTGTCCTCTCGGGTGGACGTAAACGATCCCATGGCACCTATGGCAGTTCCTACATCACCAACAGCTGGTATCAGAACAGCTTGTGAAAAAAATAGTCTATTGTGGAACAGTTTCGAAAGTGGGCCAGTTCCACCGGTTAATTCCTGAAGCAGATTTGGAGACGATGATCTAGCTGCTCACGCATGGGATTCGTTCAGTTGCTTAAAATTCATAAATGTAACATCCTACTAACTACAGTCGTGTATTTGTAGCTTTTTGATTCGCCCACACATCTTCTCAGCATGCAGTTCTCTGGGTACCCTGGCCAGCTTTTATCCCTCGGCCTAAATCGCTAGATCAGGTTATCTAATCATTTGTCTCATTGATATTTTAGGATCTTGCTGAGTGCAAATTAGTTGCTGTTTCCCTACATTAAAACAGTAACTACATTTAAAAAGCACTTCAGAGGCTGTAAAGCGCTTTGGAATGTTCTGAGGACGTGAGAAGTGTTATATAAATCCAAGCCTTTCCCTCTTTCTTTGCCGAGAACTGTGTCTTTGCTGTTAGAGGCAAGTCTGTAAGGCAGAAAATGGAATTGTTTATTGATAAAAGCAGCTCTAATATTACAGGCCTGGTATTGCAGGTCTCCCCGAACCCTGGCTGCAAGGTGGTGCTGGTATTTTGCACTGACGCAGACTGGCTGTGACAGGTTAGCAATACTCACATACCTGGGACACTCACTGATCAAGAATCAATGTGAATTTAGATGTGCGTTATGTCCAAGCATGTCTTGAAATTCGCATGTATGTGGTTGTGTGTGAAGGTGACTACTCTGAAATGTGAGTCAGTTGAAACAGAACGACACTTTGATTTTATATGTTTAAGACAAAAAAAATGAGTTACAGACGCAGGTGGAACTGAACTTCAAACTCTGGATGATAGTTGTTACATAGCACAACTTCAAGTAGTCCTTTGTTTAGAATTGGTTTTAATCATTGGAAGATAAGCAGGATGGAGGGTTCTTTTGTCACTTGCTGAGGCAGTTCAATATTGGAGCTGAGGGATTTCATGACAAAAGCACCAATTAACAATTCTCAGCACTGGAATTTGAGCAATTCCAAACAAAGAGAGTTGAACAGAGGCCACTGGTGCTACAAATAGGAGGGACATAACTCGGGCCAAGAGTTTAGGATACTTTTTAATCCTGAGGCACATCTCTATTTGGTTTTCTATTGAAGGCGTCTCTGAAGTTTGAGGCAAAGTGTGAATAGAAATAAAGTAGCACTCACAGTGTAGCAGGAGTAGGTTTGATGGTCCAAATGTTTAGATGGTGTTGAATGTTGAGTGAAGAGGTGACAACCCATTTTCAGATATTGGCTCACAGGTTTGAGGCGTTTGACATTATGGTCAAGCCAATGATTTGCGATTTTCATGGAAAAGTAGATGAATAACAGAAACACTTTTGTTGTAGCCTCAGTTTTACTAGACTGCCGATCTGAGATCAAGGTGCAGGTGTGCCAGAAATTTCTCCATTTGAACTTTGGGAAAACCTAATCCATCTAGTTTGGCTCCTGCCAAAAGCTCCAAACCCTTATCCCTGATTCCATCTTCCTTCCTGGCTGCTTTTTCAGGCTGAGCCAGACTCTGCGTAGCCTTGGTGTCTTATTTGACCCTGAGCTAAGCTTCAAACCCCTCATGCTATCCATCACAAAGACCCTTTACTCTCACCTCTGCAGCATTGCCTCTCCCATACCTCTTCTCTGCTGCCACTAAAACCTTACCCACACTTTTGTTATATCAAGACTCAACTTCTGCAACTGTTCTGGCCACTGCTGCTTCTCTGTCCAATTCTCACTGGTTTAGGAACATAGGAACATAGGAACAGGAGTAGGCCATTCAGCCCCCCGAGCCTGTTCTGCCATTCAATGGCATCATGGCTGATCTGTGACCTAACTCCATCCTCCCGCCTTGGCTCCATATCGCTTAATACCCGTGGCTAGCAAAAATCTATCGATCTCAGATTTAAAATTATTAATTGAGCTAGCATCTACTGCTTTCTGTTGGAGAGAGTCCCACACTTCTACCACCCTTTGCCTGAAGAAGTGTTTCCTAACTTCTCTCCTGAACGGCCTGATTTTAAGGTTTTGTCCCCTTGTCCTAGACTCCCCCACCAGCGGGAAATGTTTCTCTCTATCTACCTGATCAATTCCATTCAAAATCCTAAAAACCTCAATCAAATCACCCCTTAACCTTCTATATTTCTAGGAATACAAGCCTAGTTTATGTAATCTCTCCTCATAATTTAATCCTTGGAGCCTTGGTAACATTCTGGTGAATCTGAGCTGCACTCCTTCCAAGACCAATATATCCTTTCTAAGGTGCGGTGTCCAGAACTGTACACAGTACTCCAGATGTGGTCTAACCAGGGCTTTGTACAGCTGTAGCAAAACTTCCTCCTATTTCTATTCTAGCCCTCTAGTTATAAAGGCTAACATTCCATTAGCCTTTTTGATAATTTTTTGTACCTGATTACTACATTTTAGTGATTTGTGTACAGTGACCCCTAAATCTCTTTGGACCTCCACTGTTCTTACCTTTTCACCATTTAAAAAATACTCTGATCTATCCTTTTTTGGCCCAAAATGGATGACCTCACACTTAGCTGCGTTGAAATCCATCTGCCACTGTTATGCCCACTCACTTAATCTATCAGTGTCTCTTTGTAATTTGATGTTCCTGTCTACACTACTTACTATGCCACTAATCCTTGGGTCACCAGCTTCTCAAGCTCCACCCTACACACAAATGCCAACTTGTCCAAAAAAAATCCAACACCCACATTGCATCCTTCACCATGTCCCTCTGGATCATGTCCCTTGCCTCACTGACCTCCACTGGTGCCCTCTTCCCTATAATGTACAGTCTCCAAAATCCTTGTCTATGCATTCGATCCCATCATGGCCTCACCCACCCTACATTTGCAACCTCCTCCAACCCTGTGCTGAGACAGGTGGGTAAATGAGAGCATTCAACCAGCAAATAGTTATATCCTCAAGCAACCATCTGCGGCCATCATAAATGGTTTCTGTTTTAAATGTGAGTGAAATATCCACCATAGGTTAATTAAATCAGAAATGCTATTTATCCGCATGCAGGGAGGACAACAGATCTCTCTGGCCAGTCAGGAAAAGTCTGAGGTAGTGAAAGATACAGAGAGATCCCTCTCAATTCTGCTAAAGAGAGGGACACTCCGGACTGAGGTACAAATGTGAACAGCCTGTAAGTCTAGGGACAATGCACCAACCTTTTGTACGTAGTGGCATCACATGGACATAAGTGAATTACCTGTGAGTGAAGTCACATTGGGGTCAATTTTAACTCGGGGCGGGAATTGGGGGGTGCAGGGGGCAAAAGTTGGTGGAGTGTGAGGCCTGGAAGATTTTAACTCTTGGGCCTTTTTTGAATTACCCCAAATCTGACTCCTGTCTCAAACCATCGGGAATGATGTCAACGCCAATGGGCAACATCCAGGCTTGGGCTGAAAAGTGGCAAGTAACATACGCGCCAGGCAAGTACCAGGCAATGACCATCTCCGACAAGAGAGAGTCTAACCAACTCCTCTTGACATTCAATGGCATTACTATCGCCGAATCCCCCACCATCAACATCCTGGGGGTCAACGCTGACCAGAAACTGAACTGGACCAGCCACATAAATACTGTGGCTACAAGAGCAGGTCAGAGGCTGGGTATTCTGTGGCGAGTGACTCACCTCCTGACTCCCCAAAGCCTTTCCACCATCTACAAGGCACAAGTCAGGAGTGTGATGGAATACTCTCCACTTGCTTGGATGAGTGCAGCTCCAACAACACTCAAGAAGCTTGATACCATCCAGGACAAAGCAGCCTGCTTGATTGGCACCTCATCCACCACCTTAAACATTCACTCCCTCCACCATCGGCGCACAGTAGCTGCAGTGTAGACCATCTACAAGATGCAATGTAGCGACTCACCAAGGCTTCTTCGACAGCACCTCCCAAACCCACGACTTCTACCACCTAGAAGGACAAGAGCAGCAGGCTCATGGGAACACCACCAACTGCACGTTCCCCTCCAAGTCTCACACTATCCTGACTTTGAAATATATCGCCGTTCCTTCATCATCGCTGGGTCAAAATCCTGGAACTCCCTTCCTAACAGCACTATGTGAGAACCTTCACCACACGGACTTCAGCGGTTCAAGAAGGCGGCTCACCACCACCTTCTCAAGGGCAATTAGGGATGGGCAATAAATGCTGGCCTTGCCAGCGACGCCAACATCCCATGAATGAATTAAAAAAAAGCAGGAAATCGCGGAAGGCCAGGCTGCCAGGGACCCAGGTTAATGGTCCCCGGGCAAGGTCAGTGAGGAAGGAAGGGTGGAAATTGGGAACAATCACAGTTGTGGAGGAGGGGTAGAAGCCTCGGACAGAGGTGGCCCAAGGTATCCTTGCAGGGTCTGAGGGAGCATTCCTGCTAACTTCATTTGACCCCATTGCGTTTCACTGGACTTCGTTTGAACCCATTTTATTTTATTTGACTTGATTTAAACCCATTTCATTTCATTTGACCCCATTTCTCTTCATGATTCATTTGAACCCATTTGACCCAATTTTGCTTCATTTGACCCCATATCACTCCAATTGACCTTTGTCTCTTCTGGCCACTGGGTGGACTTCTGCCATGGTTGAGATGTCGGAGGTCGGCTCCGTGCGGGTCTTCTGTGTGCAGAAGTCAAAATGCTGCCACGGCGCCAATTACATCATCGGGCCGTGACTTTAATATTTAAATTAGGCCCATGCCTAACTCCATTATCGAGACTGACACTTCAGTAGAGTATTGTGGGAGGTGATGTCCATCAGTTGAGATGTTAAACTGAGGCTCAGTCTGCCTGTTTGGGTGCTTGAAGTGAACACTAAAGAGGTCATGGCACTATTTGAAGATCAGAGTTTTCCCTGACCAGCATTCCTTCCTCAACCAACAACAGAAAACAGATTAACTGGTCATTTATTTCATTGCTGTTGTTGGGATCTTGCTCGGTGCATAATTTATCTCGTCCTATGTAATGTGTTCTGAGCGATGCAGTAAGTCCTATGTAAATGCTTATTTCCTTCATGTGTTACTGGACCTGTTCTGTGCGCGTTTTAACGAGCCCATTGCTAAACCTATAATCCAATAAGATAATCTGGGTACTGGACTAGACTAACGTTTTGTTGTGAAGGAGCCTCTCCACTGTTTCCAGTTGAATTTCTGGAAACTCAACCGAGATGTAATTGTAGGTGTTTGGGTAATAATTCAGTTCTAGTGAATGTAGCTATTTGAGGAATGCCACTCGATTTTTGGATAAACTGTAGACGATAACAACTTCAAACTATATGGAAAGTACTTTGAGCATGCTCTTTCCAACCAGGTGCTAAGACACTGAGACTGCACAACATGCTGAGCTCCCTCTTTCTGCTGTGAGAATGCTATTGTTCACAGTATTAGTTCTTTATGCTTCATTAGTTCTCTGCTATGTCCAGAATGAAGAAAATCCCATAATTTACCCTGCATAACAATAGGTTTAGTTTAAAACATACCCTGTAAAACAACTGCCCAAATCATAAAGGTTATGTAAGTGTTTTCTGTGGATTTGTAGAGTCATTCCATTGCTTTACTAGGCTGACATACATTTCTCAGCATTTGTCCTGTGAATTGGGTGTAACAGGTTAAGTTGTTGAAACTTTCCGAGTCAGAAAGTCATAGCCCACTCCAGAGGTTTGAGCGCATAATCTAGGCTGACTGTTCGGCGCGGTACTGAGGGAGCGCTGACTGTCGGAAGGGCCGTGGATCGGATGAGACGTTAAACCCGTCTGCCCTCTCAGGTGGATGCAAAAGATCCCATGGCACTATTCGAAGAAGAGCAGGGGAGTTCGCCTCTGTGTCTGGGCCAATATTTATCCCTCAACCAACACCACTAAAAAAAGATTAAAAAGATTATTTGGTCATTTATCTCGTCGTTGT
Organism: Heptranchias perlo; assembly: GCF_035084215.1. Classification (NCBI taxonomy): domain Eukaryota; kingdom Metazoa; phylum Chordata; class Chondrichthyes; order Hexanchiformes; family Hexanchidae; genus Heptranchias; species Heptranchias perlo. Next base: position 28,968,093 of record NC_090356.1, read on the forward strand.
TTGCAGGATCTTGCAGTGCGTAAATTGACTGCCTTGTTTTCCAATTTGACAACAATGATTGCACTTCAAAAAAAAGTATGTCATTGGTTGTAACGCACCTGAGATGTCCTGAGGTTGTGAAAGGTGCCATGTAAATACTAGGGCCTAGAAACTCGAGAGACACGGGGGAATTCCCCATCTCTTCTCAGTATAGTGCCGTGGGATCTTTTATGTCCTCTCGAGAAGGCAGACGGGGCCGCGGTTAAAAGTCTCATCTAAAAGATGGCACCTCCAACAGTACAGCACTCCCCCAGTACTGCACTCGAATGTCTCCCTAGATTTTGTGCTCAAGTCTTTGGAGAGGGACAACTTTCTGTCTCAGAGGTGAGAGTGTTACCACTGAGCCAAGGCCGACACTTTAAGATCACAAGACCCCAATGGGTGAGGAAGGCCATTCGGCCCATCTTAGTTCATCCATCCAGAATGACCCTACCCTCCCTCCATCCATTGCAGCATCCAATTGATTCTTAAATGATTCCAGGGTTTTGACGACCCTTACTCTGCTCAGATGTCGATCACTGTGCGATAAAGATTCTCCTAAAATTACCTTTTTTACTAGCTTGAACCTGTCCTTGTTCTAAATCCACAGTTTAGTTTAAAAGAGTATTCTGGATTAAACGTTCCCATACCATTAACTATCTCATAAACCTCTAAGATTACCTCTGAGATGTCTCATTTGCTGACTGAAAAGCCTGAGTCTCTCCAGTCTTTCCTTCATAACTCAAAACTCAGACCCCTGACACCAGGGATCTGCCTTGTGGCTCCTCTCTGCACTGCCCCCAGCAGTTGAATCTTTTCTCAATGACCAGAACCGGACACAGTTCTCAAGGTGCGGTCTGACCAGAGCCCTGTAGAGTTTGATCATGATTTCCTGATGTCTGCATTAAATTACATCTGTCATTGTTCTGCCCACTCACATTTTGTTTAGCTCACCCTGTAATTTCTGAGCTGCCTCATTTGATTCCACTGCCTAGTGGAATCTTTTGATTCCTGGGTTGGCATCATCCAAATATTTGACCAATCTTGCATTGAGTCACTGATGTAAATTCGAAGCATTATTTGTCGTAACACCAGGCTCTCATAGAAGTGTCGTGGTCAGTGTTAGGAATATATCCCCGTGTTTTGTTAATGAAGTCAATGTATGGATCTAGATCTCTTGAGTGACACAAACCTCAACAGGTAATGTTGCTTTTTGCCACCTTTTTCTTTAGGGAACACCTGAAGAGTTTGACACGAATCTCGCTGGGAATTGGATCAAGTCGTATTGAAGGCAGAATTAGTTGTCCTGGAAGTACAATGAAGATTCCACTGCTGCTGCTAATTGCCAATCTAAATCTCATCTGGGGATCCGTCCCAGGTACAGTCATTTAATAAAAAACGGCTTCATTACACTCGTTGACCACAGTTTTTTTTTAAAAGTTTTGATGCCAAAATAAAACTGAAAGTTTCTCATTGTGTAAGTGCGATTAAATATTTTTTGTGAACTGCACTGTGTTAGGTCTCCGCAGGTCCAGTACCAGACCCTAGCCAGGCAAGCAAGCAGTGGTGGCCTATTCTCAGCCCTCTGCCCCTATGTTGCTCCAAGCAGCCTTTCAAAGGCCCATAAGACAGAGCTGTGGTGACGTGCCCTTGCATTTCCCCTCCTTTCTCTGAGGTGAAGTCCCTTCCTGTGATGGAACAACTTATTGCCAACATGAACCTACACTGGTACTACATGGGCAATGAGTGTGGGAGGCACATTCATCACAAACCTTATAGGTGCATGTGGATCATGATTCTCTTTAGCACAAATTAAAGATCTTCAGTGATACGCTGGTCTGTTCCCTGAAGGAGGATCCCACTGTGGTGTCGGATTATGGACCGACTGCCTGTGCGACTGAGAACCAGCTTGCTGAAGTTTTACAACATTTGTTTTTCAAGGGAACACAACAATGAAGAAATGTTCAGTGGTTCTGATCTTAGAGCTATGATTTCAATCATTATTTTTCTGATGTTTATGACTAAATGAACCCAACTGTTAACTATTTTCTTGCTGGCATCATAGGAATATAGGAACAGGAGGAGGCCTTTCAGCCCCTCGAGCCTGTTCCGCCATTCAGTTAGATCATGACTGATCTGTATCTTAACTCCATCTACCCGCCTTGGTTCCATAACCTTTAATACCATTGCCTAACTATGTAGATGTTTGAGTTTTTGTGCTTGTATCTTCAAGTCATCAGCCTCTGCCTGTCACCCTAAATTCTGACTCTGCTACTGTCAGGGTGAGTATAGCAACCCAACAATCTTGGGCTACTAAGATTTTAATGCTGTCTTCACTATTTCTTCCACATGACAGGTTGGCTTATCTGGGTTTGCAGCCCGTTAACTGTGTGGCTTTTGGAGACTTAAATATTTCAAACTCTGTTTGATGTTTTGGGGAATGAATATGTTAAATTTCATCCTGGTCTGCTAGTGATAAAGATCTGGGCTTCTCCTCATAAAGCTGGAGTTGGTACACACCTTAAATGGTGACTTCTTAGCTCATGACCATTTCAGATGAAATTGGTGCCCATTTTGTGAATTGATACTTCCCATTCAATTTAACACAGGAAAAGTGATTGGAGCCTGATCAGTATAAAGTTACAGTAGATACATCTCGACTATTTACCCAGGAAGAAACATGGGAGTCAACACAGATGTAGCCATATTCATGTCTTGCTAGGGGCACAGCCACTTTAACTGGCGGTATCTCCATATATACGTGTGGGTATTAGTTTATAATTCGTAGTTGTGGATATTCTTGTCGGGTCTGGTCACCTGACACTCACTTTCTTTCACAAGATGAGTTTCTTCAACAAAACCTTCAAGATGTCCGAGATTCCCATCATGTTGTCCCCTCCCCCACCCCAATCTCCTGAAGTCCAACCGCTGGCCTTGATTATTTGGTAATTTTTTCAGATCTTTATCAAACTCCGTACATATTCCAAGCGTTTATTGTGAATATCAGCAGTGTTTATTTATAGTATTTGCCTTTTTTTTTAAATAAAATGGTGGTCTTTGTGCATTTATAAACCATTCATGGGCTCTCCCAACCCTTTGTATGAAAGGATTTTCACTAGACTTGTTCTTGATTTCATTTTGAAAACTCCCTGCTGAGGTCTGTCAGGCTGAGAAACTTTTAAAGTTCAACCATCTTAAGTTTTTTTTTACTCATATTTTTCACCAAAACCCTTGGTGCCTTTTGAAAGCCGACTTGCTGTAGAGATCTATGTTGACCTGTCATATCAGGCATAAGTTAACCAGGAGGCCTGGTCGGCTGTTAAAAATAAGCATGCTGGGAGTTGCCCAGGTGCAAATTTAAATCCATCCTTAAACTATCAGCCTCCCCCCACCCCAGAGTAACTGATAAATACTTCCTCTGATTTCCGGCACGATCATTAGTCTCAGGGATTGCTCCATTTTTTTTGAAGGAGGGTGTGCTGGGATTCCCATCTCTGCTTCAATACAGATTTTTTCCCCCTTTTTTGGCCATTTCTTTCCTCAGCGCCACCCTGCTCCCCCTCCTCCTCCCCTCATTCCCAAGGCAAAGCCTTTCACAGATTCGGTTTCAAAAACTTTTTCTTTTATTCATTCATGGGATGTGGGCGTTGCTGGCGAGGCCGGCATTTATTGCCCATCTCTAATTGCCCTCGAGAAGGTGGTGGTGAGCCGCCTTCTTGAACCGCTGCACTCCGTGAGGTGAAGGTTCTCCCGCAGTGCTGTTAACTGATCAATTCTGGCCATCCTTTGTCATTTTATTGTGCAAATATCTCAAACTGGGAGTGAGTGGCGGAGAGGAGTCACCAACTCAAAAATGCGAAGGGATTGAAACTAATTTGATTGGATGCCTCATTGATGGCGGGGTGTGCTCTCTGAGTGTTGACAGGACGTACTGCTGCTGACAGACTGAGTGAGCTGTGGTAATTCATTTTGATTTTAACTGAAGCCGGGATGTGCAATAGAAAATGACTGTTTAAACCTTAATCATGAAGCAACATAAATGTTTTCTGACATTTTACTGTGTGATTTAATGTGTGTAAAACGCCTTTACATTTGATAAAGCATTGCATTATATAAGCATCTTGTTGGGGAAAGTTGGCGGCTGCAATGTCTAACTGCTATAGGTGGAGGCCTTTCTCCACTGAACTTACTGGAAAGCAGGGCCTGGAGGAGATGAGAATCGCAAGTGGATTCCTCAGTGGTTGGGCTGGTTATGGGTGTGAGTAAGTGAGCCGTAGAGACCAGGGAAAGGCCAATTCTGACCCCAGTCGGTGCTGAGTTAGTTGAGCTTAGTCACGATGGCAGTTGGGGTGCTACAATTAACCTCAGCACCTCTGGACCAGGGCAATTAAATTAGACAGGGTTTCCACTCTTGGCAATGTCTAGCCACCTGCACTGGATGTGTGTGTGTGTGTGTGTGTGTCTGTTGGTGTGTGTGTCTGTCTGTGTCGGTGGGTGTCTGTCTGTGTCGGTGGGTGTTTGTGTGTCCGTCGGTGTGTGTGTCTGTGTCTGTCGCTGTATCTGTCTGTGTCTGTCTGTCGGTGTGTGTGTCTGTCTGTCGGTGTGTGTGTCTGTGTCTGTCTGTCGGTGTGTATGTCTGTGTCTGTCTGTTGGTGTGTGTGTCTGTCTGTCCGTCGGTGTGTGTGTGTCTGTGTCTGTCTGTCGGTGTGTGTGTCTGTGTGTGTCTATGTGTGTCTATGTGTGGACTCTAATTGAGGATATGATTAGGCTTGGCTGTTTTGCCACTACAGTTGAATAGCCTGCTGAGACTTGCTGACAAGCGAAAAATGGCCACTTGAGTGAGATACCAGAAGGTTGCTGGGATCTCGGTCAGATGTGGTAGAATATTTCAGAAACAGCAGACAAGACCAAAAATAGGGAGAGTGGTTAACTGTGAAGTGATTTCAAGAGGAAATAGACAGGTTGGTGCATTATGCAGATAGATGTCAGATACAATTTAATGCAGAGAAATATGAGGTGATATATTGTGGGAGGAAGAATAAGGAGAGGAAATACATACACAAAATGGTAAAACCTCAAAAGGAGCAGAGAGAGTTAAATCTCGAAATGTGGGAGGACAAGTTAATAAAGTAGTAAAAGAAAACCTATAGGAGGCTAGGTGTATAAATAGGGGCACACAGTCCAAGAGCAAAGAGGTGATGCCAAGCCTCTACAAATCTTTGGTTCGGCTGCAACAGAATAATGGGGTTCTGTTTCCGCTGGGGATCTCTCAATCGTCCACCATAACTTCGGAAGATCTGTGGAAACCCTGTAAGAATGGTATAAATGCTGTTTACACCGTTTCTCCCAGTTTTCCCTGGATATTCCACTGAAGTTACATAGAATTTCACAGCACAGAACAGCACAGAAACAGGCCATTTGGCCCAACAGGTCCATGCTGGTGTTTATGCTCCACACGAGCCTCCTCCCACCCCTCTTCATCTAACCATAGCAACATACCCTTCTATTCCTTTCTCCCTCATGTGTTTATCTAGCTTCCCTTTAAATGCATCTGTGCTATTCACCTTTATTTCTAGGGGGATAGAATATAAAAGCAGGGAAGTCATGCTACAACTGTACAGGGTGCTGGTGAGACCACACCTGGAGTACTGCGCACAATTCTGGTGCCTTTATGTAAGGAAGGACATACTTGCATTGGAGGCAGTTCAGAGAAGGTTCACTAGGTTGATTCCAGGTATGGAAGGGTTGTCTTATGAGGAAAGATTGAACAGCTTGGGTCTATACTCATTGGAGTTTAGAAGAATGAGAGCAGATCTTATTGAAACATACAAGATTCTGAGGGGACTCGATAGGGTAGATGCTGAGAGGATGTTACCCCTCATGGGGGAATCTAAAACTAGGGGGCATAGTCTCAGAATAAGGGGTCGCCCATTTAAGACGGAAATGAGGAGGAATTTCTTCTCCCAGAGGGTCGTGAATCTTTGGAATTCTTTACCCCAAAAAGCTGTGGAGGCTGAGTCATTGAATACATTCAGGGCTGAGTTAGACAAATTTTTGATCAGCAAGGGAGTCAAAGGATATGGGGAAAGGACGGGAAAGTGGAGTTGAGGTAAAAATCAGATCAGCCATGATCTCATCGAATGGCGGAGCAGGCTCGAGGGGCCGAATGGCCTACTCCTGCTCCTATCTCTTATGGTCTTGTGGTCTTATGGCCTTATTAACCCGCGTCGCTACTTTTAGTGGTTTGTGTATCTGTACCCCCAGATCCCTCTGCTTCTCTACCCCATTTAGACTCTTATTTTCCAAGGACTATGTGGGCTCCTTATTCTTCCTACCAAAATGTAGCACCTCACAATTACCTATATTGTAATTCATTTGCCGATTACATGCCCATTCTGCAAGTTTATTAATGTCTTCCTGTATTTTGTCACGGTCTTCCTCAGTATTAATGGCAGATGATGGGAAAAGCTATTTCTACTGGAAAGTGAATTGGTAACTAGAGGGCATAAATTTAAGATCATCATGACAGAGATCGATAGATTTTTGGACTCTACGAGAATCAAGGGATATGGGGATCGGGCGGGAAAGTGGTTTTGAGGTCAAAGATCAGCCATGATCTGATTGAATGGGGGAGCAGGCTTCAGGGGCCACATGGCCTACTCCTGCTCCTATTTCTTATGTTTCTTATTATCAAAAGAATGAAGGGGATATTTTTTTGGCAGAAAACGGGATGTGTTACCAGAAACAGTAATGGAAGCAGAATCCATAACAGTTTTTTAAATGGAAGTGGATAAATATTTAAAAGAAGAAAAATTTTAATGGGTATGAGGAAAGGACAGGGGAATGGGGCTAAGTGGCCAACTCTGTCAGAGAGCTGGACTGCACAGGCACGATAGACTGATTGGCCTCCTGTGTTATGAAATTCTATGATTCTGTTGTGCCTTTAAGTATATTAAAAGTCTGCATGGATTGTTAAAAGCAACTCCCTTCCCTGGCAAAATAATGCTTTGCCGTTATTATGATGTGGAGATGCCGGTGATGGACTGGGGTGGACAAATGTAAGGAGTCTTACAACACCAGGTTATAGTCCAACAGCTTTATTTGAAATCACAAGCTTTCGGAGGCTTCCTCCTTCGCCAGGTCCCAAGTCAGGTGGTAATAAAGCCTAGTTGGATTTCAACTTGAATCTCCTCTGCACCCTATCCATAGAAGTTACAACGTGGAAATAGGCCATTCGGCCCAACCATTTTGTGTTGGCGCTTACCCCCCACATGATAGTTGCAATCACATTTTCCCAACCTGTTCCTATATCCTTTTATCCCCTTTTACTCCTGTTGGTATAAAGGGATTAAAATGGCGAAACAGAGCAGAGTTAATATGATTCACCGTCTAAGGATTGTCTGAAATGGTGTTTAATTTATTAGTGACAAGGAACATGGTGGGGAATTACTGTAAGTATCCAGTTCTGAAGTGTTTGTGTTTTGGTCAGAGGGGGCTAAAGTTACGGAGCATTCCAAAAGAGGGTCCTCTTCCCCAAAACATCTTCCAACCCCTCCCCCAAGTTAGTCAAGCTGAAATGAGACACAGTGTGTGAGATATGGAGGGCATTAACTCACATCCTGCTATTGTGTATCGTGTTTGACTAATTTATTAGAGTTCTTTGAGGAAGTAGCAAGCAACATGGATAAAGGGGATCCTGTGGATGTGGTGTACTTGGATTTCCAGAAGGCATTTGACAAGGTACCACATCAAAGGCTACTACATAAAATAAGAGCTCATGGTGTAGGGGGTAACATATTAGCATGGATGAAGGATTGGTTAGCTAACAGGAAACAGAGTGTAGGCATAAATGGGTCATTTTCAGGTTGGTAAGATGTAACGAGTGGAGTGCCACAGGGATTGGTGCTGGGGCCTCAACTATTTACAATCTATACCAATGACTTGGATGAAGGGACCGAATGTATGGTTGCTAAATTTGCTGATGACACAAAGGTAGGTAGGAAAGTAAATTGTGAAGAGGACATAAGGAGTCTGCAAAGGGATATAATTAGGTTAAGGGAGTGGGCAAAAATTTGGCAGATGGAATATAATGTGGGAAAATGTGAACTTGTCCACTTTGGCAGGAGGAATGAAAAAGCAGTATATTATTTAAATGGAGAGAGATTGCAGAACTCTGAGGTACAGAGGGATCTGGGTGTCCAAGTACATGAATCACAAAAAGTTAATATGCAGGTATAGCAAGTGATTAGGAAGGCAAATGGAATGTTGTCATTTATTGCAAGGGTAATGGAATATAAAAGTAGAGATATTTTGCTACAGTTACACAGGGCATTGGTGAGACCACATCTAGAATACTGTGTGCAGTTTTGGTCGCCGTATTTAAGAAAGGACATAATTGCTTTGGAGGCGGTTCAGAGAAGGTTCACTTGACTGATTCCTGGGATGAGGGGGTTATCTTATGAAGAAAGGTTGGACAAGTTGGGCTTGTATACATTGGAGTTTAGAAGAATGAGAAGGGATCTTATTGAAACATATAAGTTCCTGAGGGGACTTGAAGGGGTAAATGCTGAGAAGATGTTTCCCCTCGTGGGAGAGACTAGAACTAGGGGCCACAGTTTAATAAGGGGTCTCCCATTTAAGACGGAGATGAGGAGAAATTATTTCTCTGAGGGTCGTGAGTCTGTGGAACTCCCTTCCCCAGAGAGTGATGGGGTGGGTCATTGAATATTTTTAAGACTGAGTTAGATAGATTCCTGATTAACAAAGGAGTCAAAGGTTATAGTAGGTAGACGGGAAAGTAGGGTTGAAGTCACAATCAGATCAGCCATGATCTTATCAAATGGCAGAGCAGGCTCGAGGGGCCAAATGGCCGACTCCTGCTCTTATGTTCGCCATTTGATTATCTCATTACATGGTGTCTAACTGTATCCTCATTTACTTGTGAAGCATAAAGTACCTGTGGCATTGCAACCAAAACTTGAGAAAAGCACATATATTGTATGGAGGAATGTCAGGGCTAACATTTACGTGTGTGCATGTATCAATGTGTATATATCTAGTATATCTGTGTGTATCTGTGTATATGTGTATCTGTATGTGCAAGTATGTATTAGTGTATGTATGTATGTGTAGATGCATATGTATCCATGTTGCATCTGTGTGCATGTGCATATCTCCATGTGCACATGTATGTATGTGTGTGAATGTATGTTTGTACATGTGACAGAGGTAAGAATTGTCATCTGTTTGGCCCAGAAGGAATTGGGGTTTTGGCTATATTATGTTTATAATATGAAATCAGTTTCGGAATCCTAAATGTTAATTCTTAAGGGTCCATGGCTGGAGCCATTGGGACAAAAAAGGTATAGTTATGTTAATGAGCTGTGTCAAATGTTAATGAAGCAGCTATCGAGACTGTTTTCCTTAACAATCTGGGGCAATAGGTGGGTTGTTCCCACATTGCGGTGTGTCCAATAGGCGTTCGCACATGAATGTGTTGATAGGGACTGAATTCATGGATACACAGGGTGAGGGTGTCTGATCAGGACCAAAATTAGGGGGCGGTAGTTGGTTTAATTGGCAGCCCTACTAGCCAATCCCTAGACAGGGAGAAGATCAGAAGTCGTGCTGCTGACTCACTGTCTAGCTCGGATACAAAGGACAGAAGCACATGGTCTAGAGCCCCATTCTCGAACTTCTACTGAGAGACGGATGAGGGCCAAGGTCTCCTTAAAATATAGCTGACTAGGTCCAGAGGAAACTTTGGTCAGAAAAGTTAATATAGGTAGCTAACAGGGATAGTATGGCTTGTTTTGTTTTCTATACTGCCAGGTGGCTTACTGAGTTAGGTAGAAGTGAGGTGAGATTTACTATGCATTTTTATTTTGTATGTTCACTTAACAATTTGTAAAATAACCCAAGTTGTCGAGTTTTACATTCAGTCCTGTTCCACTAAAGTGTGAATCAGTCCGCCTTTTCAAAGATTGGAGAATCACATGTGGAAGCACGGTGATCCAGTTCTTATAACAAGGTTGCTTTCATTGCTATGGCCCCCTGGGTCATACTGCATTATGACTAGATATTGGGCAGTTCAAGGTAAACTCCTGATCGTAAGGCACATGGGATCCACTTATGGGAAACACGAGTGATGCTACACCCAAGAGAACTTCTAGAGTAGACCAGATATATATAGCAATGCTTATAACTTGTATGTGAATATCTGTGTGTTTTCATCACTCTTAAATTGACTGTTGTAGGTACTGGTACAGCTTTCTTCCCAATACATTTATTTTGCTTTGTGTGATCCACAAAATCACCTTAACACTTTTATGGGATGGATTTATTTGAGCATTATTCCTTTTTTTCCCTAGTTGAAACCGATTTATCATGTTAACATCCTGTAGAATTGCATCTGTCTCTGCTGATGTACCTGGTGGCTAAACCAATGGAGCTGATATGACCTTCCTCTTTGATCTTAACTGGAATGTGAAGATTTTCATTCAGTGTAATTTCTAATCATCTGTCTGTTCCCATATATGTTCATCTTGTTATGTCATGTGTTACCATGTTTCATTTGTCTTGTTACATTTGTGCATTTTTTCATCATTGCCTCTGCAGCGACCTAGCCCCTCCCCCACCGAGCTTCATCCTCTGGCCTGGAGGGTGGGGCACTCCAGCCCTGTAGGAGGATCATGTTTTGCTCCCCCACCTCCCCTCTCTGCCATCAGCCATGTGTGTTTGGGGCAGTTCGAATGGTGAGCTCGGTGCTGAGTTTCCCCCCTGACACTCTAATAGCAAGAGAGAGACAATCCTTCATTGTTGTGGGACTCTCCATCCACAAGCAACTCTGTGACTTTACACAACTTGGCCCACTAAAGGGAGCGAGTATGAGTGACAGACAGGCCTGAGGCTTGGACCCTTAACTCTTAGATTCAGAGTGACGTGTTCAGGCCAGAGATGTTTAAAGCAAAAGAGTATTCGATTGTGTTGACGCATGATCCTAAATATC